>NW_026970175.1:0-300000 GCF_028390025.1 Pseudophryne corroboree
AGTGTCTTTCGTTTGGGAGAAAAATGCAAAGGTACAATACAGCTTTTCCTTGCCAATATCTCTCTTTTGCAAAGAGCTACGGATTGGAAAATTCAGGGCTATGTCGTGTAGATGATGGCCTAACAGGAGGCTTTAAAATTTTCTTTCTAGTGTCCTTCGTTTGGGAGAAAAATGCAAAGGTACAAGACAGCTTTTCCTTGCCAATATCTCTCTTTTGCAAAGAGCTACGCATTGGAAAATTCAGGGCTATGTCGTGTAGATGATGGCCTAACAGGAGGCTTTAAAATTTTCTTTCTAGTGTCCTTCGTTTGGGAGAAAAATGCAATGGTACAAGACAGCTTTTCCTTGCCAATATCTCTCTTTTGCAAAGAGCTGCGCATTGGAAAATTCAGGGCTATGTCGTGTAGATGATGGCCTAACAGGAGGCTTTAAAATTTTCTTTCTAGTGTCCTTCGTTTGGGAGAAAAATGCAAAGGTACAAGACAGCTTTTCCTTGCCAATATCTCTCTTTTGCAAAGAGCTACGCATTGGAAAATTCAGGGCTATGTCGTGTAGATGATGGCCTAACAGGAGGCTTTAAAATTTTCTTTCTAGTGTCCTTCGTTTGGGAGAAAAATGCAAAGGTACAAGACAGCTTTTCCTTGCCGATATCTCTCTTTTGCAAAGAGATAGGCATTGGAAAATTCTGGGCTATAACGTGTAGATGAAGCACTAACAGGAGGCTTTAAAATGTTCTTTCTAGTGTCCTTCGTTTGGGAGAAAAATGCAATGGTACAAGACAGCTTTTCCTTGCCAATATCTCTCTTTTGCAAAGAGCTGCGCATTGGAAAATTCAGGGCTATGTCGTGTAGATGATGGCCTAACAGGAGGCTTTAAAATGTTCTTTCTAGTGTCCTTCGTTTGGGAGAAAAATGCAATGGTACAAGACAGCTTTTCCTTGCCAATATCTCTCTTTTGCAAAGAGCTGCGCATTGGAAAATTCAGGGCTATGTCGTGTAGATGATGGCCTAACAGGAGGCTTTAAAATTTTCTTTCTAGTGTCCTTCGTTTGGGAGAAAAATGCAAAGGTACAAGACAGCTTTTCCTTGCCAATATCTCTCTTTTGCAAAGAGCTACGCATTGGAAAATTCAGGGCTATGTCGTGTAGATGATGGCCTAACAGGTGGCTTTAAAATTTTCTTTCTAGTGTCCTTCGTTTGGGAGAAAAATGCAATGGTACAAGACAGCTTTTCCTTGCCAATATATCTCTTTTGCAAAGAGCTGCGCATTGGAAAATTCAGGGCTATGTCGTGTAGATGATGGCCTAACAGGAGGCTTTAAAATTTTCTTTCTAGTGTCCTTCGTTTGGGAGAAAAATGCAAAGGTACAAGACAGCTTTTACTTGCCAATATCTCTCTTTTGCAAAGAGCTACGGATTGGAAAATTCAGGGCTATGTCGTGTAGATGATGGCCTAACAGGAGGCTTTAAAATTTTCTTTCTAGTGTCCTTCGTTTGGGAGAAAAATGCAAAGGTACAAGACAGCTTTTCCTTGCCAATATCTCTCTTTTGCAAAGAGCTACGCATTGGAAAATTCAGGGCTATGTCGTGTAGATGATGGCCTAACAGGAGGCTTTAAAATTTTCTTTCTAGTGTCCTTCGTTTGGGAGAAAAATGCAAAGGTACAAGACAGCTTTTCCTTGCCAATATCTCTCTTTTGCAAAGAGCTGCGCATTGGAAAATTCAGGGCTATGTCGTGTAGATGATGGCCTAACAGGAGGCTTTAAAATGTTCTTTCTAGTGTCCTTCGTTTGGGAGAAAAATGCAATGGTACAAGACAGCTTTTCCTTGCCAATATCTCTCTTTTGCAAAGAGCTGCGCATTGGAAAATTCAGGGCTATGTCGTGTAGATGATGGCCTAACAGGAGGCTTTAAAATTTTCTTTCTAGTGTCCTTCGTTTGGGAGAAAAATGCAAAGGTACAAGACAGCTTTTCCTTGCCAATATCTCTCTTTTGCAAAGAGCTACTCATTGGAAAATTCAGGGCTATGTCGTGTAGATGATGGCCTAACAGGAGGCTTTAAAATTTTCTTTCTAGTGACCTTCGTTTGGGAGAAAAATGCAAAGGTACAAGACAGCTTTTCCTTGCCAATATCTCTCTTTTGCAAAGAGCTGCGCATTGGAAAATTCAGGGCTATGTCGTGTAGATGATGGCCTAACAGGAGGCTTTAAAATTTTCTTTCTAGTGTCCTTCGTTTGGGAGAAAAATGCAAAGGTACAAGACAGCTTTTCCTTGCCAATATCTCTCTTTTGCAAAGAGCTACTCATTGGAAAATTCAGGGCTATGTCGTGTAGATGACGGCCTAACAGGAGGCTTTAAAATTTTCTTTCTAGTGACCTTCGTTTGGGAGAAAAATGCAAAGGTACAAGACAGCTTTTCCTTGCCAATATCTCTCTTTTGCAAAGAGCTGCGCATTGGAAAATTCAGGGCTATGTCGTGTAGATGATGGCCTAACAGGAGGCTTTAAAATTTTCTTTCTAGTGTCCTTCAATTTGGGAGAAAAATGCAATGGTACAAGACAGCTTTTCCTTGCCAATATCTCTCTTTTGCAAAGAGCTGCGCATTGGAAAATTCAGGGCTATGTCGTGTAGATTATGGCCTAACAGGAGGCTTTAAAATTTTCTTTCTAGTGACCTTCGTTTGGGAGAAAAATGCAAAGGTACAAGACAGCTTTTCCTTGCCAATATCTCTCTTTTGCAAAGAGCTGCGCATTGGAAAATTCAGGGCTATGTCGTGTAGATGATGGCCTAACAGGAGGCTTTAAAATTTTCATTCTAGTGTCTTTCGTTTGGGAGAAAAATGCAAAAGTACAATGCTGCTTTTCCTTGCCGATATCTCTCTTTTGCAAAGAGATAGGCATTGGAAAATGCAGGGCTATAACGTGTAGATGAAGCACTAACAGGAGGCTTTAAAATTTTCATTCTAGTGTCTTTCGTTTGGGAGAAAAATGCAAAGGTACAATACAGCTTTTCCTTGCCGATATCTCTCTTTTGCAAAGAGATAGGCATTGGAAAATTCAGGGCTATAACGTGTAGATGAAGCACTAACAGGAGGCTTTAAAATTTTCATTCTAGTGTCTTTCGTTTGGGAGAAAAATGCAAAGGTACAATACAGCTTTTCCTTGCCAATATCTCTCTTTTGCAAAGAGCTACGGATTGGAAAATTCAGGGCTATGTCGTGTAGATGATGGCCTAACAGGAGGCTTTAAAATTTTCTTTCTAGTGTCCTTCGTTTGGGAGAAAAATGCAAAGGTACAAGACAGCTTTTCCTTGCCAATATCTCTCTTTTGCAAAGAGCTACGCATTGGAAAATTCAGGGCTATGTCGTGTAGATGATGGCCTAACAGGAGGCTTTAAAATTTTCTTTCTAGTGTCCTTCGTTTGGGAGAAAAATGCAATGGTACAAGACAGCTTTTCCTTGCCAATATCTCTCTTTTGCAAAGAGCTGCGCATTGGAAAATTCAGGGCTATGTCGTGTAGATGATGGCCTAACAGGAGGCTTTAAAATTTTCTTTCTAGTGTCCTTCGTTTGGGAGAAAAATGCAAAGGTACAAGACAGCTTTTCCTTGCCAATATCTCTCTTTTGCAAAGAGCTACGCATTGGAAAATTCAGGGCTATGTCGTGTAGATGATGGCCTAACAGGAGGCTTTAAAATTTTCTTTCTAGTGTCCTTCGTTTGGGAGAAAAATGCAAAGGTACAAGACAGCTTTTCCTTGCCGATATCTCTCTTTTGCAAAGAGATAGGCATTGGAAAATTCTGGGCTATAACGTGTAGATGAAGCACTAACAGGAGGCTTTAAAATTTTCATTCTAGTGTCCTTCGTTTGGGAGAAAAATGCAAAGGTACAATACAGCTTTTCCTTGCCGATATCTCTCTTTTGCAAAGAGATAGGCATTGGAAAATTCAGGGCTATAACGTGTAGATGAAGCACTAATAGGAGGCTTTAAAATTTTCATTCTAGTGTCCTTCGTTTGGGAGAAAAATGCAAAGGTACAATACAGCTTTTCCTTGCCGATATCTCTCTTTTGCAAAGAGCTAGGCATTGGAAAATTCAGGGCATTAACGTGTAGATGAAGCACTAACAGTAGGCTTTAAAATTTTCATTCTAGTGTCTTTCGTTTGGGAGAAAAATGCACAGGTACAATGCAGCTTTTCCTTGCCGATATCTCTCTTTTGCAAAGAGATAGGCATTGGAAAATGCAGGGCTATAACGTGTAGATGAAGCACTAACAAGAGGCTTTAAAATTTTCATTCTAGTGTCTTTCGTTTGGGAGAAAAATGCAAAGGTACAATACAGCATTTCCTTGCCGATATCTCTCTTTTGCAAAGAGATAGGCATTGGAAAATTCAGGGCTATAACGTGTAGATGAAGCACTAACAGGAGGCTTTAAAGTTTTCATTCTAGTGTCTTTCGTTTGGGAGAAAAATGCAAAGGTACAATACAGCTTTTCCTTGCCGATATCTCTCTTTTGCAAAGAGATAGGCATTGGTAAATTCAGGGCTATAACGTGTAGATGAAGCACTAATAGGAGGCTTTAAAATTTTCATTCTAGTGTCTTTCGTTTGGGAGAAAAATGCAAAGGTACAATACAGCTTTTCCTTGCCGATATCTCTCTTTTGCAAAGAGATAGGCATTGGAAAATTCAGGGCTATAACGTGTAGATGAAGCACTAACAGGAGGCTTTAAAATTTTCATTCTAGTGTCCTTCGTTTGGGAGAAAACTGCAAAGGTACAATACAGCTTTTCCTTGCCGATATCTCTCTTTTGCAAAGAGATAGGCATTGGTAAATTCAGGGCTATAACGTGTAGATGAAGCACTAATAGGAGGCTTTAAAATTTTCATTCTAGTGTCCTTCGTTTGGGAGAAAAATGCAAAGGTACAATACAGCTTTTCCTTGCCGATATCTCTCTTTTGCAAAGAGATAGGCATTGGAAAATTCAGGGCTATAACGTGTAGATGAAGCACTAACAGGAGGCTTTAAAATTTTCATTCTAGTGTATTTCGTTTGGGAGAAAAATGCAAAGGTACAATACCGCTTTTCCTTGCCGATATCTCTCTTTTGCAAAGAGCTAGGCATTGGAAAATTCAGGTCTATAACGTGTAGATGAAGCACTAATAGGAGGCTTTAAAATGTTCAATCTAGTGTCCTTCGTTTGGGAGAAAAATGCAAAGGTACAATACAGCTTTTCCTTGCCAATATCTCTCTTTTGCAAAGAGCTAGGCATTGGAAAATTCAGGGCTATAACGTGTAGATGAAGCACTAACAGGAGGCTTTAAAATTTTCATTCTAGTGTCTTTCGTTTGGGAGAAAAATGCAAAAGTACAATGCTGCTTTTCCTTGCCAATATCTCTCTTTTGCAAAGAGATAAGCATTGGAAAATTCAGGGCTATAACGTGTAGATGAAGCACTAACAGGAGGCTTTAAAATTTTCATTCTAGTGTCTTTCGTTTGGGAGAAAAATGCAAAGGTACAATACAGCATTTCCTTGCCGATATCTCTCTTTTGCAAAGAGATAGGCATTGGAAAATTCAGGGCTATAACGTGTAGATGAAGCACTAACAGGAGGCTTTAAAATTTTCATTCTAGTGTCCTTCGTTTGGGAGAAAACTGCAAAGGTACAATACAGCTTTTCCTTGCCGATATCTCTCTTTTGCAAAGAGATAGGCATTGGTAAATTCAGGGCTATAACGTGTAGATGAAGCACTAATAGGAGGCTTTAAAATTTTCATTCTAGTGTCCTTCGTTTGGGAGAAAAATGCAAAGGTACAATACAGCTTTTCCTTGCCGATATCTCTCTTTTGCAAAGAGATAGGCATTGGAAAATTCAGGGCTATAACGTGTAGATGAAGCACTAACAGGAGGCTTTAAAATTTTCATTCTAGTGTATTTCGTTTGGGAGAAAAATGCAAAGGTACAATACCGCTTTTCCTTGCCGATATCTCTCTTTTGCAAAGAGCTAGGCATTGGAAAATTCAGGGCTATAACGTGTAGATGAAGCACTAATAGGAGGCTTTAAAATGTTCAATCTAGTGTCTTCGTTTGGGAGAAAAATGCAAAGGTACAATACAGCTTTTCCTTGCCAATATCTCTCTTTTGCAAAGAGCTAGGCATTGGAAAATTCAGGGCTATAACGTGTAGATGAAGCACTAACAGGAGGCTTTAAAATTTTCATTCTAGTGTCTTTCGTTTGGGAGAAAAATGCAAAAGTACAATGCTGCTTTTCCTTGCCAATATCTCTCTTTTGCAAAGAGATAAGCATTGGAAAATTCAGGGCTATAACGTGTAGATGAAGCACTAACAGGAGGCTTTAAAATTTTCATTCTAGTGTCTTTCGTTTGGGAGAAAAATGCAAAGGTACAATACAGCTTTTCCTTGCCAAT
Organism: Pseudophryne corroboree; assembly: GCF_028390025.1. Classification (NCBI taxonomy): domain Eukaryota; kingdom Metazoa; phylum Chordata; class Amphibia; order Anura; family Myobatrachidae; genus Pseudophryne; species Pseudophryne corroboree. Next base: position 6,422 of record NW_026970175.1, read on the forward strand.
ATCTCTCTTTTGCAAAGAGCTAGGCATTGGAAAATGCAGGGCTATAACGTGTAGATGAAGCACTAACAGGAGGCTTTACAATTTTCATTCTAGTGTCTTTCGTTTGGGAGAAAAATGCAAAGGTACAATGCTGCTTTTCCTTGCCGATATCTCTCTTTTGCAAAGAGATAGGCATTGGAAAATGCAGGGCTATAACGTGTAGATGAAGCACTAACAGGAGGCTTTAAAATTTTCATTCTAGTGTCTTTCGTTTGGGAGAAAAATGCAAAGGTACAATACAGCTTTTCCTTGCCGATATCTCTCTTTTGCAAAGAGATAGGCATTGGAAAATTCAGGGCTATAACGTGTAGATGAAGCACTAACAGGAGGCTTTAAAATTTTCATTCTAGTGTCTTTCGTTTGGGAGAAAAATGCAAAGGTACAATACAGCTTTTCCTTGCCGATATCTCTCTTTTGCAAAGAGATAGGCATTGGAAAATTCAGGGCTATAACGTGTAGATGAAGCACTAACAGGGGGCTTTAAAATTTTCATTCTAGTGTCCTTCGTTTGGGAGAAAACTGCAAAGGTACAATACAGCTTTTCCTTGCCGATAGCTCTCTTTTGCAAAGAGATAGGCATTGAAAAATTCAGGGCTATAACGTGTAGATGAAGCACTAATAGGAGGCTTTAAAATTTTCATTCTAGTGTCCTTCGTTTGGGAGAAAAATGCAAAGGTACAATACAGCTTTTCCTTGCCGATATCTCTCTTTTGCAAAGAGATAGGCATTGGAAAATTCAGGGCTATAACGTGTAGATGAAGCACTAACAGGAGGCTTTAAAATTTTCATTCTAGTGTATTTCGTTTGGGAGAAAAATGCAAAGGTACAATACCGCTTTTCCTTGCCGATATCTCTCTTTTGCAAAGAGCTAGGCATTGGAAAATTCAGGGCTATAACGTGTAGATGAAGCACTAATAGGAGGCTTAAAAATTTTCAATCTAGTGTCCTTCGTTTGGGAGAAAAATGCAAAGGTACAATACAGCTTTTCCTTGCCAATATCTCTCTTTTGCAAAGAGCTAGGCATTGGAAAATTCAGGGCTATAACGTGTAGATGAAGCACTAACAGGAGGCTTTAACATTTTCATTCTAGTGTCTTTCGTTTGGGAGAAAAATGCAAAAGTACAATGCTGCTTTTCCTTGCCGATATCTCTCTTTTGCAAAGAGATAAGCATTGGAAAATTCAGGGCTATAACGTGTAGATGAAGCACTAACAGGAGGCTTTAAAATTTTCATTCTAGTGTCTTTCGTTTGGGAGAAAAATGCAAAGGTACAATACAGCTTTTCCTTGCCAATATCTCTCTTTTGCAAAGAGCTAGGCATTGGAAAATGCAGGGCTATAACGTGTAGATGAAGCACTAACAGGAGGCTTTACAATTTTCATTCTAGTGTCTTTCGTTTGGGAGAAAAATGCAAAGGTACAATGCTGCTTTTCCTTGCCGATATCTCTCTTTTGCAAAGAGATAGGCATTGGAAAATGCAGGGCTATAACGTGTAGATGAAGCACTAACAGGAGGCTTTAAAATTTTCATTCTAGTGTCCTTCGTTTGGGAGAAAAATGCAAAAGTACAATACAGCTTTTCCTTGCCAATATCTCTCTTTTGCAAAGAGCTAGGCATTGGAAAATTCAGGGCTATACCGTGTAGATGAAGCACTAACAGGAGGCTTTTAAATTTTCATTCTAGTGTCCTTCGTTTGGTAGAAAAATGCAAAGGTACAATACAGCTTTTCCTTGCCGATATCTCTCTTTTGCAAAGAGATAGGCATTGGAAAATTCAGGGCTATAACGTGTAGATGAAGCACTAACAGGAGGCTTTAAAATTTTCATTCTAGTGTCTTTCGTTTGGGAGAAAAATGCAAAGGTACAATACAGCTTTTCCTTGCCGATATCTCTCTTTTGCAAAGAGATAGGCATTGGAAAATTCTGGGCTATAACGTGTAGATGAAGCACTAACAGGAGGCTTTAAAATTTTCATTCTAGTGTCCTTCGTTTGGGAGAAAAATGCAAAGGTACAATACAGCTTTTCCTTGCCGATATCTCTCTTTTGCAAAGAAATAGGCATTGGAAAATTCAGGGCTATAACGTGTAGATGAAGCACTAATAGGAGGCTTTAAAATTTTCATTCTAGTGTCCTTCGTTTGGGAGAAAAATGCAAAGGTACAATAAAGCTTTTCCTTGCCGATATCTCTCTTTTGCAAAGAAATAGGCATTGGAAAATTCAGGGCTATAACGTGTAGATGAAGCACTAACAGGAGGCTTTAAAATTTTCATTCTAGTGTCTTTCGTTTGGGAGAAAAATGCAAAGGTACAATACAGCTTTTCCTTGCCGATATCTCTCTTTTGCAAAGAGATAGGCATTGGAAAATTCTGGGCTATAACGTGTAGATGAAGCACTAACAGGAGGCTTTAAAATTTTCATTCTAGTGTCTTTCGTTTGGGAGAAAAATGCAAAGGTACAATACAGCTTTTCCTTGCCAATATCTCTCTTTTGCAAAGAGCTAGGCATTGGAAAATGCAGGGCTATAACGTGTAGATGAAGCACTAACAGGAGGCTTTACAATTTTCATTCTAGTGTCTTTCGTTTGGGAGAAAAATGCAAAGGTACAATGCTGCTTTTCCTTGCCGATATCTCTCTTTTGCAAAGAGATAGGCATTGGAAAATGCAGGGCTATAACGTGTAGATGAAGCACTAACAGGAGGCTTTAAAATTTTCATTCTAGTGTCCTTCGTTTGGGAGAAAAATGCAAAAGTACAATACAGCTTTTCCTTGCCAATATCTCTCTTTTGCAAAGAGCTAGGCATTGGAAAATTCAGGGCTATACCGTGTAGATGAAGCACTAACAGGAGGCTTTTAAATTTTCATTCTAGTGTCTTTCGTTTGGTAGAAAAATGCAAAGGTACAATACAGCTTTTCCTTGCCGATATCTCTCTTTTGCAAAGAGATAGGCATTGGAAAATTCAGGGCTATAACGTGTAGATGAAGCACTAACAGGAGGCTTTAAAATTTTCATTCTAGTGTCTTTCGTTTGGGAGAAAAATGCAAAGGTACAATACAGCTTTTCCTTGCCGATATCTCTCTTTTGCAAAGAGATAATCATTGGAAAATTCAGGGCTATAACGTGTAGATGAAGCACTAATAGGAGGCTTTAAAATTTTCATTCTAGTGTCTTTCGTTTGGGAGAAAAATGCAAAGGTACAATACAGCTTTTCCTTGCCGATATCTCTCTTTTGCAAAGAGATAGGCATTGGAAAATTCAGGGCTATAACGTGTAGATGAAGCACTAACAGGAGGCTTTAAAATTTTCATTCTAGTGTCCTTCGTTTGGGAGAAAACTGCAAAGGTACAATACAGCTTTTCCTTGCCGATATCTCTCTTTTGCAAAGAGATAGGCATTGGTAAATTCAGGGCTATAACGTGTAGATGAAGCACTAATAGGAGGCTTTAAAATTTTCATTCTAGTGTCCTTCGTTTGGGAGAAAAATGCAAAGGTACAATACAGCTTTTCCTTGCCGATATCTCTCTTTTGCAAAGAGATAGGCATTGGAAAATTCAGGGCTATAACGTGTAGATGAAGCACTAACAGGAGGCTTTAAAATTTTCATTCTAGTGTATTTCGTTTGGGAGAAAAATGCAAAGGTACAATACCGCTTTTCCTTGCCGATATCTCTCTTTTGCAAAGAGCTAGGCATTGGAAAATTCAGGTCTATAACGTGTAGATGAAGCACTAATAGGAGGCTTTAAAATGTTCAATCTAGTGTCCTTCGTTTGGGAGAAAAATGCAAAGGTACAATACAGCTTTTCCTTGCCAATATCTCTCTTTTGCAAAGAGCTAGGCATTGGAAAATTCAGGGCTATAACGTGTAGATGAAGCACTAACAGGAGGCTTTAAAATTTTCATTCTAGTGTCTTTCGTTTGGGAGAAAAATGCAAAAGTACAATGCTGCTTTTCCTTGCCAATATCTCTCTTTTGCAAAGAGATAAGCATTGGAAAATTCAGGGCTATAACGTGTAGATGAAGCACTAACAGGAGGCTTTAAAATTTTCATTCTAGTGTCTTTCGTTTGGGAGAAAAATGCAAAGGTACAATACAGCATTTCCTTGCCGATATCTCTCTTTTGCAAAGAGATAGGCATTGGAAAATTCAGGGCTATAACGTGTAGATGAAGCACTAACAGGAGGCTTTAAAATTTTCATTCTAGTGTCTTTCGTTTGGGAGAAAAATGCAAAGGTACAATACAGCTTTTCCTTGCCGATATCTCTCTTTTGCAAAGAGATAGGCATTGGTAAATTCAGGGCTATAACGTGTAGATGAAGCACTAATAGGAGGCTTTAAAATTTTCATTCTAGTGTCTTTCGTTTGGGAGAAAAATGCAAAGGTACAATACAGCTTTTCCTTGCCGATATCTCTCTTTTGCAAAGAGATAGGCATTGGAAAATTCAGGGCTATAACGTGTAGATGAAGCACTAACAGGAGGCTTTAAAATTTTCATTCTAGTGTCCTTCGTTTGGGAGAAAACTGCAAAGGTACAATACAGCTTTCCTTGCCGATATCTCTCTTTTGCAAAGAGATAGGCATTGGTAAATTCAGGGCTATAACGTGTAGATGAAGCACTAATAGGAGGCTTTAAAATTTTCATTCTAGTGTCCTTCGTTTGGGAGAAAAATGCAAAGGTACAATACAGCTTTTCCTTGCCGATATCTCTCTTTTGCAAAGAGATAGGCATTGGAAAATTCAGGGCTATAACGTGTAGATGAAGCACTAACAGGAGGCTTTAAAATTTTCATTCTAGTGTATTTCGTTTGGGAGAAAAATGCAAAGGTACAATACCGCTTTTCCTTGCCGATATCTCTCTTTTGCAAAGAGCTAGGCATTGGAAAATTCAGGGCTATAACGTGTAGATGAAGCACTAATAGGAGGCTTTAAAATGTTCAATCTAGTGTCCTTCGTTTGGGAGAAAAATGCAAAGGTACAATACAGCTTTTCCTTGCCAATATCTCTCTTTTGCAAAGAGCTAGGCATTGGAAAATTCAGGGCTATAACGTGTAGATGAAGCACTAACAGGAGGCTTTAAAATTTTCATTCTAGTGTCTTTCGTTTGGGAGAAAAATGCAAAAGTACAATGCTGCTTTTCCTTGCCAATATCTCTCTTTTGCAAAGAGATAAGCATTGGAAAATTCAGGGCTATAACGTGTAGATGAAGCACTAACAGGAGGCTTTAAAATTTTCATTCTAGTGTCTTTCGTTTGGGAGAAAAATGCAAAGGTACAATACAGCTTTTCCTTGCCAATATCTCTCTTTTGCAAAGAGCTAGGCATTGGAAAATGCAGGGCTATAACGTGTAGATGAAGCACTAACAGGAGGCTTTACAATTTTCATTCTAGTGTCTTTCGTTTGGGAGAAAAATGCAAAGGTACAATGCAGCTTTTCCTTGCCGATATCTCTCTTTTGCAAAGAGATAGGCATTGGAAAATGCAGGGCTATAACGTGTAGATGAAGCACTAACAGGAGGCTTTAAAATTTTCATTCTAGTGTCTTTCGTTTGGGAGAAAAATGCAAAGGTACAATACAGCTTTTCCTTGCCGATATCTCTCTTTTGCAAAGAGATAGGCATTGGAAAATTCAGGGCTATAACGTGTAGATGAAGCACTAACAGGAGGCTTTAAAATTTTCATTCTAGTGTCTTTCGTTTGGGAGAAAAATGCAAAGGTACAATACAGCATTTCCTTGCCGATATCTCTCTTTTGCAAAGAGATAGGCATTGGAAAATTCAGGGCTATAACGTGTAGATGAAGCACTAACAGGAGGCTTTAAAATTTTCATTCTAGTGTCTTTCGTTTGGGAGAAAAATGCAAAGGTACAATACAGCTTTTCCTTGCCGATATCTCTCTTTTGCAAAGAGATAGGCATTGGTAAATTCAGGGCTATAACGTGTAGATGAAGCACTAATAGGAGGCTTTAAAATTTTCATTCTAGTGTCTTTCGTTTGGGAGAAAAATGCAAAGGTACAATACAGCTTTTCCTTGCCGATATCTCTCTTTTGCAAAGAGATAGGCATTGGAAAATTCAGGGCTATAACGTGTAGATGAAGCACTAACAGGAGGCTTTAAAATTTTCATTCTAGTGTCCTTCGTTTGGGAGAAAACTGCAAAGGTACAATACAGCTTTTCCTTGCCGATATCTCTCTTTTGCAAAGAGATAGGCATTGGTAAATTCAGGGCTATAACGTGTAGATGAAGCACTAATAGGAGGCTTTAAAATTTTCATTCTAGTGTCCTTCGTTTGGGAGAAAAATGCAAAGGTACAATACAGCTTTTCCTTGCCGATATCTCTCTTTTGCAAAGAGATAGGCATTGGAAAATTCAGGGCTATAACGTGTAGATGAAGCACTAACAGGAGGCTTTAAAATTTTCATTCTAGTGTATTTCGTTTGGGAGAAAAATGCAAAGGTACAATACCGCTTTTCCTTGCCGATATCTCTCTTTTGCAAAGAGCTAGGCATTGGAAAATTCAGGGCTATAACGTGTAGATGAAGCACTAATAGGAGGCTTTAAAATGTTCAATCTAGTGTCCTTCGTTTGGGAGAAAAATGCAAAGGTACAATACAGCTTTTCCTTGCCAATATCTCTCTTTTGCAAAGAGCTAGGCATTGGAAAATTCAGGGCTATAACGTGTAGATGAAGCACTAACAGGAGGCTTTAAAATTTTCATTCTAGTGTCTTTCGTTTGGGAGAAAAATGCAAAAGTACAATGCTGCTTTTCCTTGCCAATATCTCTCTTTTGCAAAGAGATAAGCATTGGAAAATTCAGGGCTATAACGTGTAGATGAAGCACTAACAGGAGGCTTTAAAATTTTCATTCTAGTGTCTTTCGTTTGGGAGAAAAATGCAAAGGTACAATACAGCTTTTCCTTGCCAATATCTCTCTTTTGCAAAGAGCTAGGCATTGGAAAATGCAGGGCTATAACGTGTAGATGAAGCACTAACAGGAGGCTTTACAATTTTCATTCTAGTGTCTTTCGTTTGGGAGAAAAATGCAAAGGTACAATGCTGCTTTTCCTTGCCGATATCTCTCTTTTGCAAAGAGATAGGCATTGGAAAATGCAGGGCTATAACGTGTAGATGAAGCACTAACAGGAGGCTTTAAAATTTTCATTCTAGTGTCTTTCGTTTGGGAGAAAAATGCAAAGGTACAATACAGCTTTTCCTTGCCGATATCTCTCTTTTGCAAAGAGATAGGCATTGGAAAATTCAGGGCTATAACGTGTAGATGAAGCACTAACAGGAGGCTTTAAAATTTTCATTCTAGTGTCTTTCGTTTGGGAGAAAAATGCAAAGGTACAATACAGCTTTTCCTTGCCGATATCTCTCTTTTGCAAAGAGATAGGCATTGGAAAATTCAGGGCTATAACGTGTAGATGAAGCACTAACAGGGGGCTTTAAAATTTTCATTCTAGTGTCCTTCGTTTGGGAGAAAACTGCAAAGGTACAATACAGCTTTTCCTTGCCGATAGCTCTCTTTTGCAAAGAGATAGGCATTGAAAAATTCAGGGCTATAACGTGTAGATGAAGCACTAATAGGAGGCTTTAAAATTTTCATTCTAGTGTCCTTCGTTTGGGAGAAAAATGCAAAGGTACAATACAGCTTTTCCTTGCCGATATCTCTCTTTTGCAAAGAGATAGGCATTGGAAAATTCAGGGCTATAACGTGTAGATGAAGCACTAACAGGAGGCTTTAAAATTTTCATTCTAGTGTATTTCGTTTGGGAGAAAAATGCAAAGGTACAATACCGCTTTTCCTTGCCGATATCTCTCTTTTGCAAAGAGCTAGGCATTGGAAAATTCAGGGCTAGAACGTGTAGATGAAGCACTAATAGGAGGCTTAAAAATTTTCAATCTAGTGTCCTTCGTTTGGGAGAAAAATGCAAAGGTACAATACAGCTTTTCCTTGCCAATATCTCTCTTTTGCAAAGAGCTAGGCATTGGAAAATTCAGGGCTATAACGTGTAGATGAAGCACTAACAGGAGGCTTTAAAATTTTCATTCTAGTGTCTTTCGTTTGGGAGAAAAATGCAAAAGTACAATGCTGCTTTTCCTTGCCGATATCTCTCTTTTGCAAAGAGATAAGCATTGGAAAATTCAGGGCTATAACGTGTAGATGAAGCACTAACAGGAGGCTTTAAAATTTTCATTCTAGTGTCTTTCGTTTGGGAGAAAAATGCAAAGGTACAATACAGCTTTTCCTTGCCAATATCTCTCTTTTGCAAAGAGCTAGGCATTGGAAAATGCAGGGCTATAACGTGTAGATGAAGCACTAACAGGAGGCTTTACAATTTTCATTCTAGTGTCTTTCGTTTGGGAGAAAAATGCAAAGGTACAATGCTGCTTTTCCTTGCCGATATCTCTCTTTTGCAAAGAGATAGGCATTGGAAAATGCAGGGCTATAACGTGTAGATGAAGCACTAACAGGAGGCTTTAAAATTTTCATTCTAGTGTCCTTCGTTTGGGAGAAAAATGCAAAAGTACAATACAGCTTTTCCTTGCCAATATCTCTCTTTTGCAAAGAGCTAGGCATTGGAAAATTCAGGGCTATACCGTGTAGATGAAGCACTAACAGGAGGCTTTTAAATTTTCATTCTAGTGTCCTTCGTTTGGTAGAAAAATGCAAAGGTACAATACAGCTTTTCCTTGCCGATATCTCTCTTTTGCAAAGAGATAGGCATTGGAAAATTCAGGGCTATAACGTGTAGATGAAGCACTAACAGGAGGCTTTAAAATTTTCATTCTAGTGTCTTTCGTTTGGGAGAAAAATGCAAAGGTACAATACAGCTTTTCCTTGCCGATATCTCTCTTTTGCAAAGAGATAGGCATTGGAAAATTCTGGGCTATAACGTGTAGATGAAGCACTAACAGGAGGCTTTAAAATTTTCATTCTAGTGTCCTTCGTTTGGGAGAAAAATGCAAAGGTACAATACAGCTTTTCCTTGCCGATATCTCTCTTTTGCAAAGAAATAGGCATTGGAAAATTCAGGGCTATAACGTGTAGATGAAGCACTAATAGGAGGCTTTAAAATTTTCATTCTAGTGTCCTTCGTTTGGGAGAAAAATGCAAAGGTACAATAAAGCTTTTCCTTGCCGATATCTCTCTTTTGCAAAGAAATAGGCATTGGAAAATTCAGGGCTATAACGTGTAGATGAAGCACTAACAGGAGGCTTTAAAATTTTCATTCTAGTGTCTTTCGTTTGGGAGAAAAATGCAAAGGTACAATACAGCTTTTCCTTGCCGATATCTCTCTTTTGCAAAGAGATAGGCATTGGAAAATTCTGGGCTATAACGTGTAGATGAAGCACTAACAGGAGGCTTTAAAATTTTCATTCTAGTGTCTTTCGTTTGGGAGAAAAATGCAAAGGTACAATACAGCTTTTCCTTGCCAATATCTCTCTTTTGCAAAGAGCTAGGCATTGGAAAATGCAGGGCTATAACGTGTAGATGAAGCACTAACAGGAGGCTTTACAATTTTCATTCTAGTGTCTTTCGTTTGGGAGAAAAATGCAAAGGTACAATGCTGCTTTTCCTTGCCGATATCTCTCTTTTGCAAAGAGATAGGCATTGGAAAATGCAGGGCTATAACGTGTAGATGAAGCACTAACAGGAGGCTTTAAAATTTTCATTCTAGTGTCCTTCGTTTGGGAGAAAAATGCAAAAGTACAATACAGCTTTTCCTTGCCAATATCTCTCTTTTGCAAAGAGCTAGGCATTGGAAAATTCAGGGCTATACCGTGTAGATGAAGCACTAACAGGAGGCTTTTCAATTTTCATTCTAGTGTCTTTCGTTTGGTAGAAAAATGCAAAGGTACAATACAGCTTTTCCTTGCCGATATCTCTCTTTTGCAAAGAGATAGGCATTGGAAAATTCAGGGCTATAACGTGTAGATGAAGCACTAACAGGAGGCTTTAAAATTTTCATTCTAGTGTCTTTCGTTTGGGAGAAAAATGCAAAGGTACAATACAGCTTTTCCTTGCCGATATCTCTCTTTTGCAAAGAGATAGGCATTGGAAAATTCTGGGCTATAACGTGTAGATGAAGCACTAACAGGAGGCTTTAAAATTTTCATTCTAGTGTCCTTCGTTTGGGAGAAAAATGCAAAGGTACAATACAGCTTTTCCTTGCCGATATCTCTCTTTTGCAAAGAAATAGGCATTGGAAAATTCAGGGCTATAACGTGTAGATGAAGCACTAATAGGAGGCTTTAAAATTTTCATTCTAGTGTCCTTCGTTTGGGAGAAAAATGCAAAGGTACAATAAAGCTTTTCCTTGCCGATATCTCTCTTTTGCAAAGAAATAGGCATTGGAAAATTCAGGGCTATAACGTGTAGATGAAGCACTAACAGGAGGCTTTAAAATTTTCATTCTAGTGTCTTTCGTTTGGGAGAAAAATGCAAAGGTACAATACAGCTTTTCCTTGCCGATATCTCTCTTTTGCAAAGAGCTAGGCATTGGAAAATTCAGGGCTATAACGTGTAGATGAAGCACTAACAGTAGGCTTTAAAATTTTCATTCCCAATGGGGATGGCTTCCCGGGAGGTAACCCCTATTGAGTGAAGGGAGTATATAGGATACGACCCAGTGGTACCTGACGACATAGATACTAACAGCTATTTAATAACATTACGCTAGAAAGTGATTATTAGCAACATATATATCTATATAAACAACCCCGCCAGGGTTGTGCCTTCAAAAATAATCACACACGGACACGCTTTTTAAACCTTTTTTTCACATCTCTTTATTTTTCTTATGCACATGTATGTTAGTTCTGTGATTTTAACCTTTATGTTTCACTGCAGTTTGGGATAATAATATTAATATTTATCCAATTTTAATACATACTTAATAAAGGTTATATTTTATGATTCATTCATTCTGTCCAGTGCGTCAACAGTGCAGATTTCTTCTTGTTTTTTTCTCCCAAATTCTATAACAATGACAGTAAATGTTGTTTCTTTTCAAACAGAACTTTCTTGACCATGCTACTTGCTTGAAAGATCTGGGAGCACATGGAAAACAGTACAAACCATGCAGTATCACAAGAGCCTTTATTTGATCTTTCATGAAGATAGAGCAGAATTGAGGACACGTCAACAATTTCTGCCGAAGGTGGTTCATCTTTCCACATGGTGCCTTTGGCCACTGACACCTTCGTTGAGTCAAAGTCTCTGGCTGTGGTCAGAACTTTGAAAATTTATGTCACCAGAACGGTTCAGATTAGGAAAACAGAGGCTCTGTTTGTCCTGTATGCTCCCAACAGGATTGGGTGTCCTGCTTCCATGTAGACCATTATGCGCTGGATCTGTGGTAAGATTCAGCATGCTCATTCCATGGCAGGATTGCCGTTACTGAATTAGGTGAAGACCCATTCTACTAGAAAGGTGGGTTCATCCTGGGCAGCTGGTCGGGGAGTCTCGGCATTGCAACTTTGCCGAGCAGCTATTTAGTAAACACTTTTGCTAAGTTTTACAAGTTTGATACCTTGGCTGATGATAACCTCAAGTTGGGTCATTCGGTGCTGCAGAGTCGTACGCACTCTCCCACCCGTTCAAGAGCTTTGGTATAACCCCATGGTTCTTAATGTGACCCCAGCATCCTCTAGGTCGTATGAGAAAATAGGATTTTAATACCTACCGGTAAATCCTTTTCTCTTAGTCCGTAGAGGATGCTGGGCACCCGTCCCAGTCCATACTGTGTCTGCAGTTATTACTTGTGGTTATACACATGTTATGTTATGGTTCTGGTCAGCTTTTTGCTGCAATTGTTCATGCCGTTGGCTTGTGTTCTGTTGAATGCCACGTTCTGCGGCATGCTTAAGGTGTGAGCTGGTAAGATGCTCACCTTAGTTTAACAATAAATCCTTTCCTCGAAATGTCCGTCTCCCTGGGCACAGTTCCTATAACTGGAGTCTGGAGGAGGGGCATAGAGGGAGGAGCCAGTTCACACCCTTTGAAAGTCTTAAAGTGCCCATGTCTCTTGCGGATCCCGTCTATACCCCATGGTTCTTAATGTGACCCCAGCATCCTCTACGGACTAAGAGAAAAGGATGCCCTTGCGCACTATCCTGACTTCTCCTCCCGTCTGCTTACTTTGTGCCTTCCAACGCACAATGCGAACTACAGGTGGTGCTGCAGGGCCCACACCCTTTTACTTGCCTTACAGAACAGCTCTGGAGCTGTTACAGTGCCCAGCTGCTGCAAGAAATCAGCTTGAATGCTTCAGGGGATGGGGCATGGCCAACATGAGCCCCACACCAAAGGAGGGTGGGGGTGTTTAATGCGAACTAGGGGTCATCCAAGCACCGCAAAAGGCCGCCATGCCCTGCATGCCCCTTTTCTCTTTTCATATGCAGATGAGGGTTCCAGCCAACTTTGGCCCACATCTTGGATGACATCACCGTATGCAAATCCGTCTTCTGCAGACCTTCCCCCAGGAATGCTTGTACTAGTTGTTGCATATGGTTTGATATTTGATGGTGCTTCAATATTAGGCAGCCTTCCACCCTCCCATGTTCATCTGAACAGATGTGGTCTCCCTGCAGTTGTTGTCCCCAGACGAGAGTTCCCTTGTGCGTCCTCAGTTGAATCTCCTTAACTTGACGGGGGAGGGGCTGCCCGAGCAGCCACCCTCCCCAGCCCTATCCCAACTCATACTTATTTTGCATATGAGATCTCTTGATCATGAAGATTGTTCTCACAGGGTGAGGTTCATCCATTATATTTTAAAATAGGAAGGTACAAATTACATATTTGAATTGCATCTATGTGCTGGATTCAAATGTCCCCCCCCCCCCCCTTCCTTTCTCAATTGTGCCCGTCAGCAGCTATTCTAAGGTTGCTGCCAATGGGTGTGACACATTAATTTCTTCTGTGGGGTACACTGGACTCCACAAGGATTCACATTGGGGTGTAGAGTAGGATCTTGATCTGAGGCACCAACCGGCTCAAAGCTTTTGACTGTTCCCAAGATGCTCAGCGCATCCTCCTCTATAACCCCGCTTCCATGAACAGGGAGCTCAGTTTGTAGTTGGTGCCTTCAGTAGCAGGCCACTTAACAGGGGCCTGCCTCAGGCAGCCTATTCTTAGCTATTAATTTTGACAAGAAAAGAAGAACTTGTTTTATGAGAATCTACAAGGGCTGCAGCAGGCTAGGTCTAATAGACATCTTTACTGCAGCTTCATCACTCCCAGCGGCGCTGTATACTCCCGTGCCCTGGTTGCTGGGTCACTGCAGCGGAGGCTCCAGTTTCTTCCTAAGGTCAGTCACACACACACCGCCCTTCCGGATCACGAGGCCGCTGATGAAGGGGAGCGTGGCCGTAGGGGGTGGACCGTGTGCGCACTGGCGTGGACACTGATTACTGGGCAGCCGCTCCACTAGCCACCAGGTACAGTTAAGGAGCACAGGTCTGGGAGTTTTACTCCTATATTAACCCAATTTTGTACTGCCCGCAGCGCATTGTGATAGGTAATAGGGCCTGATTCAGGTTGGAATGCAATCACAATAAGCGATCCAACTGCAAAAATTGCTAACAGCATACGCATGTGCCTGCATTTTCTGCGGCACCCCGCAGAGAATGCGATCGCCTCTGCCTGTCAATCGGGGCGGGGGGGGGAGAGGGGGGTCAGCAACACTCCATTTCCAAGTCAGGGATGGAGCGGTGCGGGGGCAAGGCTTCAAAATGGGGTCTGCAACGGAGGAGACACAGGGGGCGTGGTCACAGCGGCTGTATGACATCACATTCAGCCGCTGTGATCACAAAAATGGTGGCGGCTTCCTGCGCGCACATACAGTTTGCACCAGCAGGAGGCTACACCATTTTTTATGATCACGCTGAACTGCAGTGCGACTGCAATTACAGCATGGTCAAGAATGGAGGCGTCATGCTGGGTGGCCATGCCCTGTCACTGTGCAGGAGCCAGCACCGCACACACACTAGTCCCCGGGTGCAGCCCCCAACCCCCGGGACACCCGGAGCAACAAAATGTAGATTCAGGCCACCAGGCCACGCCCCTACCTATGAAACCATGCCTCCTTTTTACCATTGCGCTGCTTATCTGCGCGGCACTGCATTACAATCTCCTTCGCCACCTCTCTGGGTGTCACCAGTGATAGTGACACCTCTGCCATGCTTGTAGCAGCTGGTCCTAAGATCTACGCCTCAAGCCCTGAGTGTTTGCCCTTGTGACTTGTTGATCATCATAGCGAAGCAGATGCTTACAGAAAACTGCAGGGGCTTAGATTGAAAATAAAAAAATTGATGGGTATAAGGTAGAGAGGAGCGGGTTCGGTTCTCCGAGAACCGAATTCCCGACGAACTCCATGTGGTTTACACTGGTCCGAGGCAGGCTCGGTTGTTCCCGCCTGACTCGGAAAACCTGAACAAGGGAAAATGTCATCATCCCGCTGTCGGATTCTCTCGAGATTCGGATTCCATATAAAGAGCTGCGCGTTGCCGCCATTTTTACTCGTGCATTGAAGAGAGAGCGGAGAGGACGTGGCTATGTTCTCTCAGTGGAAATCTCAATATCAGTGCTCAGTATCAGTGGTTACTTATTGCTGCTCAGTAATACTAGTAGTGTGTCTCTCCTGCTCAGTGTCAGTTCTCAGTAGTATCCTCATCAGTGCTCAGTATCACTGCTCATTGTCTTGTGCTGCATTGTGGTGCTCAGCATACTACAGTACATTACTAATAGTCCAGTGCTGCATCTTGCTGCTCAGTGTCAGTTCTAGTATCCTCATCAGTGCTCACTATCACTGCTCATTACATTGTGGTGTTCTGTATACTACAGTAACATAGTAATATAGTAACATATAGTAACATAGTTTTTGAGGTTGAATAGAGGCAAATTGCCCATCGTGTTCAACCTGTTTTAAGTTGTGATGATTCTACATACTTGCTGAATAATGTTTTATGACTAGTTAGCTACTATAACTCATGTTACCCCCGGATTAACCATGTTGATATTTTAAGTATTATAACCTTGGATAGCTTTTTCATTCAGAAATGTATCCATTCCTTTTTTAAATCCAATTACAGAGTCCGCCATTACCACCTTCCCTGGCAGGGAATTCCACATCCTGATTGCCCTAACAGTGAACATCATAGTATCTCACCTGGCAGGTAAGTAGGAGTTGGGCTAGAGCTGTGGAGGATTGCTGCTCGGGCACCCCCTGTCAAGTGAAGGAGATCCAACTGAGGCAGCACAAGGGAACTCTCGAAAGAAGAACAAGGCTAGAGGAAGATCTGAGACAAAGAAATCTGACTTTTACCAGAGCAGACCAGAGGAAAGCACAAACGCAGTCCCCCACTACCACAAATAATGCAGTCGAGTTTCCCACATTTGGGGAAATCACAGGGGTCAGCATACCCAGAGTGCAATGAATGAACCTCACCCTGGGAGAACAATCTTCATGACCATGGTATCTCCTATGCAAAATAAGTATGATTTGGGATAGGGCTGGGGAGGGCCGCTGCTCAGGCACATCTCTGTCAAGTAAAGGAGATTCAACTGAGCCAACACAAGGGAACTCTCATCTGGGGACAACAACTGCAGGGAGAACACATATTTTCAGATGAACATGGGAGGGCAGAAGGCTGCCTAACACTGAAGCACCCCCAAACAACAAACCAAATGCAACTACTAGTGCAAGCATTCCTGGGGGAAGGCCTGCAGCAGATGGATTTGCATATGGTGATGTCATCCAAGCAGTGGGTCAAAGTTGGCTTCAACCCTCGTCTGCATATGAAAATAAAAAAGGGGTGTGCAGGGCATGGCGGCCTTTTGCGGCGCTTGGATGACCCCTAGTTTGCATTAAACACCTCCACCTTCCTTCGGTGTGGGGCTCATGTTGGCTATGCCCCAGCCCCTGAAGCATTCAAGCTGATTTCTTGCAGCAGCTGGGCACTGTAACAGCTCCAGAGCTGCTCTGTAAAGCAAGTAAAAGGGTGTGGGCCCTGCAGCACTACCTGTAGTTTGCATTGTGCGTTGGAAGGCACAAAGTAAGCAGACGGGAGAAGTCAGGATAGTGCACAAGGGCATAGAAGGGAGCGGCTCAAGAAAAGAGAAGTGGAAACAGACAGCAAACTAGGCTGGAGAGAGACCTGAGACAAAGAGATCTGAATTATACGAGAGCCGACCAGAGGAAACACAAATTATGTAATCAAGTGTCCCACATTTGGGGAAATCGTAGGAGCAGCACACCCAGAGTGCATTGGGTGAGCCTTGCCCTGGGAGAAGCACCTTCCTGATCATAGTATCTCACCTGGCAGGTAAGTAGGAGTTGGGCTAGAGCTGGGGAGGGTCGCTGTTCGGGCACCCCCCTGTCAAGTGAAGGAGATCCAACTGAGGCAGCACAAGGAAACTCTCGAAAAAAGAACAAGGCTAGAGGAAGATCTGAGACAAAGAAATCTGACTTTTACCAGAGCTGACCAGAGGAAAGCACAAACACAGTCCCCCACTACCACAAATAATGCAGTCGAGTTTCCCACATTTGGGGAAATGACAGGGGTCAGCATACCCAGAATGCAATGAATGAACCTCACCCTGGGAGAACAATCTTCATGACAATGGTATCTCCTATGCAAAATAAGTATGATTTGGGATAGGGCTGGGGAGGGCCGCTGCTCAGGCACATCTCTGTCAAGTAAAGGAGATTCAACTGAGGCAGCACAAGGGAACTCTCATCTGGGGACAACAACTGCAGGGAGAACACATATTTTCAGATGAACATGGGAGAGCAGAAGGCTGCCTAATACTGAAGCACCCCCAAACAACAAACCAAATGCAACAACTAGTACAAGCATTCCTGGGAAAAGGTCTGCAGAAGACGGATTTGCATACGGTGATGTCATCCAAGCAGTGGGCCAAAGTTGGCTGGAACCCTCATCTGCATATGAAAAGAGAAAAGGGGTATGCAGGGCATGGCGGCCTTTTGCGGCGCTTGGATGACCCTTAGTTCGCATTAAACACCTCCACCCTCCGTCGGTGTGGGGCTCATGTTGGCTATGCCCCAGCCCCTGAAGCATTCAAGCTGATTTCTTGCAGCAGCTGGGCACTGTAACAGCTCCAGAGCTGCTCTGTAAGGCAAGTAAAAGGGTGTTGGCCCTGCAGCACTACCTGTAGTTTGCATTGTGCGTTGGAAGGCACAAAGTAAGCAGACAGGAGAAGTCAGGAGAGTGCACAAGGGCAAGGGCAGGGGCTCAAGAAAAGAGAAGTGGAAACAGACAGCAAACTAGGCTGGAGAGAGACCTGAGACAAAGAGATCTGAATTATACGAGTAGCCGACCAGAGGAAACACAAATTATGTAGTCAAGTGTCCCACATTTGGGGAAATCGTAGGAGCAGCACACCCAGAGTGCAATGGGTGAGCCTTGCCCTGGGAGAAGCACCTTCCTGATCATAGTATCTCACCTGGCAGGTAAGTAGGAGTTGGGCTAGAGCTGGGGAGGGTCACTGCTCGGGCACCCCCCTGTCAAGTGAAGGAAATCCAACTGAGGCAGCACAAGGAAACTCTCAAAAAAAGAACAAGGCTAGAGGAAGATCTGAGACAAAGAAATCTGACTTTTACCAGAGCTGACCAGAGGAAAGCACAAACACAGTCCCCCACTACCACAAATAATGCAGTCGAGTTTCCCACATTTGGGGAAATCACAGGGGTCAGCATACCCAGAATGCAATGAATGAACCTCACCCTGGAAGAACAATCTTCATGACCATGGTATCTCCTATGCAAAATAAGTATGATTTGGGATAGGGCTGGGGAGGGCCGCTGCTCAGGCACATCTCTGTCAAGTAAAGGAGATTCAACTGAGGCAGCACAAGAGAACTCTCATCTGGGGACAACAACTGCAGGGAGAACACATATTTTCAGATGAACATGGGAGAGCAGAAGGCTGCCTAATACTGAAGCACCCCAAACAACAAACCAAATGCAACAACTAGTACAAGCATTCCTGGGGGAAGGTCTGCAGAAGACGTATTTGCATACGGTGATGTCATCCAAGCAGTGGGCCAAAGTTGGCTGGAACCCTCATCTGCATATGAAAAGAGAAAAGGGGTATGCAGGGCATGGCGGCCTTTTGCGGCGCTTGGATGACCCTTAGTTCGCATTAAACACCTCCACCCTCCGTCGGTGTGGGGCTCATGTTGGCTATGCCCCAGCCCCTGAAGCATTCAAGCTGATTTCTTGCTGCAGCTGGGCACTGTAACAGCTCCAGAGCTGCTCTGTAAGGCAAGTAAAAGGGTGTGGGCCCTGCAGCACTACCTGTAGTTTGCATTGTGCGTTGGAAGGCACAAAGTAAGCAGACAGGAGAAGTCAGGAGAGTGCACAAGGGCATAGAAGGCAGCGGCTCAAGAAAAGAGAAGTGGAAACAGACAGCAAACTAAGCTGGAGAGAGACCTGAGACAAAGAGATCTGAATTATACGAGAGCCGACCAGGGGAAACGCAAATTATGCAGTCAAGTTTCCCACATTTGGGGAAATCGCAGGAGCAGCACACCCAGAGTGCAATGGGTGAGCCTTGCCCTGGGAGAAGCACCTTCATGATCATAGTATCTCACCTGGCAGTTATGTAGGAGTTGGGCTAGAGCTGGGGAGGGTCGCTGCTCGGGTACCCCCCTGTCAAGTGAAGGAGATCAAACTGAGGCAGCACAATGGAACTCTCGAAAGAAGAACAAGGCTAGAGGAAGATCTGAGACAAAGAAATCTGACTTTTACCAGAGCTGACCAGAGGAAAACACAAACACAGTCCCCCACTACCACAAATAATGCAGTTGAGTTTCCCACATTTGGGGAAATCACAGGGGTCAGCATACCCAGAATGCAATGAATGAACCTCACCCTGGGAGAACAATCTTTATGACCATGGTATCTCCTATGCAAAATAAGTATGATTTGGGATAGGGCTGGGGAGGGCCGCTGCTCAGGCACATCTCTGTCAAGTAAAGGAGATTCAACTGAGGCAGCACAAGGGAACTCTCATCTGGGGACAACAACTGCCGGGAGAACACATATTTTCAGATGAACATGGGAGGGCAGAAGGCTGCCTAATACTGAAGCACCCCCAAACAACAAACCAAATGCAGCAACTAGTACAAGCATTCCTGGGGGAAGGTCTGCAGAAGACGGATTTGCATACAGTGATGTCATCCAAGCAGTGGGCCAAAGTTGGCTGGAACCCTCATCTGCATATGAAAAGAGAAAAGGGGTATGCAGGGCATGGCGGCCTTTTGCGGCGCTTGGATGACCCTTAGTTCGCATTAAACACCCCCACCCTACTTCGGTGTGGGGCTCATGTTGGCCATGCCCCAGCCCCTGAAGCATTCAAGCTGATTTCTTGCAGCAGCTTGGCACTGTAACAGCTCCAGAGCTGCTCTGTAAGGCAAGTAAAAGGGTGTGGGCCCTGCAGCACTACCTGTAGTTTGCATTGTGCATCGGAAGGCACAAAGTAAGCAGACAGGAGGAGAAGTCAGGATAGTGCACAAGGGTATAGAAGGGAGGGGCTCAAGAAAAAAGAAGTGGAAACAGACAGCAAACTAGGCTGGAGAGAGACCTGAGACAAAGAGATCTGAATTATATGAGAGCCGACTAGGGGAAACACAAATTATGCAATCAAGTTTCCCATATTTGGGGAAATCGCAGGGGCAGCACACCCAGAGTGCAATGGGTGAGCCTTGCCCTGGGAGAAGCAACTTCATGATCATAGTATCTCACCTGGCAGGTAAGTAGGAGTTGGGCTAGAGCTGGGGAGGGTCGCTGCTCGGGCACCCCCCTGTCAAGTGAAGGAGATCCAACTGAGGCAGCACAAGGGAACTCTTGAAAGAAGAACAAGGCTAGAGGAAGATCTGAGACAAAGAAATCTGACTTTTACCAGAGCTGACCAGAGGAAAGCACAAACACAGTCCCCCACTACCACAAATAATGCAGTTGAGTTTCCCACATTTGGGGAAATCACAGAGGTCAGCATACCCAGAACGCAATGAATGAACCTAACCCTGGGAGAACAATCTTCATGACCATGGTATCTCCTATGCAAAATAAGTATGATTTGGGATAGGGCTGGGGAGGGCCGCTGCTCAGGCACATCTCTGTCAAGTAAAGGAGATTCAACTGAGGCAGCACAAGGGAACTCTCATCTGGGGACAACAACTGCAGGGAGAACACATATTTTCAGATGAACATGGGAGGGCAGAAGGCTGCCTAATACTGAAGCACCCCCAAACAACAAACCAAATGCAACAACTAGTGCAAGCATTCCTGGGGGAAGGCCTGCCGCAGATGGATTTGCATATGGTGATGTCATCCAAGCAGTGGGTCAAAGTTGGCTTCAACCCTCGTCTGCATATGAAAAGAGAAAAGGGGCATGCAGGGCATGGCGGCCTTTTGCGGCGCTTGGCTGACCCCTAGTTTGCATTAAACACCTCCACCCTCCGTCGGTGTGGGGCTCATGTTGGCTATGCCCCAGCCCCTGAAGCATTCAAGCTGATTTCTTGCTGCAGCTGGGCACTGTAACAGCTCCAGAGCTGCTCTGTAAGGCAAGTAAAAGGGTGTGGGCCCTGCAGCACTACCTGTAGTTTGCATTGTGCGTTGGAAGGCACAAAGTAAGCAGACAGGAGAAGTCTGGAGAGTGCACAAGGGCATAGAAGGCAGCGGCTCAAGAAAAGAGAAGTGGAAACAGACAGCAAACTAGGCTGGAGAGAGACCTGAGACAAAGAGATCTGAATTATACGAGAGCCGACCAGGGGAAACACAAATTATGCAGTCAAGTTTCCCACAGGAGTATATAGGATACGACCCAGTGGTACCTGACGACATAGATACTAACAGCTATTTAATAATATTACGCTAGAAAGTGATTATTAGCAACATATATATCTATATAAACAACCCCGCCAGGGTTGTGCCTTCAAAAATAATCACACACGGACACGCTTTTTAAACCTTTTTTTCACATCTCTTTATTCTTCTTATGCACATGTATGTTAGTTCTGTGATTTTAACCTTTATGTTTCACTGCAGTTTGGGATAATAATATTAATATTTATCCAATTTTAATACATACTTAATAAAGGTTATATTTTATGATTCATTCATTCTGTCCAGTGCGTCAACAGTGCAGATTTCTTCTTGTTTTTTCTCCCAAATTCTATAACAATGACAGTAAATGTTGTTTCTTTTCAAACAGAACTTTCTTGACCATGCTTCTTGCTTGAAAGATCTGGGAGCACATGGAAAACAGTACAAACCATGCAGTATCACAAGAGCCTTTATTTGATATTTCATGAAGATAGAGCAGAATTGAGGACACGTCAACTATTTCTGCCGAAGGTGGTTCATCTTTCCACATGGTGCCTTTGGCCACTGACACCTTCGTTGAGTCAAAGTCTCTGGCTGTGGTCAGAACTTTGAAAATTTATGTCACCAGAACGGTTCAGATTAGGAAAACAGAGGCTCTGTTTGTCCTGTATGCTCCCAACAGGATTGGGTGTCCTGCTTCCATGTAGACAATTATGCGCTGGATCTGTGGTAAGATTCAGCATGCTCATTCCACGGCAGGATTGCCGTTACTGAATTAGGTGAAGACCCATTCTACTAGAAAGGTGGGTTCATCCTGGGCAGCTGGTCGGGGAGTCTCGGCATTGCAACTTTGCCGAGCAGCTATTTAGTAAACACTTTTGCTAAGTTTTACAAGTTTTAGAGTAAAGGAGATTCAACTGAGGCAGCACAAGGGAACTCTCATCTGGGGACAACAACTGCAGTGAGAACACATATTTTCAGATGAACATGGGAGGGCAGAAGGCTGCCTAATACTGAAGCACCCCCAAACAACAAACCAAATGCAACAACTAGTACAAGCATTCCTGGGGGAAGGTCTGCAGAAGACGGATATGCATATAGTGATGTCATCCAAGCAGTGGGCCAAAGTTGGCTGGAACCCTCATCTGCATATGAAAAGAGAAAAGGGGTATGCAGGGCATGGCGGCCTTTTGCGGCGCTTGGATGACCCTTAGTTCGCATTAAACACCCCCACCCTCCTTCGGTGTGGGGCTCATGTTGGCCATGCCCCAGCCCCTGAAGCATTCAAGCTGATTTCTTGCAGCAGCTTGGCACTGTAACAGCTCCAGAGCTGCTCTGTAAGGCAAGTAAAAGGGTGTGGGCCCTGCAGCACTACCTGTAGTTTGCATTGTGCATTGGAAGGCACAAAGTAAGCAGACAGGAGGAGAAGTCAGGATAGTCCACAAGGGTATAGAAGGGAGGGGCTCAAGAAAAAAGAAGTGGAAACAGACAGCAAACTAGGCTGGAGAGAGACCTGAGACAAAGAGATCTGAATTATATGAGAGCCGACCAGGGGAAACACAAATTATGCAGTCAAGTTTCCCACATTTGGGGAAATCGCAGGGGCAGCACACCCAGGTGAGATACTATAATCAGGAAGGTGCTTCTCCCAGGGCAAGGCTCACCCATTGCACACTGGGTGTGCTGCTCCTACGATTTCCCCAAATGTGGGACACTTGACTGCATAATTTGTGTTTCCTCTGGTCGGCTCTCGTATAATTCAGATCTCTTTGTCTCAGGTCTCTCTCCAGCCTAGTTTGCTCTCTGTTTCCACTTCTTTTTTCTTGAGCCCCTCCCTTCTATACCCTTGTGCACTATCCTGACTTCTCCTCCCGTCTGCTTACTTTGTGCCTTCCAATGCACAATGCAAACTACAGGTAGTGCTGCAGGGCCCACACCCTTTTACTTGCCTTACAGAGCAGCTCTGGAGCTGTTACAGTGCCCAGCTGCTGCAAGAAATCAGCTTGAATGCTTCATGGGATGGGGCATGGCCAACATGAGCCCCACACCAAAGGAGGGTGGGGGTGTTTAATGCGATCTAGGGGTCATCCAAGCACCGCAAAAGGCCGCCATGCCCTGCACGCCCCTTTTCTCTTTTCATATGCAGATGAGGGTTGAAGCCAACTTTGACCCACTGCTTGGATAACATCACCATATGCAAATCCATCTGCTGCAGGCCTTCCCCCAGGAATGCTTGCACTAGTTGTTGCATTTGGTTTGTTGTTTGGGGGTGCTTCAGTATTAGGCAGCCTTCTGCCCTCCCATGTTCATCTGAAAATATGTGTTCTCCCTGCAGTTGTTGTCCCCATATGAGAGTTCCCTTGTGCTGCCTCAGTTGAATCTCCTTTACTTGACAGAGATGTGCCTGAGCAGCGGCCCTCCCCAGCCCTATCCCAAATCATACTTATTTTGCATAGGAGACACCATGGTCATGAAAATTGTTCACCCAGGGTGAGGTTCATTCATTGCATTCTGGGTATGCTGACCCCTGTGATTTACCCAAATGTGGGAAACTCGCCTGCATTATTTGTGGTAGTTGGGGACTGTGTTTGTGTTTTCCGCTGGTCAGCTCTGGTAAAAGTCAGATTTCTTTGTCTCAGTTCTTCCTCTAGCCTTGTTCTTCTTTCGAGAGTTCCATTGTGCTGCCTCAGTTGGATCTCCTTCACTTGACAGGGGGGTGCCCGAGCAGCGACCCTCCCCAGCTCTAGCCCAACTCCTACTTACCTGCCAGGTGAGATACTATGATCTTGAAGGTGCTTCTCCCAGGGCAAGGCTCAACCATTGCACTCTGGGTGTGCTGCCCCTGCGATTTCCCCAAATATGGGAAACTTGACTGCATAATTTGTGTTTCCCCTGGTCGGCTCTCGTATAATTCAGATCTCTTTGTCTCAGGTCTCTCTCCAGCCTAGTTTGCTGTCTGTTTCCACTTCTCTTTTCTTGAGCCGCTCCCTTCTATGCCCTTGCGCACTATCCTGACTTCTCCCGTCTGCTTACTTTGCGCCTTCCAACGCACAATGCGAACTACAGGTAGTGCTGCAGGGCCCACACCCTTTTATTTGCCTTACAGAGCAGCTCTGGAGCTGTTACAGTGCCCAGCTGCTGCAAGAAATCAGCTTGAATGCTTCAGGGGCTGGGGCATAGCCAACATGAGCCCCACACCGAAGGAGGGTGGAGGTGTTTAATGCGAACTAGGGGTCATCCAAGCGCCGCAAAAGGCCGCCATGCCCTGCATAACCCTTTTCTCTTTTCATATGCAGATGAGGGTTCCAGCCAACTTTGGCCCACTGCTTGGATGACATCACCGTATGCAAATTCGTCTCCTGCAGACCTTCCCCCAGGAATGCTTGTACTAGTTATTGCATATGGTTTGATATTTGATGGTGCTTCAGTATTAGGCAGCCTTCCGCTCTCCCATGTTCATCTGAAAAAATGTGGTCTCCCTGCAGTTGTTGTCCCCAGACGAGAGTTCCCTTGTGCTTCCTCAGTTGAATCTCCTTAACTTGACGGGGGAGGGGCTTGCCCGAGCAGCCACCCTCCCCAGCCCTATCCCAACTCATACTTATTTTGCATATGAGATCTCTATATCATGAAGATTGTTATCACAGGGTGAAGTTCATCCATTATATTTTAAAATAGGAAGGTTCAAATTACATATTTGAATTGCATCTATGTGCTGGATTCAAATGTCCCCCCCCCTTCCTTTCTCAATTGTGCCCGTCAGCAGCTATTCTAAGGTTGCTGCCAATGGGTGTGACACATTAATTTCTTCTGTGGGGTACACTGGACTCCACAAGGATTCACATTGGGGTGTAGAGTAGGATCTTGATCTGAGGCACCAACCGGCTCAAAGCTTTTGACTGTTCCCAAGATGCTCAGCGCATTCTCCTCTATAACCCCGCTTCCATGAACAGGGAGTTCAGTTTGTAGTTGGTGCCTTCAGTAGCAGGCCACTTAACAGGGGCCTGCCTCAGGCAGCCTATTCTTAGCTATTAATTTTGACAAGAAAATAAGAACTTTTTTTATGAGAATCTACAAGGGCTGCAGCAGGCTAGGTCTAATAGACATCTTTACTGCAGCTTCATCACTCCCAGCGGCGCTGTATACTCCCGTGCCCTGGTTGCTGGGTCACTGCAGCGGAGGCTCCGGTTTCTTCCTAAGGTCAGTCACACACGCACCGCCCTTCCGGATCACGAGGCCGCTGATGAAGGGGAGCGTGGCCGTAGGGGGTGGACCGTGTGCGCACTGGCGTGGACACTGATTACTGGGCAGCCGCTCCACGAGCCACCAGGTACAGTTAAGGAGCACAGGTCTGGGGTTTTTTCTCCCATATTAAACCAATTTTGTACTGCCCGCAGCGCATTGTGATAGGTAATAGGGCCTGATTCAGGTTGGATTGCAATCACAGTAAGCGATCCAACTGCAAAAATTGCTAAGAGCATACGCATGTGCCTGCATTTTCTGCGGCACCCCGCAGAGAATGCGATCGCCTCTGCCTGTCAATCGGGGCAGGGGGGGAGAGGGGGGTCAGCAACACTCCATTTCCAAGTCAGGGATGGAGCGGTGCGGGGGCAAGGCTTCAAAATGGGGTCTGCAACGGAGGAGACACAGGGGGCGTGGTCACAGCGGCTGTATGACATCACATTCAGCCGCTGTGATCACAAAAATGGTGGCGGCTTCCTGCGCGCACATACAGTCTGCACCAGCAGGAGGCTACACCATTTTTTATGATCACGCTGAACTGCAGTGCGACTGCAATTACAGATTGGTCAAGAAGGGAGGCGTCATGCTGGGTGGCCATGTCCTGTCACTGTGCAGGAGCCAGCACCGCTCACACACTAGTCCCCGGGTGCAGCCCCCAACCCCCGGGACACCCGGAGCAACAAAATGTAGATTCAGGCCACCAGGCCACGCCCCTACCTATGAAACCATGCCTCCTTTTTACCATTGCGCTGCTTATCTGCGCGCACTGCATTACAATCTCCTTCGCCACCTCTCTGGGTGTCACCAGTGATAGTGACACCTCTGCCATGCTTGTAGCAGCTGGTCCTAAGATCTACGCCTCAAGCCCTGAGTGTTTGCCCTTGTGACTTGTTGATCATCATAGCGAAGCAGATGCTTACAGAAAACTGCAGGGGCTTAGATTGAAAATAAAAAAATATATGGGTATAAGGTAGAGAGGAGCGGGTTCGGTTCTCCGAGAACCGAATTCCCCACGAACTCCACGTGGTTTACACTGGTCCGAGGCAGGCTCGGTTGTTCCCGCCTGACTCGGAAAACCTGAACAAGGGAAAATGTCATCATCCCGCTGTCGGATTCTCGCGAGATTCGGATTTCATATAAAGAGCTGCGCGTTGCCGCCATTTTTACTCGTGCATTGAAGAGGGAGCGGAGAGGACGTGGCTATGTTCTCTCAGTGGAAATCTCAATATCAGTGCTCAGTATCAGTGGTTACTTATTGCTGCTCAGTAATACTAGTAGTGTGTCTCTCCTGCTCAGTGTCAGTTCTCAGTAGTATCCTCATCAGTGCTCAGTATCACTGCTCATTGTCTTGTGCTGCATTGTGGTGCTCAGCATACTACAGTACATTACTAATAGTCCAGTGCTGCATCTTGCTGCTCAGTGTCAGTTCTAGTATCCTCATCAGTGCTCACTATCACTGCTCATTACATTGTGGTGTTCTGTATACTACAGTAACATAGTAATATAGTAACATATAGTAATATAGTTTTTGAGGTTGAAAAGAGGCAAATTGCCCATCGTGTTCAACCTGTTTTAAGTTGTGATGATTCTACATACTTGCTGAATAATGTTTTATGACTAGTTAACTACTACAACTCATGTTACCCCCGGATTAACCATGTTGATATTTTAAGTATTATAACCTTGGATAGCTTTTTCATTCAGAAATGTATCCATTCCTTTTTTAAATCCAATTACAGAGTCCGCCATTACCACCTTCCCTGGCAGGGAATTCCACATCCTGATTGCCCTAACAGTGAAGATCATAGTATCTCACCTGGCAGGTAAGTAGGAGTTGGGCTAGAGCTGTGGAGGATTGCTGCTTGGGCACCCCCTGTCAAGTGAAGGAGATCCAACTGAGGCAGCACAAGGGAACTCTCGAAAGAAGAACAAGGCTAGAGGAAGATCTGAGACAAAGAAATCTGACTTTTACCAGAGCTGACCAGAGGAAAGCACAAACACAGTCCCCCACTACCACAAATAATGCAGTCGAGTTTCCCACATTTGGGGAAATCACAGGGGTCAGCATACCCAGAATGCAATGAATGAACCTCACCCTGGGAGAACAATCTTCATGACCAAGGTATCTCCTATGCAAAATAAGTATGATTTGGGATAGGGCTGGGGAGGGCCGCTGCTCAGGCACATCTCTGTCAAGTAAAGGAGATTCAACTGAGGCAGCACAAGGGAACTCTCATCTGGGGACAACAACTGCAGGGAGAACACATATTTTCAGATGAACATGGGAGGGCAGAAGGCTGCCTAAAACTGAAGCACCCCCAAACAACGAACCAAATGCAACTACTAGTGCAAGCATTCCTGGGGGAAGGCCTGCAGCAGATGGATTTGCATATGGTGATGTCATCCAAGCAGTGGGTCAAAGTTGGCTTCAACCCTCGTCTGCATATGAAAAGAATAAAGGGGTGTGCAGGGCATGGCGGCCTTTTGCGGCGCTTGGATGACCCCTAGTTCGCATTAAACACCTCCACCCTCCTTCGGTGTGGGGCTCATGTTGGCTATGCCCCAGCCCCTGAAGCATTCAAGCTGATTTCTTGCAGCAGCTGGGCACTGTAACAGCTCCAGAGCTGCTCTGTAAAGCAAGTAAAAGGGTGTGGGCCCTGCAGCACTACCTGTAGTTTGTATTGTGCGTTGGAAGGCACAAAGTAAGCAGACGGGAGAAGTCAGGATAGTGCACAAGGGTATAGAAGGGAGGGGCTCAAGAAAAAAGAAGTGGAAACAGACAGCAAACTAGGCTGGAGAGAGACCTGAGACAAAGAGATCTGAATTATATGAGAGCCGACCAGGGGAAACACAAATTATGCAGTCAAGTTTCCCACATTTGGGGAAATCGCAGGGGCAGCACACCCAGAGTGCAATGGGTGAGCCTTGCCCTGGGAGAAGCATCTTCATGATCATAGTATCTCACCTGGCAGGTAAGTAGGAGTTGGGCTAGAGCTGGGGAGGGTCGCTGCTCGGGCACCCCCCTGTCAAGTGAAGGAGATCCAACTGAGGCAGCACAAGGGAACTCTCGAAAGAAGAACAAGGCTAGAGGAAGATCTGAGACAAAGAAATCTGACTTTTACCAGAGCTGACCAGAGGAAAGCACAAACACAGTCCCCCACTACCACAAATAATGCAGTTGAGTTTCCCACATTTGGGGAAATCACAGGGGTCAGCATACCCAGAATGCAATGAATTAACCTAACCCTGGGAGAACAATCTTCATGACCATGGTATCTCCTATGCAAAATAAGTATGATTTGGGATAGGGCTGGGGAGGGCCGCTGCTCAGGCACGTCTCTGTCAAGTAAAGGAGATTCAACTGAGGCAGCACAAGGGAACTCTCATCTGGGGACAACAACTGCAGGGAGAACACATATTTTCAGATGAACATGGGAGGGCAGAAGGCTGCCTAATACTGAAGCACCCCCAAACAACAAACCAAATGCAACAACTAGTGCAAGCATTCCTGGGGGAAGGCCTGCCGCAGATGGATTTGCATATGGTGATGTCATCCAAGCAGTGGGTCAAAGTTGGTTCAAACACCTTTGCAAAGTTCTATAAGTTTGATACCCTGGCTGAGGAGGACCTCCTGTTTGCTCAATCGGTGCTGCAAAGTCATCCGCACTCTCCTGCCCGTTTGGGAGCTTTGGTATAATCCCCATGGTCCTTACGGAGTCCCCAGCATCCTCTAGGACGTAAGAGAAAATAAGATTTTAAACCTACCGGTAAATCTTTTTCTCGTAGTCCGTAGAGGATGCTGGGTGCCCGTCCCAAGTGCGGTCTACTTCTGCAAGACTTGTATATAGTTATTGCTTACATAAGGGTTATATGTTAGTTTTCATCGGTCTTGGACTGATGCTATGTTGTTTTCATACTGTTAACTGGGTAGTATATCACAAGTTATACGGTGTGATTGGTGTGGCTGGTATGAATCTTGACCTTGGATTAACAAAAATCCTTTCCTCGTACTGTCCGTCTCCTCTGGGCACAGTTTCTCTAACTGAGGTATGGAGGAGGGGCATAGAGGGAGGAGCCAGTGCACACCCAGATCTAAAGTCTTTCTTAAAGTGCCCATGTCTGCTGCGGAGCCCGTCTATCCCCCATGGTCCTTACGGAGTCCCCATCATCCTCTACGGACTACGAGAAAAAAAAATTACCGGTAGGTTTAAAATGTTATTTTTTTCTCTGCAACCCACTGCTAAATTGTGCTTCCTAGCTGTTTTTTATAAAATCACTTAATTAAATCTAACTCTGATTACGTCAGAGAAGGCCAGGTACCCTACACCATAAGAGGGGGTTTGAAATTTTGACTTGTCTACTTAAAGATCACCAAAATCTGATGACAAGGTCAATTACATCCCTGGGTGGGATTGAACCACCAACCTTTTGGTTAATAGCCCATGTAAGTGCAAGAAATCCTGAAGCACTCACTCATCATGGGAAAGTACCAATGTGTTTCTTACAAAAATTCTCCAGATTATTGACTTTTTAAAGTTTTTCTAGGAAACGTTCTAGATGAATGCTTATTAGCCTTTGTCAGTATTGACTTTCGCAAGGTGTCTCTGTGGCGCAATCGGTTAGCATGTTTGGCTATTAACCAAAAGGTTGGTGGTTCAATCCCACCCAGGGATGTAATTGACCTTGTAATCAGATTTTGGTGATCTTTAAGTAGACAAGTCAAAATTTCAAAAACCCCCCTTATGGTGTAGGGTACCTGGCCTTCTCTGATGTAATCAGAGTTAGATTTGATTAAGTGATTTTATAAAAAAAACAGCTAGGAAGCACAATTTAGCAGTGAGTTGCAGAGAAAAAAAATTATGCTGGCAGAAAAGTCCAATTGAGTGATTAAACAGCTCTTAATTTTCTGATTTTATGTTTATGCTAACAAATTTGCTCTCTGAAAAGTGTCCACAAAGCCAAGTCTCTGATTAACACCTTTGTAGGAATGGTTTTTCACCTATTACTGAATTAAACTTGCTTCATTGGAAAGGCATCAAAGATGCATCCTCATTTCAATGTCTACTGAAATAATACAGGTTGACACCAGGAAACGTCACTGCATCCTTGCTGCTTCCTCATGGGGAAGTCTGTTTAATGTGAAAACAAGGTGATATCTAATCAGCACACAGGTAAGGAATTAAGAAAATCTTTCTTTATGGGTGAAGATGTTTCTCACAAATTGTTGTCCCAATGCATCATTGAAATTCAAGATGGAAGATGATTTTCATATATCACTTGTACATTTTGCATTGCTCTTCTGGTGACAATGTAGTTTGTTTTTGTCAATTACCATTTCAGTAATAGGGTAAAGAAAATTAAGTGGATTTTTTAAAGAAAACAATGCTGTCAATATACTATTAAAACAAATTAAAATGATAAAAGTTATTGTACTTTAAGTAAAAATAAAAGTGCCAAAATATCAATCCCAGTTTTTGATTACTTTAATTATAAAAAAAAAAATGCACATAGCAGAGGATAGTTTCGATCAATCGACCTCTGGGTTATGGGCCCAGCATGCTTCCATTGCACTACTCTGCTGCTCATGGAAGTGTCAGAGATCCTGAAGACTAAATTGATTAAAGGCCTTAAAGTACTGGACTATAAGGAAAGACTTACTAGGCTGAATATTTATACACTAGAAAAGAGGTGCCTAAGAGGAGATATTATTAATATCTTCAAATATGTAAAGATACATAACAAAGAGTTATCAGAGGAATTATTTATTAAAAGAACACGTGGTCACTCGCTGCGACTGGAGGAAAGTTCAGAACGCAATGGAGGAAAGGTTTCTTCACTGTTAGGGCAATCAGGATGTGGAATTCCCTGCCAGGGAAGGTGGTAATGGCGGACTCTGTAATTGGATTTAAAAAAGGAATGGATACATTTCTGAATGAAAAAGCTATCCAAGGTTATAATACTTAAAATATCAACATGGTTAATCCGGGGGTAACATGAGTTATAGTAGCTAACTAGTCATAAAACATTATTCAGCAAGTATGTAGAATCATCACAACTTAAAACAGGTTGAACACGATGGGCAATTTGCCTCTATTCAACCTCAAAAACTATGTTACTATATTACTATGTTATTGTAGTATACAGAACACCACAATGCAATGAGCAGTGATAGTGAGCACTGATGAGGATACTAGAACTGACACTGAGCAGCAAGATGCAGCACTGGACTATTAGTAATGTACTGTATTATGCTGAGCAACACAATGCAGCACAAGACAATGAACAGTGATACTGAGCACTGATGAGGATACTACTGAGAACTGACACTGAGC
The DNA here is from genome assembly GCF_028390025.1 of Pseudophryne corroboree. Classification (NCBI taxonomy): domain Eukaryota; kingdom Metazoa; phylum Chordata; class Amphibia; order Anura; family Myobatrachidae; genus Pseudophryne; species Pseudophryne corroboree. Next base: position 37,877 of record NW_026970175.1, read on the forward strand.
AGGAGAGACACACTACTAGTATTACTGAGCAGCAATAAGTAACCACTGATACTGAGCACTGATATTGAGATTTCCACTGAGAGAACATAGCCACGTCCTCTCCGCTCTCTCTTCAATGCACGAGTAAAAATGGCAGCAACGCGCAGCTCTTTATATGGAATCCGAATCTCGCGAGAATCCGACAGCGGGATGATGACATTTTCCCTTGTTCAGGTTTTCCGAGTCAGGCGGGAACAACCGAGCCTGCCTCGGACCAGTGTAAACCACGTGGAGTTCGTGGGGAATTCGGTTCTCGGAGAACCGAACCCGCTCCTCTCTACCTTATACCCTATCAATTTTTTTATTTTCAATCTAAGCCCCTGCAGTTTTCTGTAAGCATCTGCTTCGCTATGATGATCAACAAGTCACAAGGGCAAACACTCAGGGTTTGAGGCGTAGATCTTAGGACCAGCTGCTACAAGCATGGCAGAGGTGTCACTATCACTGGTGACACCCAGAGAGGTGGCGAGGGAGATTGTAATGCAGTGCGCGCAGATAAGCAGTGCAATGGTAAAAAGGAGGCATGGTTTCATAGGTAGGGGCGTGGCCTGGTGGCCTGAATCTACATTTTGTTGCTCCGGATGTCCCGGGGGTTGGGGGCTGCACCCGGGGACTAGTGTGTGAGCGGTGCTGGCTCCTGCAAAGTGACAGGGCATGGCCACCCAGCATGACGCCTCCCTTCTTGACCATGCTGTAATTGCAGTCGCACTGCAGTTCAGCGTGATCATAAAAAATGGTGTAGGCTCCTGCTGGTGCAGACTGTATGTGCGCGCAGGAAGCCGCCACCATTTTTGTGATCACAGCGGCTGAATGTGATGTCATACAGTCGCTGTGACCACGCCCCCTGTGTCTCCTCCGTTGCAGACCCCATTTTGAAGCCTTGCCCCCGCACCGCTCCATCCCTGACTTGGAAATGGAGTGTTGCTGACCCACCTCTCCCCCCCTTCCCCGCCCCGATTGACAGGCAGAGGCGATCACATTCTCTGCGGGGTGCCGCAGAAAATGCAGGCACATGCGTATGCTCTTAGCAATTTTTGCAGTTGGATCGCTTATTGTGATTGCAATCCAACCTGAATCAGGCCCTATTACCTATCACAATGCGCTGCGGGCAGTACAAAATTGGGTTAATATAGGAGAAAAACCCCCAGACCTGTGCTCCTTAACTGTACCTGGTGGCTAGTGGAGCGGCTGCCCAGTAATCAGTGTCCACCGCAGTGCGCACACGGCCCACCCCCTACGGCCTCGCTCCCCTTCAGCAGCGGCCTCGTGATCCGGAAGGGTGGTGTGTGTGTGACTGACCTTAGGATGAAACCGGAGCCTCCGCTGCAGTGACCCAGCAACCAGGGCACGGGAGTATACAGCGCCGCTGGGAGTGATGAAGCTGCAGTAAAGATGTCTATTAGACCTAGCCTGCTGCAGCCCTTGTAGATTCTCATAAAACAAGTTCTTCTTTTCTTGTCAAAATTAATAGCTAAGAATAGGCTGCCTGAGGCAGGCCCCTGTTAATTGGCCTGCTACTGAAGGCACCAACTACAAACTGAGCTCCCTGTTCATGGAAGCGGGGTTATAGAGGAGAATGCACTGAGCTTCTTGGGAACAGTCAAAAGCTTTGAGCCGGTTGGTGCCTCAGATCAAGATCCTACTCTACACCCCAATGTGAATCCTTGTGGAGTCCAGTGTACCCCACAGAAGAAATTAATGTGTCACACCCATTGGCAGCAACCTTAGAATAGCTGCTGACGGGCACAATTGAGAAAGGAAGGGGGGGGGGGACATTTGAATCCAGCACATAGATGCAATTCAAATATGTAATTCGTACCTTCCTATTTTAAAATATAATGGATGAACCTCACCCTGTGAGAACAATCTTCATGATCAAGAGATCTCATATGCAAAATAAATATGAGTTGGGATAGGGCTGGGGAGGGCTGCTCGGGCAGCACCTCCCCCGTCAAGTTAAGGAGATTCAACTGAGGAAGCACAAGGGAACTCTCGTCTGGGGACAACAACTGCAGGGAGACCACATCTTTTCAGATGAACATGGGAGGGCGGAAGGCTGCCTAATACTGAAGCGCCATATGCAACAACTAGTACAAGCATTCCTGGGGGAAGGTCTGCAGCAGACGGATTTGCATACGGTGATGTTATCCAAGCACTGGGCCAAAGTTGACTGGAACCCTCATCTGCATATGAAAAGAGAAAAGGGGCATGCAGGGCATGGCGGCCTTTTGCAGTGCTTGGATGACCCCTAGTTCACATTAAACACCCCCACCCTCCTTTGGTGTGGGGCTCATGTTGGCCATGCCCCATCCCCTGAAGCATTCAAGCTGATTTCTTGCAGCAGCTGGGCACTGTAACAGCTCCAGAGCTGTTCTGTAAGGCAAGTAAAAGGGTGTGGGCCCTGCAGCACCACCTGTAGTTCGCATTGTGCGTTGGAAGGCACAAAGTAAGCAGACGGGAGGAGAAGTCAGGATAGTGCGCAAGGGCATTCTTTTCTCTTAGTCCGTAGAGGATGCTGGGGTCACATTAAGAACCATGGGGTATAGACGGGATCCGCAAGAGACATGGGCACTTTAAGACTTTCAAAGGGTGTGAACTGGCTCCTCCCTCTATGCCCCTCCTCCAGACTCCAGTTATAGGAACTGTGCCCAGGGAGACGGACATTTCGAGGAAAGGATTTATTGTTAAACTAAGGTGAGCATCTTACCAGCTCACACCTTAAACATGCCGCAGAACGTGGCATTCAACAGAACACAAGCCAACGGCATGAACAATTGCAGCAAAAAGCTGACCAGAACCATAACACAACATGTGTATAACCACAAGTAATAACTGCAGACACAGTATGGACTGGGACGGGTGCCCAGCATCCTCTACAGACTAAGAGAAAAGGATTTACCGGTAGGTATTAAAATCCTATTTTCTCATACGACCTAGAGGATGCTGGGGTCACATTAAGAACCATGGGGTTATACCAAAGCTCTTGAACGGGTGGGAGAGTGCGTACGACTCTGCAGCACCGAATGACCCAACTTAAGGTTATCATCAGCCAAGGTATCAAACTTGTAAAACTTAGCAAAAGTGTTTACTAAATAGCTGCTCGGCAAAGTTGCAATGCCGAGACTCCCCGACCAGCTGCCAAGGATGAACCCACCTTTCTAGTAGAATGGGTCTTCACCTACTTCAGTAACGGCAATCCTGCCGTGGAACGAGCATGCTGAATCTTACCACAGATCCAGCGCATAATGGTCTGCATGGAAGCAGGACACCAAATCCTGTTGGGAGCATACAGGACAAACAGAGCCTCTGTTTTCCTAATCTGAACCGTTCTGGTGACATACATTTTCAAAGTTCTGACCACAGCCAGAGACTTTGACTCAACGAAGGTGTCAGTGGCCAAAGGCACCATGTGGAAAGATGAACCACCTTCGGCAGAAATTGTTGACGTGTCCTCAATTCTGCTCTATCTTCATGAAAGATCAAATAAAGGCTCTTGTGATACTGCATGGTTTGTACTGTTTTCCATGTGCTCCCAGACCTTTAAGCAAGTAGCATGGTCAAGAAAGTTCTGTTTGAAAAGAAACAACATTTACTGTCATTGTTATGCAAATAAACTTACATTAAAGCTAACAAGAAAGCACACTCGTTCTGTCTTTAAACTGATAAAAGAAACCCCAATAATATGGGGCATGCAAAAATTGAGATAAAACTCAGTTTTGCTCCTCTCCACGGAAATCTTTAATAAAAGGCGAAATATTTGTTAGTTCTGAAGAGAAACCAGAGCATGACCAAGATTCCACCTGTCGCCTGAGTGCCATGCCAGCAGTTCTCATTCAGCTGAAAGTGAGCACCCAATTTGAATGAAAGAAAGCAGATTTCTCACCAGGCTTCCCCTTGCTATAAACATGGTTTGTACTCTTTTCCATGTGCTCCCAGATCTTTCAAGCAATTAGTGTGGTCAAGAAAGTTCTGTTTGAAAAGAAACAAACATTTACTGTCATTTCTATGCAAATGAGCTTACATTAAAGCACACTCGTTCTATCTTTAAACCGATAAAATAAAACCCCAATAAGATGGGGCATGCAAAAATTGAGATAAAACTCAGTTTTGCTCCTCTCCACGGAAATCTTTAGTAAAAGGCGAAAGATTTGTTCGTTCTGAAGAGAAACCAGAACATGACCAAGATTCCACCTGTCGCCTGAGTGCCATGCCAGCAGTCCTCATTCAGCTCAAAGTGAGCACCCAATTTGAAAGAAAGAAAGCAGATTTCTCACCAGGCTTCCCCTTGCTATAAACATGGTTTGTACTCTTTTCCATGTGCTCCCAATGAAGCATGTTTAATTTAGTAATAGGTGAAAAACCATCCCTACAAAGGTGTTAATCAGATACTTGGCTTTGTGGACTCTTTTCAGAGAACAAATTTGTTAGCATAAAAATAAAGCCAGAAAATGAAGAGCTGTTTAATCACTCAATTGGATTTTTCTGCCAGCATATTTCTTTTTCTCTGCAACCCACTGCTAAATTGTGCTTCCTAGCTGTTTTTTTTATAAAATCACTTAATCAAATCTAACTGATTACATCAGAGTAGGCCAGGTACCCTACACCATAAGAGAGGGTTTGAAATTTTGACTTGTCTACTTAAATATCACCAAAATCTGATCACAAGGTCAATTACGTCCCTGGGTGGGATTGAACCACCAACTTTTTGGTTAATAGCCGTACACACTAACTGATTGCGCTACAGCGACACTTTGTGAAAGTACATACTGACAAAGGCTAATAAGCATTCATCTAGAACGTTTCCTAGAAAAACTTTAAATAGTCAATAATCTGGAGAGTTTTTGTAAGATGTTTCTTCCATCAACCAATGAAGAAACACATTGGTACTTTCCCATGATGAGTGAGTGCTTCAGGATCTCTTGCACTTACATGTGCAGCAGAGTACTGTAATGGAAGCATGCTGGGTCCATAACCCAGAGGTAGGCAGATTGAAATTATCCTCTGCTATATGCATTTTTTTTTTGTTAATTAAAGTAATCCAAAACTGGGATTGATATTTTTGCTCTTTTTATTTTACTTAAAGTACAATAACTTTTACCTTTTTAATTTGTTTTAATAGTATATAGACAGTATTGTTTTCTTTCAAAAATCCACTTAATTTTCTTTACCCGATTATTAAAATGGTAATTGACAAAAACAAACTACATTGTCACCAGAAGAGCAATACAAAATGTACAAGTGATATATTAAAATCATCTTTCCAGCTTGAATTTCAATGATGCATTGGGGCAACGATTTTGTGAGAAACATCTTACCCTTAAATAAAGATTTTCTTAATTCCTTACCTGTGTGCTAATTAGATATCACCTTTTTTTCACATTAAACAGACTTCCACATGAGAAAGCAGCAAGGATGCAGTGGCGTTAATGTTTCCTGGTGTCAACCTGTATTATTTCAGTAGATATTGAAATGAGGATGCATCTTGCTGCCTTTCCAATGAAGCAAGTTTAATTTAGTAATAGGTGAAAAACCATCCCTACAAAGATGTTAATCCGATACTTGGCTTTGTGGACACTTTTCAGAGAATAAATTAGTTAGCATAAAAATAAAGCCAGAAAATGAAGAGCTGTTTAATCACTCAATTGGATTTTTCTGCCAGCATATTTCATTTTCTCTGCAAACCACTGCTAAATTGTGCTTCCTAGCTTTTTTTTGATAAAATCACTTAATCAAATCTAACTCTGATTACATCAGAGTAGGCCAGGTACCCTACACCATAAGAGGGGGTTTGAAATTTTGACTTGTCTACTTAAAGATCACCAAAATCTGATGACAAGGTCAATAACATCCCTGGGTGGGATTGAACCACCAACCCTTTGGTTAATAACCAAACACACTAACCGATTGCACCACAGAGACACTTTGCGAAAGTACATACTGACAAAGGCTAATAAGCATTCATCTAGAACGTTTCCTAGAAAACTTTAAAAAGTCAATAATCTGGAGAGTTTTTGTAAGATGTTTCTTCCATCAACCAATGAAGAAACACATTGGTACTTTCCCATGATGAGTGAGTGCTTCAGAATCTCTTGCACTTACATGTGCAGCAGAGTACTGCAATGGAAGCATGCTGGGCCCCTTAACCCAGAGGTAGGCAGATTGAAACTATCCTCTGCTATATGCATTTTTTTTTTGTTAATTAAAGTAATCCAAAACTGGGATTGATATTTTTGCTCTTTTATTTTTACTTAAAGTACAATAACTTTTACCATTTTAATTTGTTTTAATAGTATATTGACAGTATTGTTTTCTTTCAAAAATCCACTTAATTTTCTTTACCCTATTATTAAAATGGTAATTGACAAAAACAAACTACATTGTCACCAGAAGAGCAATACAAAATGTACAAGTGATATATTAAAATCATCTTTCCAGCTTGAATTTCAATGATGCATTGGGGCAACGATTTTGTGAGAAACATCTTCACCCTTAAATAAAGATTTTCTTAATTCCTTACCTGTGTGCTAATTAGATATCACCTTGTTTTCACATTAAACAGACTTCCACATGAGAAAGCAGCAAGGATGCAGTGGCGTTAATGTTTCCTGGTGTCAACCTGTATTATTTCAGTAGATATTGAAATGAGGATGCATCTTGCTGCCTTTCCAATAAAGCAAGTTTAATTTAGCAATAGGTGAAAAACCATCCCTACAAAGATGTTAATCAGATACTTGGCTTTGTGGACACTTTTCAGAGAACAAATTTGTTAGCATAAAAATAAAGCCAGAAAATGAAGAGCTGTTTAATCACTCAATTGGATTTTTTTGCCAGCATATTTCTTTTTCTCTGCAAACCGCTGCTAAATTGTGCTTCCTAGCTGTTTTTATAAAATCACTGAATCAAATCTAACTCTGATTACATCAGAGAAGGCCAGGTACCCTACACCATAACAGGGGTTTTTGAAATTTTGACTTGTCTACTTAAAGATCACCAAAATCTGATAACAAGGTCAATTACATCCCTGGGTGGGATTGAACCACCAACCTTTTGGTTAATAGCCGTACACACTAACTGATTGCGCCACAGCGACACTTTGCAAAAGTACATACTGACAAAGGCTAATAAGCATTCATCTAGAACGTTTCCTAGAAAAACTTTAAATAGTCAATAATCTGGAGAGTTTTTGTAAGATGTTTCTTCCATCAACCAATGAAGAAACACATTGGTACTTTCCCATGATGAGTGAGTACTTCAGGATCTCTTGCAATTACATGTGCAGCAGAGTACTGTAATGGAAGCATGCTGGGTCCATAGCCCAGATGTAGGCAGATTGAAACTATCCTCTGCTATATGCGTTTTTTTTTGTTAATTAAAGTAATCCAAAACTGGGATTGATATTTTTGCTCTTTTATTTTTACTTAAAGTACAATAACTTTTACCATTTTCATTTGTTTTAATAGTATATTGACAGTATTGTTTTCTTTCAAAAATCCACTTAATTTTCTTTACCCGATTATTAAAATGGTAATTGACAAAAACAAACTACATTGTCACCAGAAGAGCAATACAAAATGTACAAGTGATATATTAAAATCATCTTTCCAGCTTGAATTTCAATGATGCATTGGGGCAACGATTTTGTGAGAAACATCTTCACCCTTAAATAAAGATTTTCTTAATTCCTTACCTGTGTGCTAATTAGATATCACCTTGTTTTCACATTAAACAGACTTCCACATGAGAAAGCAGCAAGGATGCAGTGGCGTTAATGTTTCCTGGTGTCAACCTGTATTATTTCAGTAGATATTCAAATGAGGATGCATCTTGCTGCCTTTCCAATGAAGCAAGTTTAATTTAGTAATAGGTGAAAAACCATCCCTACAAATGTGTTAATCAGAAACTTGGCTTTGTGGACACTTTTCAGAGAACAAATTTGTTAGCATAAAAATAAAGCCAGAAAATGAAGAGCTGTTTAATCACTCAATTGGATTTTTTTGCCAGCATATTTCTTTTTCTCTGCAACCCACTGCTAAATTATGCTTCCTAGCTGTTTTTATAAAATCACTGAATCAAATCTAACTCTGATTACATCAGAGAAGGCCAGGTACCCTACACCATAAGAGGGGGTTTGAAATTTTGACTTGTCTACATAAAGATCACCAAAATCTGATAACAAGGTCAATTACATCCCTGGGTGGGATTGAACCACCAGCCTTTTGGTTAATAGCCTTACACAGTAACTGATTGCGCCACAGCAACACTTTGCAAAAGTCCATACTGACAAAGGCTAATAAGCATTCATCTAGAACGATTCCTAGAAACATTTTAAAAAGTCAATAATGTGGAGAGTTTTTGTAAGATGTTTCTTCCATCAACCAATGAAGAAACACATTGGTACTTTCCCATGATGAGTGAGTGCTTCAGGATCTCTTGCACTTACATGTGCAGCAGAGTACTGTAATGGAAGCATGCTGGGTCCATAACCCAGAGGTAGGCAGATTGAAACTATCCTCTGCTATATGCATTTTTTTTGTTAATTAAAGTAATCCAAAACTGGGATTGATATTTTTGCTCTTTTATTTTTACTTAAAGTACAATAACTTTTACCATTTTAATTTGTTTTAATAGTATATTGACAGTATTGTTTTCTTTCAAAAATCCAATTAATTTTCTTTACCCAATTATTAAAATGGTAATTGACAAAAACAAACTACATTGTCACCAGAAGAGCAATACAAAATGTACAAATGATATATTAAAATCATCTTTCCAGCTTGAATTTAAATGATGCATTGGGGCAACGATTTTGTGAGAAACATCTTCACCCTTAAATAAAGATTTTCTTAATTCCTTACCTGTGTGCTAATTAGATATCACCTTGTTTTCACATTAAACAGACTTCCACATGAGAAAGCAGCAAGGATGCAGTGGCGTTAATGTTTCCTGGTGTCAACCTGTATTATTTCAGTAGATATTGAAATGAGGATGCATCTTGTTGCCTTTCCAATGAAGCAAGTTTAATTTAGTAATAGGTGAAAAACCATCCCTACAAAGATGTTAATCAGATACTTGGCTTTGTGGACACTTTTCAGAGAACAAATTTGTTAGCATAAAAATAAAGCCAGAAAATGAAGAGCTATTTAATCACTCAATTGGATTTTTTTGCCAGCATATTTCTTTTTCTCTGCAACCCACTGCTAAATTGTGCTTCCTAGCTGTTTTTATAAAATCACTGAATCAAATCTAACTCTGATTACATCAGAGAAGGCCAGGTACCCTACACCATAACAGGGGTTTTCGAAATTTTGACTTGTCTACATAAAGATCACCAAAATCTGATAACGAGGTCAATTACGTCCCTGGGTGGGATTGAACCACCAACCTTTTGGTTAATAGCCTTACACAGTAACTGATTGCACCACAGCAACACTTTGCAAAAGTCCATACTGACAAAGGCTAATAAGCATTCATCTAGAACGATTCCTAGAAACATTTTAAAAAGTCAATAATGTGGAGAGTTTTTGTAAGATGTTTCTTCCATCAACCAATGAAGAAACACATTGGTACTTTCCCATGATGAGTGAGTGCTTCAGGATCTCTTGCACTTACATGTGCAGCAGAGTACTGTAATGGAAGCATGCTGGGTCCATAACCCAGAGGTAGGCAGATTGAAACTATCCTCTGCTATATGCATTTTTTTTTGTTAATTAAAGTAATCCAAAACTGGGATTGATATTTTTGCTCTTTTATTTTTACTTAAAGTACAATAACTTTTACCATTTTAATTTGTTTTAATAGTATATTGACAATATTGTTTTCTTTCAAAAATCCACTTAATTTTCTTTACCCGATTATTAAAATGGTAATTGACAAAAACAAACTACATTATCACCAGAAGAGCAATATAAAATGTTCAAGTAATATATTAAAATCATCTTTCCAGCTTGGATTTCAATGATGCATTGGGGCAACGATTTTGTGAGAAACATCTTCACCCTTAAATAAAGATTTTCTTAATTCCTTACCTGTGTGCTAATTAGATATCACCTTGTTTTCACATTAAACAGACTTCCACATGAGAAAACAGCAAAGATGCAGTGGCGTTAATGTTTCATGGTGTCAACCTGTATTATTTCCGTAGATATTGAAATGAGGATGCATCTTGCTGCCTTTCCAATGAAGCAAGTTTAATTTAGTAATAGGTGAAAAACCATCCCTACAAAGATGTTAATCAGATACTTGGCTTTGTGGACACTTTTCAGAGAACAAATTTGTTATCATAAAAATAAAGCCAGAAAATGAAGAGCTGTTTAATCACTCAATTGGATTTTTCTGCCAGCATTTTTCTTTTTCTCTGCAACTCACTGCTAAATTGTGCTTCCTAGCTGTTTTTTTTATAAAATCACTTAATCAAATCTAACTCTGATTACATCAGAGAAGGCCAGGTACCCTACACCATAAGAGGGGGTTTGCAATTTTGACTTGTCTACTTAAATATCACCAAAATCTGATCACAAGGTCAATCACGTCCCTGGGTGGGATTGAACCACCAACCTTTTGATTAATAGCTGAACACACTAACCGATTGCGCCACAGAGACACTTTGCAAAAAGTAAATACTGACAAAGACTAATAAGCATTCATCTAGAACGTTTCCTAGAAAAACTTTAAAAAGTCAATAATCTGGAGAGTTTTTGTAAGATGTTTCTTCCAGCAACCAATGAAGAAACACATTGGTACTTTCGCATGATGAGTGAGTGCTTCAGGATCTCTTGCACTTACATGTGCAGCAGAGTACTGTAATGGAAGCATGCTGGGTCCATAACCCAGAGGTAGGCAGATTGAAACTATCCTTTGCTATATGCATATTTTTTTGTTCATTAAAGTAATCCAAAACTGGGATTGATATTTTAGCTTTTATTTTTACTTAAAGTACAATAACTTTTACCATTTTAATTTGTTTTAATAGTATATTGACAGTATTGTTTTCTTTCAAAAATCCACTTAATTTTCTTTACCCTATTATTAAAATGGTAATTGACAAAAACAAACTACATTGTCACCAGAAGAGCAATACAAAATGTACAAGTGATATATTAAAATCATCTTTCCAGCTTGAATTTCAATGATGCATTGGGGCAACGATTTTGTGAGAAACATCTTCACCCTTAAATAAAGATTTTCTTAATTCCTTACCTGTGTGCTAATTAGATATCACCTTGTTTTCACATTAAACAGACTTCCACATGAGAAAGCAGCAAGGATGCAGTGGCGTTAATGTTTCCTGGTGTCAACCTGTATTATTTCAGTAGATATTGAAATGAGGATGCATCTTGCTGCCTTTCCAATGAAGCAAGTTTAATTTAGTAATAGGTGAAAAACCATCCCTACAAAGATGTTAATCAGATATTTGGCTTTGTGGACACTTTTCAGAGAACAAATTTGTTAGCATAAAAGTAAAGCCAGAAAATGAAGAGCTGTTTAATCACTCAATTGGATTTTTTTGCCAGCATATTTCTTTTTCTCTGCAAACCACTGCTAAATTGTGCTTCCTAGCTGTTTTTATAAAATCACTGAATCAAATCTAACTCTGATTACATCAGAGAAGGCCAGGTACCCTACACCATAAGAGGGGTTTTTGAAATTTTGACTTGTCTACTTAAAGATCACCAAAATCTGATAACAAGGTCAATTACGTCCCTGGGTGGGATTGAACCACCAACCTTTTGGTTAATAGCCTTACACACTAACTGATTGCGCCACAGCGACACTTTGCAAAAGTACATACTGACAAAGGCTGATAAGCATTCATCTAGAACGTTTCCAAGAAAAACTTTAAATAGTCAATAATCTGGAGAGTTTTTGTAAGATGTTTCTTCCATCAACCAATGAAGAAACACATTGGTACTTTCCCATGATGAGTGAGTGCTTCAGGATCTCTTGCAATTACATGTGCAGCAGAGTACTGTAATGGAAGCATGCTGGGTCCATAGCCCAGAGGTAGGCAGATTGAAACTATCCTCTGCTATATGCATTTTTTTTTGTTAATTAAAGTAATCCAAAACTGGGATTGATATTTTTGCTCTTTTATTTTTACTTAAAGTACAATAACTTTTACCATTTTAATTTGTTTTAATAGTATATTGACAGTATTGTTTTCTTTCAAAAATCCACTTAATTTTCTTTACCCGATTATTAAAATGGTAATTGACAAAAATAAACTGATGAGGATACTACTGCAGTCTTTGTTTCGTCTGTACCCGCTGAAAGAGCAGCAAAAGTTGGAGATCTTGATGGGACAGTTGAAAGGGCTTGCACTTAGAGAGGTTACTTCCTGGCCTACTGAAGAGAAGAAGACTGTGGACCAGATCCTCAACAGGCTTGCTACCACATTTGACACAAGGACAGTGTCAGAACTTAAAATGCACTTCTTTGCTCGAAAGCAACAACCAGGAGAGTCACTACGGGGCTATGCCCTCAGCTTTCAGGAAGCACTCAGAGATGTTCAGCAAGCAGACCCTGAGGAAGTGCATGACAAAGAGAAAATGTTATTGGACCAGTTCACTGAAGTTGCAAGGGGCGAATTTGTAAAAACTCAGCTGCGACTATTGAGATTGCAGAAGCCTGGAAGCACATTCCTGGATTTTAAAGAGGCTGCGATTAAAGTTCTAGGCTCCAGTCTTACTTCAGGGGCTGTTCCACAAGAGTCTATTCCAGAGATGCCACGGTATCAAGAGAATTCTGATGCCCAGGAGTCAAGTTTTAAAGGAGCTACTTACCCACCTACAGTAAAAGGAGTGACAGTGCCATGTTCAAAGACATGCATATTTGACTCTTCTAGTGAGTTACGAAGTCTGCTGGCTGAACTGACACGTGGTGTGACAGAGATGCGCAGAGACCTGCAGATTCTGAAGAGACAGCAGGCACTGCTCCATGAAGAAATGGAATGGTGCCAGGAGAGGAGACCACTGAACAGTTCCCAATGGGACCTACATAGAAACAGGGAGACACTTTTTTCCAACCACTTTGCCTCCCAAAGGCGACCCATTTTTCAAAGCTGTGAAGGAAGCGGACAAATTAAGAGAGAATTTGAGCAGCCAGATCATTTAAACTCCAAATTCATGTGGTTAACCCGTTATGTTAGCCAATGCCCGGTGGTTCAAGTTTGCATCAATGGAGTCTCAATGCCCGCTCTCTTAGACACTGGATCACAAGTGACCACAATACAAGCAACACAGTTTGAGCAGCATTGGACTGAGGAACAGATGTTTCCGTCAACTTCCACATTGATAAACCCGATTGCAAGCAATGGGCACTGCATCCCTTGCAAAGGATACTGGGAAGATGAAATTCAAATCGGACGAACAGTGCTACCACAGCAAGGCTTCATCATCACCACTGCCCAAGATGATGGATTGCCTCCAGTGATAGTGGGCATGAATGTGTTGCGGAACTGCTGTGAGGAGCTCGTAGCAGCACTCCAAGGAGAGTTTCAAACTGACAAGCTCCAGGAGAAACAAGGCCTTCAACCTGGGATAGCCAAACAAAAGGGAAGAATGATAACAGAATTATCTGTAAGAGAGGAACATGAAAAAAATAAGGCCAGCCAAATAATGATAGAAATGCCCATCTCCAGTGTCCAGATTATCCGAAAGAATGCTTCAATGTTAGGCATGAATAATATAGCATCCAGTTCTAGAAACTGTGAGCAACCTATTCAAGGAACCAGTTTTGACCACCTGCAAGATAAAAGTCAGATGATAAGACACCTCAAAGCCTTACTGAAGATTGGGAAATACCTGACCAAGCGACAAAGGCAAGAATCCTCGCCAGAACTCCTGAAGTTGTTGAGACAGCGAGAAAGGCTGTTTGAAGAGAAAGGACAGTTGGTTCGATGTAGTGTGGATCCTAATACTCATTACAAGTCAGGTCACCCTGGGTGCAAAAGGATGGAAACAAGCATCTGGAAAAAGTTCTTTTGGGTTGAAATGAGGGAAGACATCAAGAGATGGTGCCGAAACTGTCCAACCTGTTCTGTAAGAAGAACCTTGCTGCCTCTTTCTCTCCAGAATCCATTGTCCCAAACTAGCTGTGATACTGAATCCCAAGATGGAATGGAAGAGGCTCATAAAATGTATTTACAGCAGACTAAGGTGGTTTGTCACCGACAAGGAGGCAAGAAGACTAGGGCTTGCAAAACAGAAAACCACCATAGTCAGCTGCAGTTTTGTACAGCATGTCCCAAAGACAGTTTAGAAAGAGTTCAATACTCATCCATGGCAGGGGGGTTGAGGTTTCCTAGACAAACTTTTCAAGACCATATACTGTCCAGATTTCAACCGATTGCTCCAGGAGCATGTGTTAATGTACTATAGCACAAAAGGAATTATACCTATCAGATACTGATGTTAAAAATGTTGATAAATGTTAATGTTTCAGACATAATCTGTGTTCACTAATGAATGTGACTGGATATAGTGAGAAGTTTATATAGGGATAAAACCAAAATGCGTGAGGACACGCATGTTTTGGGGGGGGGCACGTGTGATATCCCATAACAACAAGGACATTTTTGACAACAGTGTAGTTGCCTGTGCCATTTTAAATAAAGTTTATTTAAAAGAAAATTGAACAGCAGTTTGAGAAGTCAGTTGGAGCCATGGTGAGGAAAGAGCTGGCGACGCCATTACGCAGAGATGAGCAGCTGAGAGAGGGGAGACAAATAAGCTGAAAATTGCATGAGAGAGTAAGCAGTAGTGCAAAATACAGCAGTGGAAGTGCAGCAATTAACAAGTAAGAACGCCATGACACTCTCAGCCAAGAGAGTGCACAGCAAGTGTCAGAGACAGGAGAGTATAAAGCCTTTATACCAATGCTGACTGGCCTACATCTGAGGGGAAACTGCCTCAGAAACATCTATTGACTGGGTGAGATAAATCCATATTTATACTGAAACCTACTCCACTGCAAAGGACATTATCCTATATTTACTATACCTATGCAGCGATTTACATGGGAAGCAGCTCCAGTTTGTTTTAAACAATCATCTTTACTACACAGAGCTACAATATTTTGTTCACAGCTAAAGGAGACAATAGCTGCATATAACTATGTAACAACATAACCGGGCCCCAACGTGCACATAGAGACTCCCTGCAGTGACACCAATGTTATCTTGGACTTAAATATTGTCTGCATAAGTTGATTTCTATTACTAAGCAACATAGTATTAATCTCAGATTTAGTTATATTACCATTTGTGTAATGACTTAAAGTGTATATGGTGTCTGTGTTTAAGTTGCTTGAATCAAATCTTTCCCTTCCCTACTGTAATCAGTTCCTTTTCTGAGTTATGTGGTAAACCATTTATTCTTTCATACAAAGCCCTGCCTGCCTTTCTTTGTGTCTGGGGAAACCTTGCCTCTCTGCCAGGAATAGAGAAGAGCTGCTGCTGAAGGAGGAATAGTCCATCAAGGTATCCCTGACCTGTTCCACATAGTTTACACACTTGTTATACCGGGGTGTTACATTGTGTGTGACTGACCTTAGGAAGAAACCGGAGCCTCCGCTGCAGTGACCCAGCAACCAGGGCACGGGAGTATACAGTGCCGCTGGGAGTGATGAAGCTGCAGTAAAGATGTCTATTAGACCTAGCCTGCTGCAGCCCTTGTAGATTCTCATAAAAAAAGTTCTTCTTTTCTTGTCAAAATTAATAGCTAAGAATAGGCTGCTTGAGGCAGGCCCCTGTTAAGTGGCCTGCTACTGAAGGCAACAACTACAAACTGAGCTCCCTGTTCATGGAAGCGGGGTTATAGAGGAGAATGCGCTGAGCATCTTGGGAACAGTCAAAAGCTTTGAGCCGGTTGGTGCCTCAGATCAAGATCCTACTCTACACCCCAATGTGAATCCTTGTGGAGTCCAGTGTACCCCACAGAAGAAATTAATGTGTCACACCCATTGGCAGCAACCTTAGAATAGCTGCTGATGGGCACAATTGAGAAAGGAAGGGGGGGGGACATTTGAATCCAGCACATAGATGCAATTCAAATATGTAATTTGAACCTTCCTATTTTAAAATATAATGGATGAACCTCACCCTGTGAGAACAATCTTCATGATATAGAGATCTCATATGCAAAATAAGTATGAGTTGGGATAGGGCTGGGGAGGGTGGCTGCTCGGGCAGCCCCTCCCCCGTCAAGTTAAGGAGATTCAACTGAGGAAGCACAAGGGAACTCTCGTCTGGGGACAACAACTGCAGGGAGACCACATCTTTTCAGATGAACATGGGAGGGCGGAAGGCTGCCTAATACTGAAGCACCATCAAATATCAAACCATATGCAATAACTAGTACAAGCATTCCTGGGGGAAGGTCTGCAGGAGACGAATTTGCATACGGTGATGTCATCCAAGCAGTGGGCCAAAGTTGGCTGGAACCCTCATCTGCATATGAAAAGAGAAAAGGGTTATGCAGGGCATGGCGGCATTTTGCGGCGCTTGGATGACCCCTAGTTCGCATTAAACACCTCCACCCTCCTTCGGTGTGGGGCTCATGTTGACTATGCCCCAGCCCCTGAAGCATTCAAGCTGATTTCTTGCAGCAGCTGGGCACTGTAACAGCTCCAGAGCTGCTCTGTAAGGCAAATAAAAGGGTGTGGGCCCTGCAGCACTACCTGTAGTTCGCATTGTGCGTTGGAAGGCACAAAGTAAGCAGACGGGAGAAGTCAGGATAGTGCGCAAGGGCATAGAAGGGAGCGGCTCAAGAAAAGAGAAGTGGAAACAGACAGCAAACTAGGCTGGAGAGAGACCTGAGACAAAGAGATCTGAATTATACGAGAGCCGACCAGGGGAAACACAAATTATGCAGTCAAGTTTCCCACATTTGGGGAAATCGCAGGGGCAGCACAGCCAGAGTGCAATGGGTGAGCCTTGCCCTTGGAGAAGCACCTTCAAGATCATAGTATCTCACCTGGCAGGTAAATAGGAGTTGGGCTAGAGCTGGGGAGGGTCGCTGCTCGGGCACCCCCCTGTCAAGTGAAGGAGATCCAACTGAGGCAGCACAATGGAACTCTCGAAAGAAGAACAAGGCTAGAGGAAGATCTGAGACAAAGAAATCTGACTTTTACCAGAGCTGACCAGCGGAAAACACAAACACAGTCCCCCACTACCACAAATAATGCAGGCGAGTTTCCCACATTTGGGGAAATCACAGGGGTCAGCATACCCAGAATGCAATGAAAGAACCTCACCCTGGGTGAACAATCTTCATGACCATGGTGTCTCCTATGCAAAATAAGTATGATTTGGGATAGGGCTGGGGAGGGCCGCTGCTCAGGCACATCTCTGTCAAGTAAAGGAAATTCAACTGAGGCAGCACAAGGGAACTCTCATCTGGGGACAACAACTGCAGGGAGAACACATATTTTCAGATGAACATGGGAGGGCAGAAGGCTGCCTAATACTGAAGCACCCCCAAACAACAAACCAAATGCAACAACTAGTGCAAGCATTCCTGGGGGAAGGCCTGCAGCAGATGGATTTGCATATGGTGATGTTATCCAAGCAGTGGGTCAAAGTTGGCTTCAACCCTCGTCTGCATATGAAAAGAGAAAAGGGGCGTGCAGGGCATGGCGGCCTTTTGCGCTGCTTGGATGACCCCTAGATCGCATTAAACACCCCCACCCTCCTTTGGTGTGGGGCTCATGTTGGCCATGCCCCATCCCATGAAGCATTCAAGCTGATTTCTTGCAGCAGCTGGGCACTGTAACAGCTCCAGAGCTGCTCTGTAAGGCAAGTAAAAGGGTGTGGGCCCTGCAGCACTACCTGTAGTTTGCATTGTGCATTGGAAGGCACAAAGTAAGCAGACGGGAGGAGAAGTCAGGATAGTGCACAAGGGTATAGAAGGGAGGGGCTCAAGAAAAGAGAAGTGGAAACAGACAGCAAACTAGGCTGGAGAGAGACCTGAGACAAAGAGATCTGAATTATACGAGAGCCGACCAGGGGAAACACAAATTATGCAGTCAAGTTTCCCACATTTGGGGAAATTGCAGGGGCAGCACACCCAGAGTGCAATGGGTGAGCCTTGCCCTGGGAGAAGCACCTTCATGATCATAGTATCTCACCTGGCAGGTAAGTAGGAGTTGGGCTAGAGCTGGGGAGGGTCGCTGCTCGGGCACCCCCCTGTCAAGTGAAGGAGATCCAACTGAGGCAGCACAAAGGAACTCTCGAAAGAAGAACAAGGCTAGAGGAAGATCTGAGACAAAGAAATCTGACTTTTACCAGAGCTGACCAGAGGAAAGCACAAACACAGTCCACCACTACCACAAATAATGCAGTCGAGTTTCCCACATTTGGGGAAATCACAGGGGTCAGCATACCCAGAGTGCAATGAATGAACCGCACCCTGGGAGAACAATCTTCATAACAATGGTATCTCCTATGCAAAATAAGTATGATTTGGGATATGGCTGGGGAGGGCCGCTGCTCAGGCACATCTCTGTCAAGTAAAGGAGATTCAACTGAGGCAGCACAAGGGAACTCTCATCTGGGGACAACAACTGCAGGGAGAACACATATTTTCAGATGAACATGGGAGGGCAGAAGGCTGCCTAATACTGAAGCACCCCCAAACAACAAACCAAATGCAACAACTAGTGCAAGCATTCCTGGGGGAAGGCCTGCAGCAGATAGATTTGCATATGGTGATGTCATCCAAGCAGTGGGTCAAAGTTGGCTTCAACCCTCGTCTGCATATGAAAAGAGAAAAGGGGCGTGCAGGGCATGGTGGCCTTTTGCGGCACTTGGCTGACCCCTAGTTTGCATTAAACACCTCCACCCTCCTTCGGTGTGGGGCTCATGTTGGCTATGCCCCAGCCCCTGAAGCATTCAAGCTGATTTCTTGCAGCAGCTGGGCACTGTAACAGCTCCAGAGCTGCTCTGTAAGGCAAGTAAAAGGGTGTGGGCCCTGCAGCACTACCTGTAGTTCGCATTGTGCGTTGGAAGGCACAAAGTAAGCAGAAAGGAGGAGAAGTCAGGATAGTGCGCAAGGGCATAGAAGGGAGCGGCTCAAGAAAAGAGAAGTGGAAACAGACAGCAAACTAGGCTGGAGAGAGACCTGAGACAAAGATATCTGAATTATACGAGACCTGACCAGGGGAAACACAAATTATGCAGTCAAGTTTCCCACATTTGGGGAAATCGCAGGAGCAGCACACCCAGAGTGCAATGGGTGAGCCTTGCCCTTGGAGAAGCACCTTCATGATCATAGTATCTCACCTGGCAGGTAAGTAGGAGTTGGGCTAGAGCTGGGGAGGGTCGCTGCTCGGGCACCCCCCTGTCAAGTGAAGGAGATCCAACTGAGGCAGCACAAAGGAACTCTCGAAAGAAGAACAAGGCTAGAGGAAGATCTGAGACAAAGAAATCTGACTTTTACCAGAGCTGACCAGAGGAAAGCACAAACACAGTCCACCACTACCACAAATAATGCAGTCGAGTTTCCCACATTTGGGGAAATCACAGGGGTCAGCATACCCAGAGTGCAATGAATGAACCGCACCCTGGGAGAACAATCTTCATAACAATGGTATCTCCTATGCAAAATAAGTATGATTTGGGATATGGCTGGGGAGGGCCGCTGCTCAGGCACATCTCTGTCAAGTAAAGGAGATTCAACTGAGGCAGCACAAGGGAACTCTCATCTGGGGACAACAACTGCAGGGAGAACACATATTTTCAGATGAACATGGGAGGGCAGAAGGCTGCCTAATACTGAAGCACCCCCAAACAACAAACCAAATGCAACAACTAGTGCAAGCATTCCTGGGGGAAGGCCTGCAGCAGATAGATTTGCATATGGTGATGTCATCCAAGCAGTGGGTCAAAGTTGGCTTCAACCCTCGTCTGCATATGAAAAGAGAAAAGGGGCGTGCAGGGCATGGTGGCCTTTTGCAGCACTTGGCTGACCCCTAGTTTGCATTAAACACCTCCACCCTCCTTCGGTGTGGGGCTCATGTTGGCTATGCCCCAGCCCCTGAAGCATTCAAGCTGATTTCTTGCAGCAGCTGGGCACTGTAACAGCTCCAGAGCTGCTCTGAACGGCAAGTAAAAGGGTGTGGGCCCTGCAGCACTACCTGTAGTTCGCATTGTGCGTTGGAAGGCACAAAGTAAGCAGAAAGGAGGAGAAGTCAGGATAGTGCGCAAGGGCATAGAAGGGAGCGGCTCAAGAAAAGAGAAGTGGAAACAGACAGCAAACTAGGCTGGAGAGAGACCTGAGACAAAGAGATCTGAATTATACGAGACCTGACCAGGGGAAACACAAATTATGCAGTCAAGTTTCCCACATTTGGGGAAATCGCAGGGGCAGCACACCCAGAGTGCAATGGGTGAGCCTTGCCCTGGGAGAAGCACCTTCATGATCATAGTATCTCACCTGGCAGGTAAGTAGGAGTTGGGCTAGAGCTGGGGAGGGTCGCTGCTCGGGCACCCCCCTGTCAAGTGAAGGAGATCCAACTGAGGCAGCACAAGGAAACTCTCGAAAGAAGAACAAGGCTAGAGGAAGATCTGAAACAAAGAAATCTGACTTTTACCAGAGATCAGAGGAAAACACAAACACAGTCCCCCACTACCAACAAATAAAGCAGTCACGTTTCCCACATTTGGGGAAATCACAGGGGTCAGCATACCCAGAATGCAATGAATGAACCTCACCCTGGGAGAGTAATCTTCATGACCATGGTATCTCCTATGCAAAATAAGTATGATTTGGGATAGGGCTGGGGAGGGCCGCTGCTCATGCACATCTCTGTCAAGTAAAGGAGATTCAACTGAGGCAGCACAAGGGAACTCTCATCTGGGGACAACAACTGCAGGGAGAACACATATTTTCAGATGAACATGGGAGGGCAGAAGGCTGCCTAATACTGAAGCACCCCCAAACAACAAACCAAATGCAACAACTAGTGCAAGCATTCCTGGGGGAAGTTCTGCAGAAGACGGATTTGCATACGGTGATGTCATCCAAGCAGTGGGTCAAAGTTGGCTTCAACCCTCATCTGCATATGAAAAGAGAAAAGGGGCGTGCAGGGCATGGCGGCCTTTTGCGGTGCTTGGATGACCCCTAGTTCGCATTAAACACCCCACCCTCCTTTGGTGTGGGGCTCATGTTGGCCATGCCCCATCCCCTGAAGCATTCAAGCTGATTTATTGCAGCAGCTGGGCACTGTAACAGCTCCAGAGCAGCTCTGAACGGCAAGTAAAAGGGTGTGGGCCCTGCAGCACTACCTGTAGTTTGCATTGTGCATTGGAAGGCACAAAGTAAGCAGACGGGAGAAGTCAGGATAGTGCGCAAGGGCATAGAAGGGAGCGGCTCAAGAAAAGAGAAGTTGAAACAGACAGCAAACTAGGCTGGAGAGAGACCTGAGACAAAGAGATCTGAATTATACGAGAGCCGACCAGGGGAAACACAAATTATGCAGTCAAGTTTCCCACATTTGGGGAAATCGCAGGAGCAGCACACCCAGAGTGCAATGGGTGAGATTTGCCCTGGGAGAAGCACCTACATGATCATAGTATCTCACCTGCCAGGTAAGTAGAAGTTGGGCTAGAGCTGGGGAGGGTCGCTGCTCGGGTACCCCCCTGTCAAGTGAAGGAGATCCAACTGAGGCAGCACAAGGGAACTCTCGAAAGAAGAACAAGGCTAAAGGAAGATCTGAGACAAAGAAATCTGACTTTTACCAGAGCTGACCAGAGGAAAGCACAAACACAGTCCCCCACTACCACAAATAAAGCAGTCGAGTTTCCCACATTTGGGGAAATCACAGGGGTCAGCATACCCAGAATGCAATGAATGAACCTCACCGTGGGAGAACAATCTTCATGACCATGGTATCTCCTATGCAAAATAAGTATGATTTGGGATAGGGCTGGGGAGGGCCGCTGCTCAGGCACATCTCTGTCAAGTAAAGGAGATTCAACTGAGGCAGCACAAGGGAACTCTCATCTGGGGACAACAACTGCAGGGAGAACACATATTTTCAGATGAACATGGGAGGGCAGAAGGCTGCCTAATACTGAAGCACCCCCAAACAACAAACCAAATGCATCAACTAGTGCAAGCATTCCTGGGGGAAGGCCTGCAGCAGATGGATTTGCATACGGTGATGTCATCCAAGCAGTGGGTCAAAGTTGGCTTCAACCCTCGTCTGCATATGAAAAGAGAAAAGGGGCGTGCAGGGCATGGCGGCCTTTTGCGGCGCTTGGATGACCCCTAGTTCGCATTAAACACCTCCACCCTCCTTCGGTGTGGGGCTCATGTTGGCTATGCCCCAGCCCCTGAAGCATTCAAGCTGATTTCTTGCAGCAGCTGGGCACTGTAACAGCTCCAGAGCTGCTCTGTACGGCAAGTAAAAGGGTGTGGGCCCTGCAGCACTACCTGTAGTTTGCATTGTGCATTGGAAGGCACAAAGTAAGCAGACAGGAGGAGAAGTCAGGATAGTGCACAAGGGTATAAAAGGGAGGGGCTCATGAAAAAAGAAGTGGAAACAGACAGCAAACTAGGCTGGAGAGAGACCTGAGACAAAGAGATCTGAATTATACGAGAGCCGACCAGGGGAAACACAAATTATGCAGTCAAGCTTCCCACATTTGGGGAAATCAGAGTGCAATGGGTGAGCCTTGCTCTGGGAGAAGCACCTTCATGATCATAGTATCTCACCTGGCAGGTAAGTAGGAGTTGGGCTAGAGCTGGGGAGGGTCGCTGCTCGGGCACCCCCCTGTCAAGTGAAAGAGATCCAACTGAGGCAGCACAAGGAAACTCTCGAAAGAAGAACAAGGCTAGAGGAAGATCTGAGACAAATAAATCTGACTTTTACCAGAGCTGACCAGAGGAAAGCACAAACACAGTCCCCCACTACCACAAATAATGCAGTCGAGTTTCCCACATTTGGGGAAATCACAGGGGTCAGCATACCCAGAATGCAATGAATGAACCTCACCCTGGGAGAACAATCTTCATGACCATGGTATCTCCTATGCAAAATAAGTATGATTTGGGATAGGGCTGGGGAGGGCCGCTGCTCAGGCACATCTCTGTCAAGTAAAGGAGATTCAACTGAGGCAGCACAAGGGAACTCTCATCTGGGGACAACAACTGCAGGGAGAACACATATTTTCAGATGAACATGGGAGGGCAGAAGGCTGCCTAATACTGAAGCACCCCCAAACAACAAACCAAATGCAACAACTAGTGCAAGCATTCCTGGGGGAAGGCCTGCAGCAGATGGATTTGCATACGGTGATGTCATCCAAGCAGTGGGTCAAAGTTGGCTTCAACCCTCGTCTGCATATGAAAAGAGAAAAGGGGCGTGCAGGGCATGGCGGCCTTTTGCGGTGCTTGGATGACCCCTAGTTCACATTAAACACCTCCACCCTCCTTCGGTGTGGGGCTCATGTTGGCTGTGCCCCAGCCCCTGAAGCATTCAAGCTGATTTCTTGCAGTAGCTGGGCACTGTAACAGCTCCAGAGCTGCTCTGTACGGCAAGTTAAAGGGTGTGGGCCCTACAGCACTACCTGTAGTTTGCATTGTGCATTGGAAGGCACAAAGTAAGCAGACAGGAGGAGAAGTCAGGATAGTGCACAAGGGTATAAAAGGGAGGGGCTCATGAAAAAAGAAGTGGAAACAGACAGCAAACTAGGCTGGAGAGAGACCTGAGACAAAGAGATCTGAATTATACGAGAGCCGACCAGGGGAAACACAAATTATGCAGTCAAGCTTCCCACATTTGGGGAAATCGCAGGGGCACCACACCCAGAGTGCAATGGGTGAGCCTTGCCCTGGGAGAAGATCCTTCATGATCATAGTATCTCACCTGGCAAGTAAGTAGGAGTTGGGCTAGAGCTGGGGAGGGTCGCTGCTCGGGCACCCCCCTGTCAAGTTAAAGAGATCCAACTGAGGCAGCACAAGGGAACTCTCGAAAGAAGAACAAGGCTAGAGGAAGATCTGAGACAAAGAAATCTGACTTTTACCAGAGCTGTCCAGAGGAAAGCACAAACACAGTCCCCCACTACCACAAATAATGCAGTCGAGTTTCCCACATTTGGGGAAATCACAGGGGTCAGCATACCCAGAATGCAATGAATGAACCTCACCCTGGGAGAACAATCTTCATGACCATGGTATCGCCTATGCAAAATAAGTATGATTTGGGATAGGGTTGGGGAGGGCCGCTGCTCAGGCACATCTCTGTCAAGTAAAGGAGATTCAACTGAGGCAGCACAAGGGAACTCTCATCTGGGGACAACAACTGCAGGGAGAACACATATTTTCAGATAAACATGGGAGGGCAGAAGGCTGCCTAATACTGAAGCACCCCCAAACAACAAACCAAATGCAACAACTAGTACAAGCATTCCTGGGGGAAGGCCTGCAGCAGATGGATTTGCATATAGTGATGTCATCCAAGCAGTGGGTCAAAGTTGGCTTCAACCCTCGTCTGCATATGAAAAGAGAAAAGGGGCGTGCAGGGCATGGCGGCCTTTTGCGGCGCTTGGATGACCCCTAGTTCGCATTAAACACCTCCACCCTCCTTCGGTGTGGGGCTCATGTTGGCTATGCCCCAGCCCCTGAAGCATTCAAGCTGATTTCTTGCAGCAGCTGGGCACTGTAACAGCTCCAGAGCTGCTCTGAACGGCAAGTAAAAGGGTGTGGGCCCTGCAGCACTACCTGTAGTTTGCATTGTGCATTGGAAGGCACAAAGTAAGCAGACGGGAGAAGTCAGGATAGTGCGCAAGGGCATAGAAGGGAGCGGCTCAAGAAAAGAGAAGTTGAAACAGACAGCAAACTAGGCTGGAGAGAGACCTGAGACAAAGAGATCTGAATTATACGAGAGCCGACCAGGGGAAACACAAATTATGCAGTCAAGTTTCCCACATTTGGGGAAATCGCAGGAGCAGCACACCCAGAGTGCAATGGGTGAGCCTTGCCCTGGGAGAAGCACCTACATGATCATAGTATCTCACCTGCCAGGTAAGTAGAAGTTGGGCTAGAGCTGGGGAGGGTCGCTGCTCGGGTACCCCCCTGTCAAGTGAAGGAGATTCAACTGAGGCAGCACAAGGGAACTCTCGAAAGAAGAACAAGGCTAGAGGAAGATCTGAGACAAATAAATCTGACTTTTACCAGAGCTGACCAGAGGAAAGCACAAACACAGTCCCCCACTACCACAAATAATGCAGTCGAGTTTCCCACATTTGGGGAAATCACAGGGGTCAGCATACCCAGAATGCAATGAATGAACCTCACCCTGGGAGAACAATCTTCATGACCATGGTATCTCCTATGCAAAATAAGTATGATTTGGGATAGGGCTGGGGAGGGCTAAAATATCAATCCCAGTTTTGGATTACTTTAATGAACAAAAAAAAAATGCCAGCAGTCCTCATTCAGATCAAAGTGAGCGCCCAATTTGAAAGAAAGCAGATTTCTCACCTGGCTTCTCCTTGCTATAAGCATGGTTTGTACTGTATTCCATGTGCTCCCAGATCTTTAAAGCAAGTAGCATGGTCAAGAAAGTTCTGTTTGAACATAAATAAACATTTACTGTCATTTCTATGCAAATGAGCTTACATTAAAGCACACTCATTCTATCTTTAAACCGGTAAAAGAAACCCCAAAAAGATGGGGCATGCAAAAATTGAGATAAAACTCGGTTTTGCTCCTCTCCACGGAAATCTTTAGTAAGAGGCGAAAGATTTGTTCGTTCTGAAGAGAAACCAGAGCATGACCAAGATTTTTATCTGAAAATATGTGTTCTCCCTGCAGTTGTTGTCCCCAGATGAGAGTTCCCTTGTGCTGCCTCAGTTGAATCTCCTTTACTTGACAGAGATGTGCCTGAGCAGCGGCCCTCCCCAGCCTTATCCCAAATCATACTTATTTTGCATAGGCGATACCATGGTCATGAAGATTGTTCTCCCAGGGTGAGGTTCATTCATTGCATTCTGGGTATGCTGACCCCTGTGATTTCCCCAAATGTGGGAAACTCGACTGCATTATTTGTGGTAGTGGGGG
The DNA here is from genome assembly GCF_028390025.1 of Pseudophryne corroboree. Lineage (NCBI taxonomy): Eukaryota > Metazoa > Chordata > Amphibia > Anura > Myobatrachidae > Pseudophryne > Pseudophryne corroboree. The sequence continues at coordinate 63,976 of NW_026970175.1, forward strand.
ACTGTGTTTGTGCTTTCCTCTAGTCAGCTCTGGTAAAAGTCAGATTTATTTGTCTCAGATCTTCCTCTAGCCTTGTTCTTCTTTCGAGAGTTCCCTTGTGCTGCCTCAGTTGGATCTCTTTCACTTGACAGGGGGGTGCCCGAGTAGCGACCCTCCCCAGCTCTAGCCCAACTCCTACTTACCTGCCAGGTGAGATACTATGATCATGAAGGTGCTTCTCCCAGGGCAAGGCTCACCCATTGCACTCTGGGTGTGGTGCCCCTGCGATTTCCCCAAATGTGGGAAGCTTGACTGCATAATTTGTGTTTCCCCTGGTCGGCTCTCGTATAATTCAGATCTCTTTGTCTCAGGTCTCTCTCCAGCCTAGTTTGCTGTCTGTTTCAACTTCTCTTTTCTTGAGCCGCTCCCTTCTATGCCCTTGCGCACTATCCTGACTTCTCCCGTCTGCTTACTTTGTGCCTTCCAATGCACAATGCAAACTACAGGTAGTGCTGCAGGGCCCACACCCTTTTACTTGCTGTTCAGAGCAGCTCTGGAGCTGTTACAGTGCCCAGCTGCTGCAAGAAATCAGCTTGAATGCTTCAGGGGCTGGGGCATAGCCAACATGAGCCCCACACCGAAGGAGGGTGGAGGTGTTTAATGCGAACTAGGGGTCATCCAAGCGCCGCAAAAGGCCGCCATGCCCTGCACGCCCCTTTTCTCTTTTCATATGCAGACGAGGGTTGAAGCCAACTTTGACCCACTGCTTGGATGACATCACTATATGCAAATCCATCTGCTGCAGGCCTTCCCCCAGGAATGCTTGTACTAGTTGTTGCATTTGGTTTGTTGTTTGGGGGTGCTTCAGTATTAGGCAGCCTTCTGCCCTCCCATGTTTATCTGAAAATATGTGTTCTCCCTGCAGTTGTTGTCCCCAGATGAGAGTTCCCTTGTGCTGCCTCAGTTGAATCTCCTTTACTTGACAGAGATGTGCCTGAGCAGCGGCCCTCCCCAACCCTATCCCAAATCATACTTATTTTGCATAGGCGATACCATGGTCATGAAGATTGTTCTCCCAGGGTGAGGTTCATTCATTGCATTCTGGGTATGCTGACCCCTGTGATTTCCCCAAATGTGGGAAACTCGACTGCATTATTTGTGGTAGTGGGGGACTGTGTTTGTGCTTTCCTCTGGACAGCTCTGGTAAAAGTCAGATTTCTTTGTCTCAGATCTTCCTCTAGCCTTGTTCTTCTTTCGAGAGTTCCCTTGTGCTGCCTCAGTTGGATCTCTTTAACTTGACAGGGGGGTGCCCGAGCAGCGACCCTCCCCAGCTCTAGCCCAACTCCTACTTACTTGCCAGGTGAGATACTATGATCATGAAGGATCTTCTCCCAGGGCAAGGCTCACCCATTGCACTCTGGGTGTGGTGCCCCTGCGATTTCCCCAAATGTGGGAAGCTTGACTGCATAATTTGTGTTTCCCCTGGTCGGCTCTCGTATAATTCAGATCTCTTTGTCTCAGGTCTCTCTCCAGCCTAGTTTGCTGTCTGTTTCCACTTCTTTTTTCATGAGCCCCTCCCTTTTATACCCTTGTGCACTATCCTGACTTCTCCTCCTGTCTGCTTACTTTGTGCCTTCCAATGCACAATGCAAACTACAGGTAGTGCTGTAGGGCCCACACCCTTTAACTTGCCGTACAGAGCAGCTCTGGAGCTGTTACAGTGCCCAGCTACTGCAAGAAATCAGCTTGAATGCTTCAGGGGCTGGGGCACAGCCAACATGAGCCCCACACCGAAGGAGGGTGGAGGTGTTTAATGTGAACTAGGGGTCATCCAAGCACCGCAAAAGGCCGCCATGCCCTGCACGCCCCTTTTCTCTTTTCATATGCAGACGAGGGTTGAAGCCAACTTTGACCCACTGCTTGGATGACATCACCGTATGCAAATCCATCTGCTGCAGGCCTTCCCCCAGGAATGCTTGCACTAGTTGTTGCATTTGGTTTGTTGTTTGGGGGTGCTTCAGTATTAGGCAGCCTTCTGCCCTCCCATGTTCATCTGAAAATATGTGTTCTCCCTGCAGTTGTTGTCCCCAGATGAGAGTTCCCTTGTGCTGCCTCAGTTGAATCTCCTTTACTTGACAGAGATGTGCCTGAGCAGCGGCCCTCCCCAGCCCTATCCCAAATCATACTTATTTTGCATAGGAGATACCATGGTCATGAAGATTGTTCTCCCAGGGTGAGGTTCATTCATTGCATTCTGGGTATGCTGACCCCTGTGATTTCCCCAAATGTGGGAAACTCGACTGCATTATTTGTGGTAGTGGGGGACTGTGTTTGTGCTTTCCTCTGGTCAGCTCTGGTAAAAGTCAGATTTATTTGTCTCAGATCTTCCTCTAGCCTTGTTCTTCTTTCGAGAGTTCCCTTGTGCTGCCTCAGTTGGATCTCTTTAACTTGACAGGGGGGTGCCCGAGCAGCGACCCTCCCCAGCTCTAGCCCAACTCCTACTTACTTGCCAGGTGAGATACTATGATCATGAAGGATCTTCTCCCAGGGCAAGGCTCACCCATTGCACTCTGATTTCCCCAAATGTGGGAAGCTTGACTGCATAATTTGTGTTTCCCCTGGTCGGCTCTCGTATAATTCAGATCTCTTTGTCTCAGGTCTCTCTCCAGCCTAGTTTGCTGTCTGTTTCCACTTCTTTTTTCATGAGCCCCTCCCTTTTATACCCTTGTGCACTATCCTGACTTCTCCTCCTGTCTGCTTACTTTGTGCCTTCCAATGCACAATGCAAACTACAGGTAGTGCTGCAGGGCCCACACCCTTTTACTTGCCGTACAGAGCAGCTCTGGAGCTGTTACAGTGCCCAGCTGCTGCAAGAAATCAGCTTGAATGCTTCAGGGGCTGGGGCATAGCCAACATGAGCCCCACACCGAAGGAGGGTGGAGGTGTTTAATGCGAACTAGGGGTCATCCAAGCGCCGCAAAAGGCCGCCATGCCCTGCACGCCCCTTTTCTCTTTTCATATGCAGACGAGGGTTGAAGCCAACTTTGACCCACTGCTTGGATGACATCACCGTATGCAAATCCATCTGCTGCAGGCCTTCCCCCAGGAATGCTTGCACTAGTTGATGCATTTGGTTTGTTGTTTGGGGGTGCTTCAGTATTAGGCAGCCTTCTGCCCTCCCATGTTCATCTGAAAATATGTGTTCTCCCTGCAGTTGTTGTCCCCAGATGAGAGTTCCCTTGTGCTGCCTCAGTTGAATCTCCTTTACTTGACAGAGATGTGCCTGAGCAGCGGCCCTCCCCAGCCCTATCCCAAATCATACTTATTTTGCATAGGAGATACCATGGTCATGAAGATTGTTCTCCCACGGTGAGGTTCATTCATTGCATTCTGGGTATGCTGACCCCTGTGATTTCCCCTAATGTGGGAAACTCGACTGCTTTATTTGTGGTAGTGGGGGACTGTGTTTGTGCTTTCCTCTGGTCAGCTCTGGTAAAAGTCAGATTTCTTTGTCTCAGATCTTCCTTTAGCCTTGTTCTTCTTTCGAGAGTTCCCTTGTGCTGCCTCAGTTGGATCTCCTTCACTTGACAGGGGGGTACCCGAGCAGCGACCCTCCCCAGCTCTAGCCCAACTTCTACTTACCTGGCAGGTGAGATACTATGATCATGTAGGTGCTTCTCCCAGGGCAAGGCTCACCCATTGCACTCTGGGTGTGCTGCTCCTGCGATTTCCCCAAATGTGGGAAACTTGACTGCATAATTTGTGTTTCCCCTGGTCGGCTCTCGTATAATTCAGATCTCTTTGTCTCAGGTCTCTCTCCAGCCTAGTTTGCTGTCTGTTTCAACTTCTCTTTTCTTGAGCCGCTCCCTTCTATGCCCTTGCGCACTATCCTGACTTCTCCCGTCTGCTTACTTTGTGCCTTCCAATGCACAATGCAAACTACAGGTAGTGCTGCAGGGCCCACACCCTTTTACTTGCCGTTCAGAGCTGCTCTGGAGCTGTTACAGTGCCCAGCTGCTGCAATAAATCAGCTTGAATGCTTCAGGGGATGGGGCATAGCCAACATGAGCCCCACACCGAAGGAGGGTGGAGGTGTTTAATGCAAACTAGGGGTCAGCCAAGTGCTGCAAAAGGCCACCATGCCCTGCACGCCCCTTTTCTCTTTTCATATGCAGACGAGGGTTGAAGCCAACTTTGACCCACTGCTTGGATGACATCACCATATGCAAATCTATCTGCTGCAGGCCTTCCCCCAGGAATGCTTGCACTAGTTGTTGCATTTGGTTTGTTGTTTGGGGGTGCTTCAGTATTAGGCAGCCTTCTGCCCTCCCATGTTCATCTGAAAATATGTGTTCTCCCTGCAGTTGTTGTCCCCAGATGAGAGTTCCCTTGTGCTGCCTCAGTTGAATCTCCTTTACTTGACAGAGATGTGCCTGAGCAGCGGCCCTCCCCAGCCATATCCCAAATCATACTTATTTTGCATAGGAGATACCATTGTTATGAAGATTGTTCTCCCAGGGTGCGGTTCATTCATTGCACTCTGGGTATGCTGACCCCTGTGATTTCCCCAAATGTGGGAAACTCGACTGCATTATTTGTGGTAGTGGTGGACTGTGTTTGTGCTTTCCTCTGGTCAGCTCTGGTAAAAGTCAGATTTCTTTGTCTCAGATCTTCCTCTAGCCTTGTTCTTCTTTCGAGAGTTCCTTTGTGCTGCCTCAGTTGGATCTCCTTCACTTGACAGGGGGGTGCCCGAGCAACGACCCTCCCCAGCTCTAGCCCAACTCCTACTTACCTGCCAGGTGAGATACTATGATCATGAAGGTGCTTCTCCAAGGGCAAGGCTCACCCATTGCACTCTGGGTGTGCTGCTCCTGCGATTTCCCCAAATGTGGGAAACTTGACTGCATAATTTGTGTTTCCCCTGGTCAGGTCTCGTATAATTCAGATATCTTTGTCTCAGGTCTCTCTCCAGCCTAGTTTGCTGTCTGTTTCCACTTCTCTTTTCTTGAGCCGCTCCCTTCTATGCCCTTGCGCACTATCCTGACTTCTCCTCCTTTCTGCTTACTTTGTGCCTTCCAACGCACAATGCGAACTACAGGTAGTGCTGCAGGGCCCACACCCTTTTACTTGCCTTACAGAGCAGCTCTGGAGCTGTTACAGTGCCCAGCTGCTGCAAGAAATCAGCTTGAATGCTTCAGGGGCTGGGGCATAGCCAACATGAGCCCCACACCGAAGGAGGGTGGAGGTGTTTAATGCAAACTAGGGGTCAGCCAAGTGCCGCAAAAGGCCACCATGCCCTGCACGCCCCTTTTCTCTTTTCATATGCAGACGAGGGTTGAAGCCAACTTTGACCCACTGCTTGGATGACATCACCATATGCAAATCTATCTGCTGCAGGCCTTCCCCCAGGAATGCTTGCACTAGTTGTTGCATTTGGTTTGTTGTTTGGGGGTGCTTCAGTATTAGGCAGCCTTCTGCCCTCCCATGTTCATCTGAAAATATGTGTTCTCCCTGCAGTTGTTGTCCCCAGATGAGAGTTCCCTTGTGCTGCCTCAGTTGAATCTCCTTTACTTGACAGAGATGTGCCTGAGCAGCGGCCCTCCCCAGCCATATCCCAAATCATACTTATTTTGCATAGGAGATACCATTGTTATGAAGATTGTTCTCCCAGGGTGCGGTTCATTCATTGCACTCTGGGTATGCTGACCCCTGTGATTTCCCCAAATGTGGGAAACTCGACTGCATTATTTGTGGTAGTGGTGGACTGTGTTTGTGCTTTCCTCTGGTCAGCTCTGGTAAAAGTCAGATTTCTTTGTCTCAGATCTTCCTCTAGCCTTGTTCTTCTTTCGAGAGTTCCTTTGTGCTGCCTCAGTTGGATCTCCTTCACTTGACAGGGGGGTGCCCGAGCAGCGACCCTCCCCAGCTCTAGCCCAACTCCTACTTACCTGCCAGGTGAGATACTATGATCATGAAGGTGCTTCTCCCAGGGCAAGGCTCACCCATTGCACTCTGGGTGTGCTGCCCCTGCAATTTCCCCAAATGTGGGAAACTTGACTGCATAATTTGTGTTTCCCCTGGTCGGCTCTCGTATAATTCAGATCTCTTTGTCTCAGGTCTCTCTCCAGCCTAGTTTGCTGTCTGTTTCCACTTCTCTTTTCTTGAGCCCCTCCCTTCTATACCCTTGTGCACTATCCTGACTTCTCCTCCCGTCTGCTTACTTTGTGCCTTCCAATGCACAATGCAAACTACAGGTAGTGCTGCAGGGCCCACACCCTTTTACTTGCCTTACAGAGCAGCTCTGGAGCTGTTACAGTGCCCAGCTGCTGCAAGAAATCAGCTTGAATGCTTCATGGGATGGGGCATGGCCAACATGAGCCCCACACCAAAGGAGGGTGGGGGTGTTTAATGCGATCTAGGGGTCATCCAAGCAGCGCAAAAGGCCGCCATGCCCTGCACGCCCCTTTTCTCTTTTCATATGCAGATGAGGGTTGAAGCCAACTTTGACCCACTGCTTGGATAACATCACCATATGCAAATCCATCTGCTGCAGGCCTTCCCCCAGGAATGCTTGCACTAGTTGTTGCATTTGGTTTGTTGTTTGGGGGTGCTTCAGTATTAGGCAGCCTTCTGCCCTCCCATGTTCATCTGAAAATATGTGTTCTCCCTGCAGTTGTTGTCCCCAGATGAGAGTTCCCTTGTGCTGCCTCAGTTGAATTTCCTTTACTTGACAGAGATGTGCCTGAGCAGCGGCCCTCCCCAGCCCTATCCCAAATCATACTTATTTTGCATAGGAGACACCATGGTCATGAAGATTGTTCACCCAGGGTGAGGTTCATTCATTGCATTCTGGGTATGCTGACCCCTGTGATTTCCCCAAATGTGGGAAACTCGCCTGCATGATTTGTGGTAGTGGGGGACTGTGTTTGTGTTTTCCGCTGGTCAGCTCTGGTAAAAGTCAGATTTCTTTGTCTCAGATCTTCCTCTAGCCTTGTTCTTCTTTCGAGAGTTCCATTGTGCTGCCTCAGTTGGATCTCCTTCACTTGACAGGGGGGTGCCCGAGCAGCGACCCTCCCCAGCTCTAGCCCAACTCCTATTTACCTGCCAGGTGAGATACTATGATCTTGAAGGTGCTTCTCCCAGGGCAAGGCTCACCCATTGCACTCTGGCTGTGCTGCCCCTGCGATTTCCCCAAATGTGGGAAACTTGACTGCATAATTTGTGTTTCCCCTGGTCGGCTCTCGTATAATTCAGATCTCTTTGTCTCAGGTCTCTCTCCAGCCTAGTTTGCTGTCTGTTTCCACTTCTCTTTTCTTGAGCCGCTCCCTTCTATGCCCTTGCGCACTATCCTGACTTCTCCCGTCTGCTTACTTTGTGCCTTCCAACGCACAATGCGAACTACAGGTAGTGCTGCAGGGCCCACACCCTTTTATTTGCCTTACAGAGCAGCTCTGGAGCTGTTACAGTGCCCAGCTGCTGCAAGAAATCAGCTTGAATGCTTCAGGGGCTGGGGCATAGTCAACATGAGCCCCACACCGAAGGAGGGTGGAGGTGTTTAATGCGAACTAGGGGTCATCCAAGCACCGCAAAAGGCCGCCATGCCCTGCACGCCCCTTTTCTCTTTTCATATGCAGATGAGGGTTGAAGCCAACTTTGACCCACTGCTTGGATGACATCACCGTATGCAAATCCGTCTTCTGCAGAACTTCCCCCAGGAATGCTTGCACTAGTTGTTGCATTTGGTTTGTTGTTTGGGGGTGCTTCAGTATTAGGCAGCCTTCTGCCCTCCCATGTTCATCTGAAAATATGTGTTCTCCCTGCAGTTGTTGTCCCCAGATGAGAGTTCCCTTGTGCTGCCTCAGTTGAATCTCCTTTACTTGACAGAGATGTGCATGAGCAGCGGCCCTCCCCAGCCCTATCCCAAATCATACTTATTTTGCATAGGAGATACCATGGTCATGAAGATTACTCTCCCAGGGTGAGGTTCATTCATTGCATTCTGGGTATGCTGACCCCTGTGATTTCCCCAAATGTGGGAAACGTGACTGCTTTATTTGTTGGTAGTGGGGGACTGTGTTTGTGTTTTCCTCTGATCTCTGGTAAAAGTCAGATTTCTTTGTTTCAGATCTTCCTCTAGCCTTGTTCTTCTTTCGAGAGTTTCCTTGTGCTGCCTCAGTTGGATCTCCTTCACTTGACAGGGGGGTGCCCGAGCAGCGACCCTCCCCAGCTCTAGCCCAACTCCTACTTACCTGCCAGGTGAGATACTATGATCATGAAGGTGCTTCTCCCAGGGCAAGGCTCACCCATTGCACTCTGGGTGTGCTGCCCCTGCGATTTCCCCAAATGTGGGAAACTTGACTGCATAATTTGTGTTTCCCCTGGTCAGGTCTCGTATAATTCAGATCTCTTTGTCTCAGGTCTCTCTCCAGCCTAGTTTGCTGTCTGTTTCCACTTCTCTTTTCTTGAGCCGCTCCCTTCTATGCCCTTGCGCACTATCCTGACTTCTCCTCCTTTCTGCTTACTTTGTGCCTTCCAACGCACAATGCGAACTACAGGTAGTGCTGCAGGGCCCACACCCTTTTACTTGCCTTACAGAGCAGCTCTGGAGCTGTTACAGTGCCCAGCTGCTGCAAGAAATCAGCTTGAATGCTTCAGGGGCTGGGGCATAGCCAACATGAGCCCCACACCGAAGGAGGGTGGAGGTGTTTAATGCAAACTAGGGGTCAGCCAAGTGCTGCAAAAGGCCACCATGCCCTGCACGCCCCTTTTCTCTTTTCATATGCAGACGAGGGTTGAAGCCAACTTTGACCCACTGCTTGGATGACATCACCATATGCAAATCTATCTGCTGCAGGCCTTCCCCCAGGAATGCTTGCACTAGTTGTTGCATTTGGTTTGTTGTTTGGGGGTGCTTCAGTATTAGGCAGCCTTCTGCCCTCCCATGTTCATCTGAAAATATGTGTTCTCCCTGCAGTTGTTGTCCCCAGATGAGAGTTCCCTTGTGCTGCCTCAGTTGAATCTCCTTTACTTGACAGAGATGTGCCTGAGCAGCGGCCCTCCCCAGCCATATCCCAAATCATACTTATTTTGCATAGGAGATACCATTGTTATGAAGATTGTTCTCCCAGGGTGCGGTTCATTCATTGCACTCTGGGTATGCTGACCCCTGTGATTTCCCCAAATGTGGGAAACTCGACTGCATTATTTGTGGTAGTGGTGGACTGTGTTTGTGCTTTCCTCTGGTCAGCTCTGGTAAAAGTCAGATTTCTTTGTCTCAGATCTTCCTCTAGCCTTGTTCTTCTTTAGAGAGTTCCTTTGTGCTGCCTCAGTTGGATCTCCTTCACTTGACAGGGGGGTGCCCGAGCAGCGACCCTCCCCAGCTCTAGCCCAACTCATACTTACCTGCCAGGTGAGATACTATGATCATGAAGGTGCTTCTCCAAGGGCAAGGCTCACCCATTGCACTCTGGGTGTGCTGCTCCTGCGATTTCCCCAAATGTGGGAAACTTGACTGCATAATTTGTGTTTCCCCTGGTCAGGTCTCGTATAATTCAGATATCTTTGTCTCAGGTCTCTCTCCAGCCTAGTTTGCTGTCTGTTTCCACTTCTCTTTTCTTGAGCCGCTCCCTTCTATGCCCTTGCGCACTATCCTGACTTCTCCTCCTTTCTGCTTACTTTGTGCCTTCCAACGCACAATGCGAACTACAGGTAGTGCTGCAGGGCCCACACCCTTTTACTTGCCTTACAGAGCAGCTCTGGAGCTGTTACAGTGCCCAGCTGCTGCAAGAAATCAGCTTGAATGCTTCAGGGGCTGGGGCATAGCCAACATGAGCCCCACACCGAAGGAGGGTGGAGGTGTTTAATGCAAACTAGGGGTCAGCCAAGTGCCGCAAAAGGCCACCATGCCCTGCACGCCCCTTTTCTCTTTTCATATGCAGACGAGGGTTGAAGCCAACTTTGACCCACTGCTTGGATGACATCACCATATGCAAATCTATCTGCTGCAGGCCTTCCCCCAGGAATGCTTGCACTAGTTGTTGCATTTGGTTTGTTGTTTGGGGGTGCTTCAGTATTAGGCAGCCTTCTGCCCTCCCATGTTCATCTGAAAATATGTGTTCTCCCTGCAGTTGTTGTCCCCAGATGAGAGTTCCCTTGTGCTGCCTCAGTTGAATCTCCTTTACTTGACAGAGATGTGCCTGAGCAGCGGCCCTCCCCAGCCATATCCCAAATCATACTTATTTTGCATAGGAGATACCATTGTTATGAAGATTGTTCTCCCAGGGTGCGGTTCATTCATTGCACTCTGGGTATGCTGACCCCTGTGATTTCCCCAAATGTGGGAAACTCGACTGCATTATTTGTGGTAGTGGTGGACTGTGTTTGTGCTTTCCTCTGGTCAGCTCTGGTAAAAGTCAGATTTCTTTGTCTCAGATCTTCCTCTAGCCTTGTTCTTCTTTCGAGAGTTCCTTTGTGCTGCCTCAGTTGGATCTCCTTCACTTGACAGGGGGGTGCCCGAGCAGCGACCCTCCCCAGCTCTAGCCCAACTCCTACTTACCTGCCAGGTGAGATACTATGATCATGAAGGTGCTTCTCCCAGGGCAAGGCTCACCCATTGCACTCTGGGTGTGCTGCCCCTGCAATTTCCCCAAATGTGGGAAACTTGACTGCATAATTTGTGTTTCCCCTGGTCGGCTCTCGTATAATTCAGATCTCTTTGTCTCAGGTCTCTCTCCAGCCTAGTTTGCTGTCTGTTTCCACTTCTCTTTTCTTGAGCCCCTCCCTTCTATACCCTTGTGCACTATCCTGACTTCTCCTCCCGTCTGCTTACTTTGTGCCTTCCAATGCACAATGCAAACTACAGGTAGTGCTGCAGGGCCCACACCCTTTTACTTGCCTTACAGAGCAGCTCTGGAGCTGTTACAGTGCCCAGCTGCTGCAAGAAATCAGCTTGAATGCTTCATGGGATGGGGCATGGCCAACATGAGCCCCACACCAAAGGAGGGTGGGGGTGTTTAATGCGATCTAGGGGTCATCCAAGCAGCGCAAAAGGCCGCCATGCCCTGCACGCCCCTTTTCTCTTTTCATATGCAGATGAGGGTTGAAGCCAACTTTGACCCACTGCTTGGATAACATCACCATATGCAAATCCATCTGCTGCAGGCCTTCCCCCAGGAATGCTTGCACTAGTTGTTGCATTTGGTTTGTTGTTTGGGGGTGCTTCAGTATTAGGCAGCCTTCTGCCCTCCCATGTTCATCTGAAAATATGTGTTCTCCCTGCAGTTGTTGTCCCCAGATGAGAGTTCCCTTGTGCTGCCTCAGTTGAATTTCCTTTACTTGACAGAGATGTGCCTGAGCAGCGGCCCTCCCCAGCCCTATCCCAAATCATACTTATTTTGCATAGGAGACACCATGGTCATGAAGATTGTTCACCCAGGGTGAGGTTCATTCATTGCATTCTGGGTATGCTGACCCCTGTGATTTCCCCAAATGTGGGAAACTCGCCTGCATTATTTGTGGTAGTGGGGGACTGTGTTTGTGTTTTCCGCTGGTCAGCTCTGGTAAAAGTCAGATTTCTTTGTCTCAGATCTTCCTCTAGCCTTGTTCTTCTTTCGAGAGTTCCATTGTGCTGCCTCAGTTGGATCTCCTTCACTTGACAGGGGGGTGCCCGAGCAGCGACCCTCCCCAGCTCTAGCCCAACTCCTATTTACCTGCCAGGTGAGATACTATGATCTTGAAGGTGCTTCTCCAAGGGCAAGGCTCACCCATTGCACTCTGGCTGTGCTGCCCCTGCGATTTCCCCAAATGTGGGAAACTTGACTGCATAATTTGTGTTTCCCCTGGTCGGCTCTCGTATAATTCAGATCTCTTTGTCTCAGGTCTCTCTCCAGCCTAGTTTGCTGTCTGTTTCCACTTCTCTTTTCTTGAGCCGCTCCCTTCTATGCCCTTGCGCACTATCCTGACTTCTCCCGTCTGCTTACTTTGTGCCTTCCAACGCACAATGCGAACTACAGGTAGTGCTGCAGGGCCCACACCCTTTTATTTGCCTTACAGAGCAGCTCTGGAGCTGTTACAGTGCCCAGCTGCTGCAAGAAATCAGCTTGAATGCTTCAGGGGCTGGGGCATAGTCAACATGAGCCCCACACCGAAGGAGGGTGGAGGTGTTTAATGCGAACTAGGGGTCATCCAAGCGCCGCAAAATGCCGCCATGCCCTGCATAACCCTTTTCTCTTTTCATATGCAGATGAGGGTTCCAGCCAACTTTGGCCCACTGCTTGGATGACATCACCGTATGCAAATTCGTCTCCTGCAGACCTTCCCCCAGGAATGCTTGTACTAGTTATTGCATATGGTTTGATATTTGATGGTGCTTCAGTATTAGGCAGCCTTCCGCCCTCCCATGTTCATCTGAAAAGATGTGGTCTCCCTGCAGTTGTTGTCCCCAGACGAGAGTTCCCTTGTGCTTCCTCAGTTGAATCTCCTTAACTTGACGGGGGAGGGGCTGCCCGAGCAGCCACCCTCCCCAGCCCTATCCCAACTCATACTTATTTTGCATATGAGATCTCTATATCATGAAGATTGTTCTCACAGGGTGAGGTTCATCCATTATATTTTAAAATAGGAAGGTTCAAATTACATATTTGAATTGCATCTATGTGCTGGATTCAAATGTCCCCCCCCCCTTCCTTTCTCAATTGTGCCCATCAGCAGCTATTCTAAGGTTGCTGCCAATGGGTGTGACACATTAATTTCTTCTGTGGGGTACACTGGACTCCACAAGGATTCACATTGGGGTGTAGAGTAGGATCTTGATCTGAGGCACCAACCGGCTCAAAGCTTTTGACTGTTCCCAAGATGCTCAGCGCATTCTCCTCTATAACCCCGCTTCCATGAACAGGGAGCTCAGTTTGTAGTTGTTGCCTTCAGTAGCAGGCCACTTAACAGGGGCCTGCCTCAAGCAGCCTATTCTTAGCTATTAATTTTGACAAGAAAAAAAGAACTTTTTTTATGAGAATCTACAAGGGCTGCAGCAGGCTAGGTCTAATAGACATCTTTACTGCAGCTTCATCACTCCCAGCGGCACTGTATACTCCCGTGCCCTGGTTGCTGGGTCACTGCAGCGGAGGCTCCGGTTTCTTCCTAAGGTCAGTCACACACAATGTAACACCCCGGTATAACAAGTGTGTAAACTATGTGGAACAGGTCAGGGATACCTTGATGGACTATTCCTCCTTCAGCAGCAGCTCTTCTCTATTCCTGGCAGAGAGGCAAGGTTTCCCCAGACACAAAGAAAGGCAGGCAGGGCTTTGTATGAAAGAATAAATGGTTTACCACATAACTCAGAAAAGGAACTGATTACAGTAGGGAAGGGAAAGATTTGATTCAAGCAACTTAAACACAGACACCATATACACTTTAAGTCATTACACAAATGGTAATATAACTAAATCTGAGATTAATACTATGTTGCTTAGTAATAGAAATCAACTTATGCAGACAATATTTAAGTCCAAGATAACATTGGTGTCACTGCAGGGAGTCTCTATGTGCACGTTGGGGCCCGGTTATGTTGTTACATAGTTATATGCAGCTATTGTCTCCTTTAGCTGTGAACAAAATATTGTAGCTCTGTGTAGTAAAGATGATTGTTTAAAACAAACTGGAGCTGCTTCCCATGTAAATCGCTGCATAGGTATAGTAAATATAGGATAATGTCCTTTGCAGTGGAGTAGGTTTCAGTATAAATATGGATTTATCTCACCCAGTCAATAGATGTTTCTGAGGCAGTTTCCCCTCAGATGTAGGCCAGTCAGCATTGGTATAAAGGCTTTATACTCTCCTGTCTCTGACACTTGCTGTGCACTCTCTTGGCTGAGAGTGTCATGGCGTTCTTACTTGTTAATTGCTGCACTTCCACTGCTGTATTTTGCACTACTGCTTACTCTCTCATGCAATTTTCAGCTTATTTGTCTCCCCTCTCTCAGCTGCTCATCTCTGCGTAATGGCGTCGCCAGCTCTTTCCTCACCATGGCTCCAACTGACTTCTCAAACTGCTGTTCAATTTTCTTTTAAATAAACTTTATTTAAAATGGCACAGGCAACTACACTGTTGTCAAAAATGTCCTTGTTGTTATGGGATATCACACGTGCCCCCCCCCAAAACATGCGTGTCCTCACGCATTTTGGTTTTATCCCTATATAAACTTCTCACTATATCCAGTCACATTCATTAGTGAACACAGATTATGTCTGAAACATTAACATTTATCAACATTTTTAACATCAGTATCTGATAGGTATAATTCCTTTTGTGCTATTGTACATTAACACATGCTCCTGGAGCAATCGGTTGAAATCTGGACAGTATATGGTCTTGAAAAGTTTGTCTAGGAAACCTCAACCCCCCTGCCATGGATGAGTATTGAACTCTTTCTAAACTGTCTTTGGGACATGCTGTACAAAACTGCAGCTGACTATGGTGGTTTTCTGTTTTGCAAGCCCTAGTCTTCTTGCCTCCTTGTCGGTGACAAACCACCTTAGTCTGCTGTAAATACATTTTATGAGCCTCTTCCATTCCATCTTGGGATTCAGTATCACAGCTGGTTTGGGACAATGGATTCTGGAGAGAAAGAGTCAGCAAGGTTCTTCTTACAGAACAGGTTGGACAGTTTCGGCACCATCTCTTGATGTCTTCCCTCATTTCAACCCAAAAGAACTTTTTCCAGATGCTTGTTTCCATCCTTTTGCACCCAGGGTGACCTGACTTGTAATGAGTATTAGGATCCACACTACATCGAACCAACTGTCCTTTCTCTTCAAACAGCCTTTCTCGCTGTCTCAACAACTTCAGGAGTTCTGGCGAGGATTCTTGCCTTTGTCGCTTGGTCAGGTATTTCCCAATCTTCAGTAAGGCTTTGAGGTGTCTTATCATCTGACTTTTATCTTGCAGGTGGTCAAAACTGGTTCCTTGAATAGGTTGCTCACAGTTTCTAGAACTGGATGCTATATTATTCATGCCTAACATTGAAGCATTCTTTCGGATAATCTGGACACTGGAGATGGGCATTTCTATCATTATTTGGCTGGCCTTATTTTTTTCATGTTCCTCTCTTACAGATAATTCTGTTATCATTCTTCCCTTTTGTTTGGCTATCCCAGGTTGAAGGCCTTGTTTCTCCTGGAGCTTGTCAGTTTGAAACTCTCCTTGGAGTGCTGCTACGAGCTCCTCACAGCAGTTCCGCAACACATTCATGCCCACTATCACTGGAGGCAATCCATCATCTTGGGCAGTGGTGATGATGAAGCCTTGCTGTGGTAGCACTGTTCGTCCGATTTGAATTTCAGCTTCCCAGTATCCTTTGCAAGGGATGCAGTGCCCATTGCTTGCAATCGGGTTTATCAATGTGGAAGTTGACGGAAACATCTGTTCCTCAGTCCAATGCTGCTCAAACTGTGTTGCTTGTATTGTGGTCACTTGTGATCCAGTGTCTAAGAGAGCGGGCATTGAGACTCCATTGATGCAAACTTGAACCACCGGGCATTGGCTAACATAACGGGTTAACCACATGAATTTGGAGTTTAAATGATCTGGCTGCTCAAATTCTCTCTTAATTTGTCCGCTTCCTTCACAGCTTTGAAAAATGGGTCGCCTTTGGGAGGCAAAGTGGTTGGAAAAAAGTGTCTCCCTGTTTCTATGTAGGTCCCATTGGGAACTGTTCAGTGGTCTCCTCTCCTGGCACCATTCCATTTCTTCATGGAGCAGTGCCTGCTGTCTCTTCAGAATCTGCAGGTCTCTGCGCATCTCTGTCACACCACGTGTCAGTTCAGCCAGCAGACTTCGTAACTCACTAGAAGAGTCAAATATGCATGTCTTTGAACATGGCACTGTCACTCCTTTTACTGTAGGTGGGTAAGTAGCTCCTTTAAAACTTGACTCCTGGGCATCAGAATTCTCTTGATACCGTGGCATCTCTGGAATAGACTCTTGTGGAACAGCCCCTGAAGTAAGACTGGAGCCTAGAACTTTAATCGCAGCCTCTTTAAAATCCAGGAATGTGCTTCCAGGCTTCTGCAATCTCAATAGTCGCAGCTGAGTTTTTACAAATTCGCCCCTTGCAACTTCAGTGAACTGGTCCAATAACATTTTCTCTTTGTCATGCACTTCCTCAGGGTCTGCTTGCTGAACATCTCTGAGTGCTTCCTGAAAGCTGAGGGCATAGCCCCGTAGTGACTCTCCTGGTTGTTGCTTTCGAGCAAAGAAGTGCATTTTAAGTTCTGACACTGTCCTTGTGTCAAATGTGGTAGCAAGCCTGTTGAGGATCTGGTCCACAGTCTTCTTCTCTTCAGTAGGCCAGGAAGTAACCTCTCTAAGTGCAAGCCCTTTCAACTGTCCCATCAAGATCTCCAACTTTTGCTGCTCTTTCAGCGGGTACAGACGAAACAAAGACTGCAGTAGTATCCTCATCAGTTTATTTTTGTCAATTACCATTTTAATAATCGGGTAAAGAAAATTAAGTGGATTTTTGAAAGAAAACAATACTGTCAATATACTATTAAAACAAATTAAAATGGTAAAAGTTATTGTACTTTAAGTAAAAATAAAAGAGCAAAAATATCAATCCCAGTTTTGGATTACTTTAATTAACAAAAAAAAATGCATATAGCAGAGGATAGTTTCAATCTGCCTACCTCTGGGCTATGGACCCAGCATGCTTCCATTACAGTACTCTGCTGCACATGTAATTGCAAGAGATCCTGAAGCACTCACTCATCATGGGAAAGTACCAATGTGTTTCTTCATTGGTTGATGGAAGAAACATCTTACAAAAACTCTCCAGATTATTGACTATTTAAAGTTTTTCTTGGAAACGTTCTAGATGAATGCTTATCAGCCTTTGTCAGTATGTACTTTTGCAAAGTGTCGCTGTGGCGCAATCAGTTAGTGTGTAAGGCTATTAACCAAAAGGTTGGTGGTTCAATCCCACCCAGGGACGTAATTGACCTTGTTATCAGATTTTGGTGATCTTTAAGTAGACAAGTCAAAATTTCAAAAACCCCTCTTATGGTGTAGGGTACCTGGCCTTCTCTGATGTAATCAGAGTTAGATTTGATTCAGTGATTTTATAAAAACAGCTAGGAAGCACAATTTAGCAGTGGTTTGCAGAGAAAAAGAAATATGCTGGCAAAAAAATCCAATTGAGTGATTAAACAGCTCTTCATTTTCTGGCTTTACTTTTATGCTAACAAATTTGTTCTCTGAAAAGTGTCCACAAAGCCAAATATCTGATTAACATCTTTGTAGGGATGGTTTTTCACCTATTACTAAATTAAACTTGCTTCATTGGAAAGGCAGCAAGATGCATCCTCATTTCAATATCTACGGAAATAATACAGGTTGACACCATGAAACATTAACGCCACTGCATCTTTGCTGTTTTCTCATGTGGAAGTCTGTTTAATGTGAAAACAAGGTGATATCTAATTAGCACACAGGTAAGGAATTAAGAAAATCTTTATTTAAGGGTGAAGATGTTTCTCACAAAATCGTTGCCCCAATGCATCATTGAAATCCAAGCTGGAAAGATGATTTTAATATATTACTTGAACATTTTATATTGCTCTTCTGGTGATAATGTAGTTTGTTTTTGTCAATTACCATTTTAATAATCGGGTAAAGAAAATTAAGTGGATTTTTGAAAGAAAACAATATTGTCAATATACTATTAAAACAAATTAAAATGGTAAAAGTTATTGTACTTTAAGTAAAAATAAAAGAGCAAAAATATCAATCCCAGTTTTGGATTACTTTAATTAACAAAAAAAAATGCATATAGCAGAGGATAGTTTCAATCTGCCTACCTCTGGGTTATGGACCCAGCATGCTTCCATTACAGTACTCTGCTGCACATGTAAGTGCAAGAGATCCTGAAGCACTCACTCATCATGGGAAAGTACCAATGTGTTTCTTCATTGGTTGATGGAAGAAACATCTTACAAAAACTCTCCACATTATTGACTTTTTAAAATGTTTCTAGGAATCGTTCTAGATGAATGCTTATTAGCCTTTGTCAGTATGGACTTTTGCAAAGTGTTGCTGTGGTGCAATCAGTTACTGTGTAAGGCTATTAACCAAAAGGTTGGTGGTTCAATCCCACCCAGGGACGTAATTGACCTCGTTATCAGATTTTGGTGATCTTTATGTAGACAAGTCAAAATTTCGAAAACCCCTGTTATGGTGTAGGGTACCTGGCCTTCTCTGATGTAATCAGAGTTAGATTTGATTCAGTGATTTTATAAAAACAGCTAGGAAGCACAATTTAGCAGTGGGTTGCAGAGAAAAAGAAATATGCTGGCAAAAAAATCCAATTGAGTGATTAAATAGCTCTTCATTTTCTGGCTTTATTTTTATGCTAACAAATTTGTTCTCTGAAAAGTGTCCACAAAGCCAAGTATCTGATTAACATCTTTGTAGGGATGGTTTTTCACCTATTACTAAATTAAACTTGCTTCATTGGAAAGGCAACAAGATGCATCCTCATTTCAATATCTACTGAAATAATACAGGTTGACACCAGGAAACATTAACGCCACTGCATCCTTGCTGCTTTCTCATGTGGAAGTCTGTTTAATGTGAAAACAAGGTGATATCTAATTAGCACACAGGTAAGGAATTAAGAAAATCTTTATTTAAGGGTGAAGATGTTTCTCACAAAATCGTTGCCCCAATGCATCATTTAAATTCAAGCTGGAAAGATGATTTTAATATATCATTTGTACATTTTGTATTGCTCTTCTGGTGACAATGTAGTTTGTTTTTGTCAATTACCATTTTAATAATCGGGTAAAGAAAATTAATTGGATTTTTGAAAGAAAACAATACTGTCAATATACTATTAAAACAAATTAAAATGGTAAAAGTTATTGTACTTTAAGTAAAAATAAAAGAGCAAAAATATCAATCCCTGTTTTGGATTACTTTAATTAACAAAAAAAAATGCATATAGCAGAGGATAGTTTCAATCTGCCTACCTCTGGGTTATGGACCCAGCATGCTTCCATTACAGTACTCTGCTGCACATGTAAGTGCAAGAGATCCTGAAGCACTCACTCATCATGGGAAAGTACCAATGTGTTTCTTCATTGGTTGATGGAAGAAACATCTTACAAAAACTCTCCACATTATTGACTTTTTAAAATGTTTCTAGGAATCGTTCTAGATGAATGCTTATTAGCCTTTGTCAGTATGGACTTTTGCAAAGTGTTGCTGTGGCGCAATCAGTTACTGTGTAAGGCTATTAACCAAAAGGTTGGTGGTTCAATCCCACCCAGGGATGTAATTGACCTTGTTATCAGATTTTGGTGATCTTTATGTAGACAAGTCAAAATTTCAAACCCCCTCTTATGGTGTAGGGTACCTGGCCTTCTCTGATGTAATCAGAGTTAGATTTGATTCAGTGATTTTATAAAAACAGCTAGGAAGCACAATTTAGCAGTGGGTTGCTGAGAAAAAGAAATATGCTGGCAAAAAAATCCAATTGAGTGATTAAACAGCTCTTCATTTTCTGGCTTTATTTTTATGCTAACAAATTTGTTCTCTGAAAAGTGTCCACAAAGCCAAGTTTCTGATTAACACATTTGTAGGGATGGTTTTTCACCTATTACTAAATTAAACTTGCTTCATTGGAAAGGCAGCAAGATGCATCCTCATTTGAATATCTACTGAAATAATACAGGTTGACACCAGGAAACATTAACGCCACTGCATCCTTGCTGCTTTCTCATGTGGAAGTCTGTTTAATGTGAAAACAAGGTGATATCTAATTAGCACACAGGTAAGGAATTAAGAAAATCTTTATTTAAGGGTGAAGATGTTTCTCACAAAATCGTTGCCCCAATGCATCATTGAAATTCAAGCTGGAAAGATGATTTTAATATATCACTTGTACATTTTGTATTGCTCTTCTGGTGACAATGTAGTTTGTTTTTGTCAATTACCATTTTAATAATCGGGTAAAGAAAATTAAGTGGATTTTTGAAAGAAAACAATACTGTCAATATACTATTAAAACAAATGAAAATGGTAAAAGTTATTGTACTTTAAGTAAAAATAAAAGAGCAAAAATATCAATCCCAGTTTTGGATTACTTTAATTAACAAAAAAAAAACGCATATAGCAGAGGATAGTTTCAATCTGCCTACATCTGGGCTATGGACCCAGCATGCTTCCATTACAGTACTCTGCTGCACATGTAATTGCAAGAGATCCTGAAGTACTCACTCATCATGGGAAAGTACCAATGTGTTTCTTCATTGGTTGATGGAAGAAACATCTTACAAAAACTCTCCAGATTATTGACTATTTAAAGTTTTTCTAGGAAACGTTCTAGATGAATGCTTATTAGCCTTTGTCAGTATGTACTTTTGCAAAGTGTCGCTGTGGCGCAATCAGTTAGTGTGTACGACTATTAACCAAAAGGTTGGTGGTTCAATCCCACCCAGGGATGTAATTGACCTTGTTATCAGATTTTGGTGATCTTTAAGTAGACAAGTCAAAATTTCAAAAACCCCTGTTATGGTGTAGGGTACCTGGCCTTCTCTGATGTAATCAGAGTTAGATTTGATTCAGTGATTTTATAAAAACAGCTAGGAAGCACAATTTAGCAGCGGTTTGCAGAGAAAAAGAAATATGCTGGCAAAAAAATCCAATTGAGTGATTAAACAGCTCTTCATTTTCTGGCTTTATTTTTATGCTAACAAATTTGTTCTCTGAAAAGTGTCCACAAAGCCAAGTATCTGATTAACATCTTTGTAGGGATGGTTTTTCACCTATTGCTAAATTAAACTTGCTTTATTGGAAAGGCAGCAAGATGCATCCTCATTTCAATATCTACTGAAATAATACAGGTTGACACCAGGAAACATTAACGCCACTGCATCCTTGCTGCTTTCTCATGTGGAAGTCTGTTTAATGTGAAAACAAGGTGATATCTAATTAGCACACAGGTAAGGAATTAAGAAAATCTTTATTTAAGGGTGAAGATGTTTCTCACAAAATCGTTGCCCCAATGCATCATTGAAATTCAAGCTGGAAAGATGATTTTAATATATCACTTGTAAATTTTGTATTGCTCTTCTGGTGACAATGTAGTTTGTTTTTGTCAATTACCATTTTAATAATAGGGTAAAGAAAATTAAGTGGATTTTTGAAAGAAAACAATACTGTCAATATACTATTAAAACAAATTAAAATGGTAAAAGTTATTGTACTTTAAGTAAAAATAAAAGAGCAAAAATATCAATCCCAGTTTTGGATTACTTTAATTAACAAAAAAAAAAATGCATATAGCAGAGGATAGTTTCAATCTGCCTACCTCTGGGTTAAGGGGCCCAGCATGCTTCCATTGCAGTACTCTGCTGCACATGTAAGTGCAAGAGATTCTGAAGCACTCACTCATCATGGGAAAGTACCAATGTGTTTCTTCATTGGTTGATGGAAGAAACATCTTACAAAAACTCTCCAGATTATTGACTTTTTAAAGTTTTCTAGGAAACGTTCTAGATGAATGCTTATTAGCCTTTGTCAGTATGTACTTTTACAAAGTGTCTCTGTGGTGCAATCGGTTAGTGTGTTTGGTTATTAACCAAAGGGTTGGTGGTTCAATCCCACCCAGGGATGTTATTGACCTTGTCATCAGATTTTGGTGATCTTTAAGTAGACAAGTCAAAATTTCAAACCCCCTCTTATGGTGTAGGGTACCTGGCCTACTCTGATGTAATCAGAGTTAGATTTGATTAAGTGATTTTATAAAAAAACAGCTAGGAAGCACAATTTAGCAGTGGTTTGCAGAGAAAATGAAATATGCTGGCAGAAAAATCCAATTGAGTGATTAAACAGCTCTTCATTTTCTGGCTTTATTTTTATGCTAACTAATTTATTCTCTGAAAAGTGTCCACAAAGCCAAGTATCGGATTAACATCTTTGTAGGGATGGTTTTTCACCTATTACTAAATTAAACTTGCTTCATTGGAAAGGCAGCAAGATGCATCCTCATTTCAATATCTACTGAAATAATACAGGTTGACACCAGGAAACATTAACGCCACTGCATCCTTGCTGCTTTCTCATGTGGAAGTCTGTTTAATGTGAAAAAAAGGTGATATCTAATTAGCACACAGGTAAGGAATTAAGAAAATCTTTATTTAAGGGTGAAGATGTTTCTCACAAAATCGTTGCCCCAATGCATCATTTAAATTCAAGCTGGAAAGATGATTTTAATATATCATTTGTACATTTTGTATTGCTCTTCTGGTGACAATGTAGTTTGTTTTTGTCAATTACCATTTTAATAATCGGGTAAAGAAAATTAATTGGATTTTTGAAAGAAAACAATACTGTCAATATACTATTAAAACAAATTAAAATGGTAAAAGTTATTGTACTTTAAGTAAAAATAAAAGAGCAAAAATATCAATCCCTGTTTTGGATTACTTTAATTAACAAAAAAAAATGCATATAGCAGAGGATAGTTTCAATCTGCCTACCTCTGGGTTATGGACCCAGCATGCTTCCATTACAGTACTCTGCTGCACATGTAAGTGCAAGAGATCCTGAAGCACTCACTCATCATGGGAAAGTACCAATGTGTTTCTTCATTGGTTGATGGAAGAAACATCTTACAAAAACTCTCCACATTATTGACTTTTTAAAATGTTTCTAGGAATCGTTCTAGATGAATGCTTATTAGCCTTTGTCAGTATGGACTTTTGCAAAGTGTTGCTGTGGCGCAATCAGTTACTGTGTAAGGCTATTAACCAAAAGGTTGGTGGTTCAATCCCACCCAGGGATGTAATTGACCTTGTTATCAGATTTTGGTGATCTTTATGTAGACAAGTCAAAATTTCAAACCCCCTCTTATGGTGTAGGGTACCTGGCCTTCTCTGATGTAATCAGAGTTAGATTTGATTCAGTGATTTTATAAAAACAGCTAGGAAGCACAATTTAGCAGTGGGTTGCTGAGAAAAAGAAATATGCTGGCAAAAAAATCCAATTGAGTGATTAAACAGCTCTTCATTTTCTGGCTTTATTTTTATGCTAACAAATTTGTTCTCTGAAAAGTGTCCACAAAGCCAAGTTTCTGATTAACACATTTGTAGGGATGGTTTTTCACCTATTACTAAATTAAACTTGCTTCATTGGAAAGGCAGCAAGATGCATCCTCATTTGAATATCTACTGAAATAATACAGGTTGACACCAGGAAACATTAACGCCACTGCATCCTTGCTGCTTTCTCATGTGGAAGTCTGTTTAATGTGAAAACAAGGTGATATCTAATTAGCACACAGGTAAGGAATTAAGAAAATCTTTATTTAAGGGTGAAGATGTTTCTCACAAAATCGTTGCCCCAATGCATCATTGAAATTCAAGCTGGAAAGATGATTTTAATATATCACTTGTACATTTTGTATTGCTCTTCTGGTGACAATGTAGTTTGTTTTTGTCAATTACCATTTTAATAATCGGGTAAAGAAAATTAAGTGGATTTTTGAAAGAAAACAATACTGTCAATATACTATTAAAACAAATGAAAATGGTAAAAGTTATTGTACTTTAAGTAAAAATAAAAGAGCAAAAATATCAATCCCAGTTTTGGATTACTTTAATTAACAAAAAAAAACGCATATAGCAGAGGATAGTTTCAATCTGCCTACATCTGGGCTATGGACCCAGCATGCTTCCATTACAGTACTCTGCTGCACATGTAATTGCAAGAGATCCTGAAGTACTCACTCATCATGGGAAAGTACCAATGTGTTTCTTCATTGGTTGATGGAAGAAACATCTTACAAAAACTCTCCAGATTATTGACTATTTAAAGTTTTTCTAGGAAACGTTCTAGATGAATGCTTATTAGCCTTTGTCAGTATGTACTTTTGCAAAGTGTCGCTGTGGCGCAATCAGTTAGTGTGTATGGCTATTAACCAAAAGGTTGGTGGTTCAATCCCACCCAGGGATGTAATTGACCTTGTTATCAGATTTTGGTGATCTTTAAGTAGACAAGTCAAAATTTCAAAAACCCCTGTTATGGTGTAGGGTACCTGGCCTTCTCTGATGTAATCAGAGTTAGATTTGATTCAGTGATTTTATAAAAACAGCTAGGAAGCACAATTTAGCAGCGGTTTGCAGAGAAAAAGAAATATGCTGGCAAAAAAATCCAATTGAGTGATTAAACAGCTCTTCATTTTCTGGCTTTATTTTTATGCTAACAAATTTGTTCTCTGAAAAGTGTCCACAAAGCCAAGTATCTGATTAACATCTTTGTAGGGATGGTTTTTCACCTATTGCTAAATTAAACTTGCTTTATTGGAAAGGCAGCAAGATGCATCCTCATTTCAATATCTACTGAAATAATACAGGTTGACACCAGGAAACATTAACGCCACTGCATCCTTGCTGCTTTCTCATGTGGAAGTCTGTTTAATGTGAAAACAAGGTGATATCTAATTAGCACACAGGTAAGGAATTAAGAAAATCTTTATTTAAGGGTGAAGATGTTTCTCACAAAATCGTTGCCCCAATGCATCATTGAAATTCAAGCTGGAAAGATGATTTTAATATATCACTTGTAAATTTTGTATTGCTCTTCTGGTGACAATGTAGTTTGTTTTTGTCAATTACCATTTTAATAATAGGGTAAAGAAAATTAAGTGGATTTTTGAAAGAAAACAATACTGTCAATATACTATTAAAACAAATTAAAATGGTAAAAGTTATTGTACTTTAAGTAAAAATAAAAGAGCAAAAATATCAATCCCAGTTTTGGATTACTTTAATTAACAAAAAAAAAAATGCATATAGCAGAGGATAGTTTCAATCTGCCTACCTCTGGGTTAAGGGGCCCAGCATGCTTCCATTGCAGTACTCTGCTGCACATGTAAGTGCAAGAGATTCTGAAGCACTCACTCATCATGGGAAAGTACCAATGTGTTTCTTCATTGGTTGATGGAAGAAACATCTTACAAAAACTCTCCAGATTATTGACTTTTTAAAGTTTTCTAGGAAACGTTCTAGATGAATGCTTATTAGCCTTTGTCAGTATGTACTTTTACAAAGTGTCTCTGTGGTGCAATCGGTTAGTGTGTTTGGTTATTAACCAAAGGGTTGGTGGTTCAATCCCACCCAGGGATGTTATTGACCTTGTCATCAGATTTTGGTGATCTTTAAGTAGACAAGTCAAAATTTCAAACCCCCTCTTATGGTGTAGGGTACCTGGCCTACTCTGATGTAATCAGAGTTAGATTTGATTAAGTGATTTTATCAAAAAACAGCTAGGAAGCACAATTTAGCAGTGGTTTGCAGAGAAAATGAAATATGCTGGCAGAAAAATCCAATTGAGTGATTAAACAGCTCTTCATTTTCTGGCTTTATTTTTATGCTAACTAATTTATTCTCTGAAAAGTGTCCACAAAGCCAAGTATCGGATTAACATCTTTGTAGGGATGGTTTTTCACCTATTACTAAATTAAACTTGCTTCATTGGAAAGGCAGCAAGATGCATCCTCATTTCAATATCTACTGAAATAATACAGGTTGACACCAGGAAACATTAACGCCACTGCATCCTTGCTGCTTTCTCATGTGGAAGTCTGTTTAATGTGAAAAAAAGGTGATATCTAATTAGCACACAGGTAAGGAATTAAGAAAATCTTTATTTAAGGGTAAGATGTTTCTCACAAAATCGTTGCCCCAATGCATCATTGAAATTCAAGCTGGAAAGATGATTTTAATATATCACTTGTACATTTTGTATTGCTCTTCTGGTGACAATGTAGTTTGTTTTTGTCAATTACCATTTTAATAATCGGGTAAAGAAAATTAAGTGGATTTTTGAAAGAAAACAATACTGTCTATATACTATTAAAACAAATTAAAAAGGTAAAAGTTATTGTACTTTAAGTAAAATAAAAAGAGCAAAAATATCAATCCCAGTTTTGGATTACTTTAATTAACAAAAAAAAAATGCATATAGCAGAGGATAATTTCAATCTGCCTACCTCTGGGTTATGGACCCAGCATGCTTCCATTACAGTACTCTGCTGCACATGTAAGTGCAAGAGATCCTGAAGCACTCACTCATCATGGGAAAGTACCAATGTGTTTCTTCATTGGTTGATGGAAGAAACATCTTACAAAAACTCTCCAGATTATTGACTATTTAAAGTTTTTCTAGGAAACGTTCTAGATGAATGCTTATTAGCCTTTGTCAGTATGTACTTTCACAAAGTGTCGCTGTAGCGCAATCAGTTAGTGTGTACGGCTATTAACCAAAAAGTTGGTGGTTCAATCCCACCCAGGGACGTAATTGACCTTGTGATCAGATTTTGGTGATATTTAAGTAGACAAGTCAAAATTTCAAACCCTCTCTTATGGTGTAGGGTACCTGGCCTACTCTGATGTAATCAGTTAGATTTGATTAAGTGATTTTATAAAAAAAACAGCTAGGAAGCACAATTTAGCAGTGGGTTGCAGAGAAAAAGAAATATGCTGGCAGAAAAATCCAATTGAGTGATTAAACAGCTCTTCATTTTCTGGCTTTATTTTTATGCTAACAAATTTGTTCTCTGAAAAGAGTCCACAAAGCCAAGTATCTGATTAACACCTTTGTAGGGATGGTTTTTCACCTATTACTAAATTAAACATGCTTCATTGGGAGCACATGGAAAAGAGTACAAACCATGTTTATAGCAAGGGGAAGCCTGGTGAGAAATCTGCTTTCTTTCTTTCAAATTGGGTGCTCACTTTGAGCTGAATGAGGACTGCTGGCATGGCACTCAGGCGACAGGTGGAATCTTGGTCATGTTCTGGTTTCTCTTCAGAACGAACAAATCTTTCGCCTTTTACTAAAGATTTCCGTGGAGAGGAGCAAAACTGAGTTTTATCTCAATTTTTGCATGCCCCATCTTATTGGGGTTTTATTTTATCGGTTTAAAGATAGAACGAGTGTGCTTTAATGTAAGCTCATTTGCATAGAAATGACAGTAAATGTTTGTTTCTTTTCAAACAGAACTTTCTTGACCACACTAATTGCTTGAAAGATCTGGGAGCACATGGAAAAAGAGTACAAACCATGTTTATAGCAAGGGGAAGCCTGGTGAGAAATCTGCTTTCTTTCATTCAAATTGGGTGCTCACTTTCAGCTGAATGAGAACTGCTGGCATGGCACTCAGGCGACAGGTGGAATCTTGGTCATGCTCTGGTTTCTCTTCAGAACTAACAAATATTTCGCCTTTTATTAAAGATTTCCGTGGAGAGGAGCAAAACTGAGTTTTATCTCAATTTTTGCATGCCCCATATTATTGGGGTTTCTTTTATCAGTTTAAAGACAGAACGAGTGTGCTTTCTTGTTAGCTTTAATGTAAGTTTATTTGCATAACAATGACAGTAAATGTTGTTTCTTTTCAAACAGAACTTTCTTGACCATGCTACTTGCTTAAAGGTCTGGGAGCACATGGAAAACAGTACAAACCATGCAGTATCACAAGAGCCTTTATTTGATCTTTCATGAAGATAGAGCAGAATTGAGGACACGTCAACAATTTCTGCCGAAGGTGGTTCATCTTTCCACATGGTGCCTTTGGCCACTGACACCTTCGTTGAGTCAAAGTCTCTGGCTGTGGTCAGAACTTTGAAAATGTATGTCACCAGAACGGTTCAGATTAGGAAAACAGAGGCTCTGTTTGTCCTGTATGCTCCCAACAGGATTTGGTGTCCTGCTTCCATGCAGACCATTATGCGCTGGATCTGTGGTAAGATTCAGCATGCTCGTTCCACGGCAGGATTGCCGTTACTGAAGTAGGTGAAGACCCATTCTACTAGAAAGGTGGGTTCATCCTTGGCAGCTGGTCGGGGAGTCTCGGCATTGCAACTTTGCCGAGCAGCTATTTAGTAAACACTTTTGCTAAGTTTTACAAGTTTGATACCTTGGCTGATGATAACCTTAAGTTGGGTCATTCGGTGCTGCAGAGTCGTACGCACTCTCCCACCCGTTCAGGAGCTTTGGTATAACCCCATGGTTCTTAATGTGACCCCAGCATCCTCTAGGTCGTATGAGAAAATAGGATTTTAATACCTACCGGTAAATCCTTTTCTCTTAGTCTGTAGAGGATGCTGGGCACCCGTCCCAGTCCATACTGTGTCTGCAGTTATTACTTGTGGTTATACACATGTTGTGTTATGGTTCTGGTCAGCTTTTTGCTGCAATTGTTCATGCCGTTGGCTTGTGTTCTGTTGAATGCCACGTTCTGCGGCATGTTTAAGGTGTGAGCTGGTAAGATGCTCACCTTAGTTTAACAATAAATCCTTTCCTCGAAATGTCCGTCTCCCTGGGCACAGTTCCTATAACTGGAGTCTGGAGGAGGGGCATAGAGGGAGGAGCCAGTTCACACCCTTTGAAAGTCTTAAAGTGCCCATGTCTCTTGCGGATCCCGTCTATACCCCATGGTTCTTAATGTGACCCCAGCATCCTCTACGGACTAAGAGAAAAGAATGCCCTTGCGCACTATCCTGACTTCTCCTCCCGTCTGCTTACTTTGTGCCTTCCAACGCACAATGCGAACTACAGGTGGTGCTGCAGGGCCCACACCCTTTTACTTGCCTTACAGAACAGCTCTGGAGCTGTTACAGTGCCCAGCTGCTGCAAGAAATCAGCTTGAATGCTTCAGGGGATGGGGCATGGCCAACATGAGCCCCACACCAAAGGAGGGTGGGGGTGTTTAATGTGAACTAGGGGTCATCCAAGCACTGCAAAAGGCCGCCATGCCCTGCATGCCCCTTTTCTCTTTTCATATGCAGATGAGGGTTCCAGTCAACTTTGGCCCACTGCTTGGATAACATCACCGTATGCAAATCCGTCTGCTGCAGACCTTCCCCCAGGAATGCTTGTACTAGTTGTTGCATATGGCGCTTCAGTATTAGGCAGCCTTCCGCCCTCCCATGTTCATCTGAAAAGATGTGGTCTCCCTGCAGTTGTTGTCCCCAGACGAGAGTTCTCTTGTGCTTCCTCAGTTGAATCTCCTTAACTTGACGGGGGAGGTGCTGCCCGAGCAGCCCTCCCCAGCCCTATCCCAACTCATATTTATTTTGCATATGAGATCTCTTGATCATGAAGATTGTTCTCACAGGGTGAGGTTCATCCATTATATTTTAAAATAGGAAGGTACGAATTACATATTTGAATTGCATCTATGTGCTGGATTCAAATGTCCCCCCCCCCTTCCTTTCTCAATTGTGCCCGTCAGCAGCTATTCTAAGGTTGCTGCCAATGGGTGTGACACATTAATTTCTTCTGTGGGGTACACTGGACTCCACAAGGATTCACATTGGGGTGTAGAGTAGGATCTTGATCTGAGGCACCAACCGGCTCAAAGCTTTTGACTGTTCCCAAGAAGCTCAGTGCATTCTCCTCTATAACCCCGCTTCCATGAACAGGGAGCTCAGTTTGTAGTTGGTGCCTTCAGTAGCAGGCCAATTAACAGGGGCCTGCCTCAGGCAGCCTATTCTTAGCTATTAATTTTGACAAGAAAAGAAGAACTTGTTTTATGAGAATCTACAAGGGCTGCAGCAGGCTAGGTCTAATAGACATCTTTACTGCAGCTTCATCACTCCCAGCGGCGCTGTATACTCCCGTGCCCTGGTTGCTGGGTCACTGCAGCGGAGGCTCCGGTTTCATCCTAAGGTCAGTCACACACACACCACCCTTCCGGATCACGAGGCCGCTGCTGAAGGGGAGCGAGGCCGTAGGGGGTGGGCCGTGTGCGCACTGCGGTGGACACTGATTACTGGGCAGCCGCTCCACTAGCCACCAGGTACAGTTAAGGAGCACAGGTCTGGGGGTTTTTCTCCTATATTAACCCAATTTTGTACTGCCCGCAGCGCATTGTGATAGGTAATAGGGCCTGATTCAGGTTGGATTGCAATCACAATAAGCGATCCAACTGCAAAAATTGCTAAGAGCATACGCATGTGCCTGCATTTTCTGCGGCACCCCGCAGAGAATGTGATCGCCTCTGCCTGTCAATCGGGGCGGGGAAGGGGGGGAGAGGTGGGTCAGCAACACTCCATTTCCAAGTCAGGGATGGAGCGGTGCGGGGGCAAGGCTTCAAAATGGGGTCTGCAACGGAGGAGACACAGGGGGCGTGGTCACAGCGACTGTATGACATCACATTCAGCCGCTGTGATCACAAAAATGGTGGCGGCTTCCTGCGCGCACATACAGTCTGCACCAGCAGGAGCCTACACCATTTTTTATGATCACGCTGAACTGCAGTGCGACTGCAATTACAGCATGGTCAAGAAGGGAGGCGTCATGCTGGGTGGCCATGCCCTGTCACTTTGCAGGAGCCAGCACCGCTCACACACTAGTCCCCGGGTGCAGCCCCCAACCCCCGGGACACCCGGAGCAACAAAATGTAGATTCAGGCCACCAGGCCACGCCCCTACCTATGAAACCATGCCTCCTTTTTACCATTGCACTGCTTATCTGCGCGCACTGCATTACAATCTCCCTCGCCACCTCTCTGGGTGTCACCAGTGATAGTGACACCTCTGCCATGCTTGTAGCAGCTGGTCCTAAGATCTACGCCTCAAACCCTGAGTGTTTGCCCTTGTGACTTGTTGATCATCATAGCGAAGCAGATGCTTACAGAAAACTGCAGGGGCTTAGATTGAAAATAAAAAAATTGATAGGGTATAAGGTAGAGAGGAGCGGGTTCGGTTCTCCGAGAACCGAATTCCCCACGAACTCCACGTGGTTTACACTGGTCCGAGGCAGGCTCGGTTGTTCCCGCCTGACTCGGAAAACCTGAACAAGGGAAAATGTCATCATCCCGCTGTCGGATTCTCGCGAGATTCGGATTCCATATAAAGAGCTGCGCGTTGCTGCCATTTTTACTCGTGCATTGAAGAGAGAGCGGAGAGGACGTGGCTATGTTCTCTCAGTGGAAATCTCAATATCAGTGCTCAGTATCAGTGGTTACTTATTGCTGCTCAGTAATACTAGTAGTGTGTCTCTCCTGCTCAGTGTCAGTTCTCAGTAGTATCCTCATCAGTGCTCAGTATCACTGTTCATTGTCTTGTGCTGCATTGTGTTGCTCAGCATAATACAGTACATTACTAATAGTCCAGTGCTGCATCTTGCTGCTCAGTGTCAGTTCTAGTATCCTCATCAGTGCTCACTATCACTGCTCATTGCATTGTGGTGTTCTGTATACTACAATAACATAGTAATATAGTAACATAGTTTTTGAGGTTGAATAGAGGCAAATTGCCCATCGTGTTCAACCTGTTTTAAGTTGTGATGATTCTACATACTTGCTGAATAATGTTTTATGACTAGTTAGCTACTATAACTCATGTTACCCCCGGATTAACCATGTTGATATTTTAAGTATTATAACCTTGGATAGCTTTTTCATTCAGAAATGTATCCATTCCTTTTTTAAATCCAATTACAGAGTCCGCCATTACCACCTTCCCTGGCAGGGAATTCCACATCCTGATTGCCCTAACAGTGAAGAAACCTTTCCTCCATTGCGTTCTGAACTTTCCTCCAGTCGCAGCGAGTGACCACGTGTTCTTTTAATAAATAATTCCTCTGATAACTCTTTGTTATGTATCTTTACATATTTGAAGATATTAATAATATCTCCTCTTAGGCACCTCTTTTCTAGTGTATAAATATTCAGCCTAGTAAGTCTTTCCTTATAGTCCAGTACTTTAAGGCCTTTAATCAATTTAGTCTTCAGGATCTCTGACACTTCCATGAGCAGCAGAGTAGTGCAATGGAAGCATGCTGGGCCCATAACCCAGAGGTCGATTGATCGAAACTATCCTCTGCTATGTGCATTTTTTTTTTTATAATTAAAGTAATCAAAAACTGGGATTGATATTTTGGCACTTTTATTTTTACTTAAAGTACAATAACTTTTATCATTTTAATTTGTTTTAATAGTATATTGACAGCATTGTTTTCTTTAAAAAATCCACTTAATTTTCTTTACCCTATTACTGAAATGGTAATTGACAAAAACAAACTACATTGTCACCAGAAGAGCAATGCAAAATGTACAAGTGATATATGAAAATCATCTTCCATCTTGAATTTCAATGATGCATTGGGACAACAATTTGTGAGAAACATCTTCACCCATAAAGAAAGATTTTCTTAATTCCTTACCTGTGTGCTGATTAGATATCACCTTGTTTTCACATTAAACAGACTTCCCCATGAGGAAGCAGCAAGGATGCAGTGACGTTTCCTGGTGTCAACCTGTATTATTTCAGTAGACATTGAAATGAGGATGCATCTTTGATGCCTTTCCAATGAAGCAAGTTTAATTCAGTAATAGGTGAAAAACCATTCCTACAAAGGTGTTAATCAGAGACTTGGCTTTGTGGACACTTTTCAGAGAGCAAATTTGTTAGCATAAACATAAAATCAGAAAATTAAGAGCTGTTTAATCACTCAATTGGACTTTTCTGCCAGCATAATTTTTTTTTCTCTGCAACTCACTGCTAAATTGTGCTTCCTAGCTGTTTTTTTATAAAATCACTTAATCAAATCTAACTCTGATTACATCAGAGAAGGCCAGGTACCCTACACCATAAGGGAGGTTTCTGAAATTTTGACTTGTCTACTTAAAGATCACCAAAATCTGATTACAAGGTCAATTACATCCCTGGGTGGGATTGAACCACCAACCTTTTGGTTAATAGCCAAACATGCTAACCGATTGCGCCACAGAGACACCTTGCGAAAGTCAATACTGACAAAGGCTAATAAGCATTCATCTAGAACGTTTCCTAGAAAAACTTTAAAAAGTCAATAATCTGGAGAATTTTTGTAAGAAACACATTGGTACTTTCCCATGATGAGTGAGTGCTTCAGGATTTCTTGCACTTACATGGGCTATTAACCAAAAGGTTGGTGGTTCAATCCCACCCAGGGATGTAATTGACCTTGTCATCAGATTTTGGTGATCTTTAAGTAGACAAGTCAAAATTTCAAACCCCCTCTTATGGTGTAGGGTACCTGGCCTTCTCTGATGTAATCAGAGTTAGATTTAATTAAGTGATTTTATAAAAAACAGCTAGGAAGCACAATTTAGCAGTGGGTTGCAGAGAAAAAAATAACATTTTAAACCTACCGTTAATTTTTTTTTCTCGTAGTCCGTAGAGGATGATGGGGACTCCGTAAGGACCATGGGGGATAGACGGGCTCCGCAGAAGACATGGGCACTTTAAGAAAGACTTTAGATCTGGGTGTGCACTGGCTCCTCCCTCTATGCCCCTCCTCCATACCTCAGTTAGAGAAACTGTGCCCAGAGGAGACGGACAGTACGAGGAAAGGATTTTTGTTAATCCAAGGTCAAGATTCATACCAGCCACACCAATCACACCGTATAACTTGTGATATACTACCCAGTTAACAGTATGAAAACAACATAGCATCAGTCCAAGACCGATGAAAACTAACATATAACCCTTATGTAAGCAATAACTATATACAAGTCTTGCAGAAGTAGACCGCACTTGGGACGGGCACCCAGCATCCTCTACGGACTACGAGAAAAAGATTTACCGGTAGGTTTAAAATCTTATTTTCTCTTACGTCCTAGAGGATGCTGGGGACTCCGTAAGGACCATGGGGATTATACCAAAGCTCCCAAACGGGCAGGAGAGTGCGGATGACTTTGCAGCACCGATTGAGCAAACAGGAGGTCCTCCTCAGCCAGGGTATCAAACTTATAGAACTTTGCAAAGGTGTTTGAACCAACTTTGACCCACTGCTTGGATGACATCACCATATGCAAATCCATCTGCGGCAGGCCTTCCCCCAGGAATGCTTGCACTAGTTGTTGCATTTGGTTTGTTGTTTGGGGGTGCTTCAGTATTAGGCAGCCTTCTGCCCTCCCATGTTCATCTGAAAATATGTGTTCTCCCTGCAGTTGTTGTCCCCAGATGAGAGTTCCCTTGTGCTGCCTCAGTTGAATCTCCTTTACTTGACAGAGATGTGCCTGAGCAGCGGCCCTCCCCAGCCCTATCCCAAATCATACTTATTTTGCATAGGAGATACCATGGTCATGAAGATTGTTCTCCCAGGGTTAGGTTAATTCATTGCATTCTGGGTATGCTGACCCCTGTGATTTCCCCAAATGTGGGAAACTCAACTGCATTATTTGTGGTAGTGGGGGACTGTGTTTGTGCTTTCCTCTGGTCAGCTCTGGTAAAAGTCAGATTTCTTTGTCTCAGATCTTCCTCTAGCCTTGTTCTTCTTTCGAGAGTTCCCTTGTGCTGCCTCAGTTGGATCTCCTTCACTTGACAGGGGGGTGCCCGAGCAGCGACCCTCCCCAGCTCTAGCCCAACTCCTACTTACCTGCCAGGTGAGATACTATGATCATGAAGATGCTTCTCCCAGGGCAAGGCTCACCCATTGCACTCTGGGTGTGCTGCCCCTGCGATTTCCCCAAATGTGGGAAACTTGACTGCATAATTTGTGTTTCCCCTGGTCGGCTCTCATATAATTCAGATCTCTTTGTCTCAGGTCTCTCTCCAGCCTAGTTTGCTGTCTGTTTCCACTTCTTTTTTCTTGAGCCCCTCCCTTCTATACCCTTGTGCACTATCCTGACTTCTCCCGTCTGCTTACTTTGTGCCTTCCAACGCACAATACAAACTACAGGTAGTGCTGCAGGGCCCACACCCTTTTACTTGCTTTACAGAGCAGCTCTGGAGCTGTTACAGTGCCCAGCTGCTGCAAGAAATCAGCTTGAATGCTTCAGGGGCTGGGGCATAGCCAACATGAGCCCCACACCGAAGGAGGGTGGAGGTGTTTAATGCGAACTAGGGGTCATCCAAGCGCCGCAAAAGGCCGCCATGCCCTGCACACCCCTTTATTCTTTTCATATGCAGACGAGGGTTGAAGCCAACTTTGACCCACTGCTTGGATGACATCACCATATTCAAATCCATCTGCTGCAGGCCTTCCCCCAGGAATGCTTGCACTAGTTGTTGCATTTGGTTTGTTGTTTGGGGGTGCTTCAGTATTAGGCAGCCTTCTGCCCTCCCATGTTCATCTGAAAATATGTGTTCTCCCTGCAGTTGTTGTCCCCAGATGAGAGTTCCCTTGTGCTGCCTCAGTTGAATCTCCTTTACTTGACAGAGATGTGCCTGAGCAGCGGCCCTCCCCAGCCCTATCCCAAATCATACTTATTTTGCATAGGAGATACCATGGTCATGAAGATTGTTCTCCCAGGGTTAGGTTAATTCATTGCATTCTGGGTATGCTGACCCCTGTGATTTCCCCAAATGTGGGAAACTCAACTGCATTATTTGTGGTAGTGGGGGACTGTGTTTGTGCTTTCCTCTGGTCAGCTCTGGTAAAAGTCAGATTTCTTTGTCTCAGATCTTCCTCTAGCCTTGTTCTTCTTTCGAGAGTTCCCTTGTGCTGCCTCAGTTGGATCTCCTTCACTTGACAGGGGGGTGCCCGAGCAGCGACCCTCCCCAGCTCTAGCCCAACTCCTACTTACCTGCCAGGTGAGATACTATGATCATGAAGATGCTTCTCCCACTGCAAGGCTCACCCATTGCACTCTGGCTGTGCTGCCCCTGCGATTTCCCCAAATGTGGGAAACTTGACTGCATAATTTGTGTTTCCCCTGGTCGGCTCTCATATAATTCAGATCTCTTTGTCTCAGGTCTCTCTCCAGCCTAGTTTGCTGTCTGTTTCCACTTCTTTTTTCTTGAGCCCCTCCCTTCTATACCCTTGTGCACTATCCTGACTTCTCCCATCTGCTTACTTTGTGCCTTCCAACGCACAATGCAAACTACAGGTAGTGCTGCAGGGCCCACACCCTTTTACTTGCTTTACAGAGCAGCTCTGGAGCTGTTACAGTGCCCAGCTGCTGCAAGAAATCAGCTTGAATGCTTCAGGGGCTGGGGCATAGCCAACATGAGCCCCACACCGAAGGAGGGTAGAGGTGTTTAATGCGAACTAGGGGTCATCCAAGCGCCGCAAAAGGCCGCCATGCCCTGCACACCCCTTTTTTCTTTTCATATGCAGACGAGGGTTGAAGCCAACTTTGACCCACTGCTTGGATGACATCACCATATGCAAATCCATCTGCTGCAGGCCTTCCCCCAGGAATGCTTGCACTAGTAGTTGCATTTGGTTCGTTGTTTGGGGGTGCTTCAGTTTTAGGCAGCCTTCTGCCCTCCCATGTTCATCTGAAAATATGTGTTCTCCCTGCAGTTGTTGTCCCCAGATGAGAGTTCCCTTGTGCTGCCTCAGTTGAATCTCCTTTACTTGACAGAGATGTGCCTGAGCAGCGGCCCTCCCCAGCCCTATCCCAAATCATACTTATTTTGCATAGGAGATACCTTGGTCATGAAGATTGTTCTCCCAGGGTGAGGTTCATTCATTGCATTCTGGGTATGCTGACCCCTGTGATTTCCCCAAATGTGGGAAACTCGACTGCATTATTTGTGGTAGTGGGGGACTGTGTTTGTGCTTTCCTCTGGTCAGCTCTGGTAAAAGTCAGATTTCTTTGTCTCAGATCTTCCTCTAGCCTTGTTCTTCTTTCGAGAGTTCCCTTGTGCTGCCTCAGTTGGATCTCCTTCACTTGACAGGGGGTGCCCAAGCAGCAATCCTCCACAGCTCTAGCCCAACTCCTACTTACCTGCCAGGTGAGATATTATGATCTTCACTGTTAGGGCAATCAGGATGTGGAATTCCCTGCCAGGGAAGGTGGTAATGGCGGACTCTGTAATTGGATTTAAAAAAGGAATGGATACATTTCTGAATGAAAAAGCTATCCAAGGTTATAATACTTAAAATATCAACATGGTTAATCCGGGGGTAACATGAGTTGTAGTAGTTAACTAGTCATAAAACATTATTCAGCAAGTATGTAGAATCATCACAACTTAAAACAGGTTGAACACGATGGGCAATTTGCCTCTTTTCAACCTCAAAAACTATATTACTATATGTTACTATATTACTATGTTACTGTAGTATACAGAACACCACAATGTAATGAGCAGTGATAGTGAGCACTGATGAGGATACTAGAACTGACACTGAGCAGCAAGATGCAGCACTGGACTATTAGTAATGTACTGTAGTATGCTGAGCACCACAATGCAGCACAAGACAATGAGCAGTGATACTGAGCACTGATGAGGATACTACTGAGAACTGACACTGAGCAGGAGAGACACACTACTAGTATTACTGAGCAGCAATAAGTAACCACTGATACTGAGCACTGATATTGAGATTTCCACTGAGAGAACATAGCCACGTCCTCTCCGCTCCCTCTTCAATGCACGAGTAAAAATGGCGGCAACGCGCAGCTCTTTATATGAAATCCGAATCTCGCGAGAATCCGACAGCGGGATGATGACATTTTCCCTTGTTCAGGTTTTCCGAGTCAGGCGGGAACAACCGAGCCTGCCTCGGACCAGTGTAAACCACGTGGAGTTCGTGGGGAATTTGGTTCTCGGAGAACCGAACCCGCTCCTCTCTACCTTATACCCATATATTTTTTTATTTTCAATCTAAGCCCCTGCAGTTTTCTGTAAGCATCTGCTTCGCTATGATGATCAACAAGTCACAAGGGCAAACACTCAGGGCTTGAGGCGTAGATCTTAGGACCAGCTGCTACAAGCATGGCAGAGGTGTCACTATCACTGGTGACACCCAGAGAGGTGGCGAAGGAGATTGTAATGCAGTGCGCGCAGATAAGCAGCGCAATGGTAAAAAGGAGGCATGGTTTCATAGGTAGGGGCGTGGCCTGGTGGCCTGAATCTACATTTTGTTGCTCCGGGTGTCCCGGGGGTTGGGGGCTGCACCCGGGGACTAGTGTGTGAGCGGTACTGGCTCCTGCACAGTGACAGGACATGGCCACCCAGCATGACGCCTCCCTTCTTGACCAATCTGTAATTGCAGTCGCACTGCAGTTCAGCGTGATCATAAAAAATGGTGTAGCCTCCTGCTGGTGCAGACTGTATGTGCGCGCAGGAAGCCGCCACCATTTTTGTGATCACAGCGGCTGAATGTGATGTCATACAGCCGCTGTGACCACGCCCCCTGTGTCTCCTCCGTTGCAGACCCCATTTTGAAGCCTTGCCCCCGCACCGCTCCATCCCTGACTTGGAAATGGAGTGTTGCTGACCCCCCTCTCCCCCCCTGCCCCGATTGACAGGCAGAGGCGATCGCATTCTCTGCGGGGTGCCGCAGAAAATGCAGGCACATGCGTATGCTCTTAGCAATTTTTGCAGTTGGATCGCTTACTGTGATTGCAATCCAACCTGAATCAGGCCCTATTACCTATCACAATGCGCTGCGGGCAGTACAAAATTGGTTTAATATGGGAGAAAAAACCCCAGACCTGTGCTCCTTAACTGTACCTGGTGGCTCGTGGAGCGGCTGCCCAGTAATCAGTGTCCACGCCAGTGCGCACACGGTCCACCCCCTACGGCCACGCTCCCCTTCATCAGCGGCCTCGTGATCCGGAAGGGCGGTGCGTGTGTGACTGACCTTAGGAAGAAACCGGAGCCTCCGCTGCAGTGACCCAGCAACCAGGGCACGGGAGTATACAGCGCCGCTGGGAGTGATGAAGCTGCAGTAAAGATGTCTATTAGACCTAGCCTGCTGCAGCCCTTGTAGATTCTCATAAAAAAAGTTCTTATTTTCTTGTCAAAATTAATAGCTAAGAATAGGCTGCCTGAGGCAGGCCCCTGTTAAGTGGCCTGCTACTGAAGGCACCAACTACAAACTGAGCTCCCTGTTCATGGAAGCGGGGTTATAGAGGAGAATGCGCTGAGCATCTTGGGAACAGTCAAAAGCTTTGAGCCGGTTGGTGCCTCAGATCAAGATCCTACTCTACACCCCAATGTGAATCCTTGTGGAGTCCAGTGTACCCCACAGAAGAAATTAATGTGTCACACCCATTGGCAGCAACCTTAGAATAGCTGCTGACGGGCACAATTGAGAAAGGAAGGGGGGGGGACATTTGAATCCAGCACATAGATGCAATTCAAATATGTAATTTGAACCTTCCTATTTTAAAATATAATGGATGAACTTCACCCTGTGATAACAATCTTCATGATATAGAGATCTCATATGCAAAATAAGTATGAGTTGGGATAGGGCTGGGGAGGGTGGCTGCTCGGGCAAGCCCCTCCCCCGTCAAGTTAAGGAGATTCAACTGAGGAAGCACAAGGGAACTCTCGTCTGGGGACAACAACTGCAGGGAGACCACATTTTTTCAGATGAACATGGGAGAGCGGAAGGCTGCCTAATACTGAAGCACCATCAAATATCAAACCATATGCAATAACTAGTACAAGCATTCCTGGGGGAAGGTCTGCAGGAGACGAATTTGCATACGGTGATGTCATCCAAGCAGTGGGCCAAAGTTGGCTGGAACCCTCATCTGCATATGAAAAGAGAAAAGGGTTATGCAGGGCATGGCGGCCTTTTGCGGCGCTTGGATGACCCCTAGTTCGCATTAAACACCTCCACCCTCCTTCGGTGTGGGGCTCATGTTGGCTATGCCCCAGCCCCTGAAGCATTCAAGCTGATTTCTTGCAGCAGCTGGGCACTGTAACAGCTCCAGAGCTGCTCTGTAAGGCAAATAAAAGGGTGTGGGCCCTGCAGCACTACCTGTAGTTCGCATTGTGCGTTGGAAGGCACAAAGTAAGCAGACGGGAGAAGTCAGGATAGTGCGCAAGGGCATAGCAGGGAGCGGCTCAAGAAAAGAGAAGTGGAAACAGACAGCAAACTAGGCTGGAGAGAGACCTGAGACAAAGAGATCTGAATTATACGAGAGCCGACCAGGGGAAACACAAATTATGCAGTCAAGTTTCCCATATTTGGGGAAATCGCAGGGGCAGCACACCCAGAGTGCAATGGTTGAGCCTTGCCCTGGGAGAAGCACCTTCAAGATCATAGTATCTCACCTGGCAGGTAAGTAGGAGTTGGGCTAGAGCTGGGGAGGGTCGCTGCTCGGGCACCCCCCTGTCAAGTGAAGGAGATCCAACTGAGGCAGCACAATGGAACTCTCGAAAGAAGAACAAGGCTAGAGGAAGATCTGAGACAAAGAAATCTGACTTTTACCAGAGCTGACCAGCGGAAAACACAAACACAGTCCCCAACTACCACAAATAATGCAGGCGAGTTTCCCACATTTGGGTAAATCACAGGGGTCAGCATACCCAGAATGCAATGAATGAACCTCACCCTGGGTGAACAATTTTCATGACCATGGTGTCTCCTATGCAAAATAAGTATGATTTGGGATAGGGCTGGGGAGGGCCGCTGCTCAGGCACATCTCTGTCAAGTAAAGGAGATTCAACTGAGGCAGCACAAGGGAACTCTCATATGGGGACAACAACTGCAGGGAGAACACATATTTTCAGATGAACATGGGAGGGCAGAAGGCTGCCTAATACTGAAGCACCCCCAAACAACAAACCAAATGCAACAACTAGTGCAAGCATTCCTGGGGGAAGGCCTGCAGCAGATGGATTTGCATATGGTGATGTTATCCAAGCAGTGGGTCAAAGTTGGCTTCAACCCTCATCTGCATATGAAAAGAGAAAAGGGGCGTGCAGGGCATGGCGGCCTTTTGCGGTGCTTGGATGACCCCTAGATCGCATTAAACACCCCCACCCTCCTTTGGTGTGGGGCTCATGTTGGCCATGCCCCATCCCATGAAGCATTCAAGCTGATTTCTTGCAGCAGCTGGGCACTGTAACAGCTCCAGAGCTGCTCTGTAAGGCAAGTAAAAGGGTGTGGGCCCTGCAGCACTACCTGTAGTTTGCATTGTGCATTGGAAGGCACAAAGTAAGCAGACGGGAGGAGAAGTCAGGATAGTGCACAAGGGTATAGAAGGGAGGGGCTCAAGAAAAAAGAAGTGGAAACAGAGAGCAAACTAGGCTGGAGAGAGACCTGAGACAAAGAGATCTGAATTATACGAGAGCCGACCAGAGGAAACACAAATTATGCAGTCAAGTGTCCCACATTTGGGGAAATCGTAGGAGCAGCACACCCAGTGTGCAATGGGTGAGCCTTGCCCTGGGAGAAGCACCTTCCTGATTATAGTATCTCACCTGGGTGTGCTGCCCCTGCGATTTCCC
The DNA here is from genome assembly GCF_028390025.1 of Pseudophryne corroboree. Lineage (NCBI taxonomy): Eukaryota > Metazoa > Chordata > Amphibia > Anura > Myobatrachidae > Pseudophryne > Pseudophryne corroboree. The sequence continues at coordinate 105,152 of NW_026970175.1, forward strand.
CAAATGTGGGAAACTTGACTGCATAATTTGTGTTTCCCCTGGTCGGCTCTCATATAATTCAGATCTCTTTGTCTCAGGTCTCTCTCCAGCCTAGTTTGCTGTCTGTTTCCACTTCTTTTTTCTTGAGCCCCTCCCTTCTATACCCTTGTGGACTATCCTGACTTCTCCTCCTGTCTGCTTACTTTGTGCCTTCCAATGCACAATGCAAACTACAGGTAGTGCTGCAGGGCCCACACCCTTTTACTTGCCTTACAGAGCAGCTCTGGAGCTGTTACAGTGCCAAGCTGCTGCAAGAAATCAGCTTGAATGCTTCAGGGGCTGGGGCATGGCCAACATGAGCCCCACACCGAAGGAGGGTGGGGGTGTTTAATGCGAACTAAGGGTCATCCAAGCGCCGCAAAAGGCCGCCATGCCCTGCATACCCCTTTTCTCTTTTCATATGCAGATGAGGGTTCCAGCCAACTTTGGCCCACTGCTTGGATGACATCACTATATGCATATCCGTCTTCTGCAGACCTTCCCCCAGGAATGCTTGTACTAGTTGTTGCATTTGGTTTGTTGTTTGGGGGTGCTTCAGTATTAGGCAGCCTTCTGCCCTCCCATGTTCATCTGAAAATATGTGTTCTCACTGCAGTTGTTGTCCCCAGATGAGAGTTCCCTTGTGCTGCCTCAGTTGAATCTCCTTTACTCTAAAACTTGTAAAACTTAGCAAAAGTGTTTACTAAATAGCTGCTCGGCAAAGTTGCAATGCCGAGACTCCCCGACCAGCTGCCCAGGATGAACCCACCTTTCTAGTAGAATGGGTCTTCACCTAATTCAGTAACGGCAATCCTGCCGTGGAATGAGCATGCTGAATCTTACCACAGATCCAGCGCATAATTGTCTACATGGAAGCAGGACACCCAATCCTGTTGGGAGCATACAGGACAAACAGAGCCTCTGTTTTCCTAATCTGAACCGTTCTGGTGACATAAATTTTCAAAGTTCTGACCACAGCCAGAGACTTTGACTCAACGAAGGTGTCAGTGGCCAAAGGCACCATGTGGAAAGATGAACCACCTTCGGCAGAAATAGTTGACGTGTCCTCAATTCTGCTCTATCTTCATGAAATATCAAATAAAGGCTCTTGTGATACTGCATGGTTTGTACTGTTTTCCATGTGCTCCCAGATCTTTCAAGCAAGAAGCATGGTCAAGAAAGTTCTGTTTGAAAAGAAACAACATTTACTGTCATTGTTATAGAATTTGGGAGAAAAAACAAGAAGAAATCTGCACTGTTGACGCACTGGACAGAATGAATGAATCATAAAATATAACCTTTATTAAGTATGTATTAAAATTGGATAAATATTAATATTATTATCCCAAACTGCAGTGAAACATAAAGGTTAAAATCACAGAACTAACATACATGTGCATAAGAAGAATAAAGAGATGTGAAAAAAAGGTTTAAAAAGCGTGTCCGTGTGTGATTATTTTTGAAGGCACAACCCTGGCGGGGTTGTTTATATAGATATATATGTTGCTAATAATCACTTTCTAGCGTAATGTTATTAAATAGCTGTTAGTATCTATGTCGTCAGGTACCACTGGGTCGTATCCTATATACTCCTGTGGGAAACTTGACTGCATAATTTGTGTTTCCCCTGGTCGGCTCTCGTATAATTCAGATCTCTTTGTCTCAGGTCTCTCTCCAGCCTAGTTTGCTGTCTGTTTCCACTTCTCTTTTCTTGAGCCGCTGCCTTCTATGCCCTTGTGCACTCTCCAGACTTCTCCTGTCTGCTTACTTTGTGCCTTCCAACGCACAATGCAAACTACAGGTAGTGCTGCAGGGCCCACACCCTTTTACTTGCCTTACAGAGCAGCTCTGGAGCTGTTACAGTGCCCAGCTGCAGCAAGAAATCAGCTTGAATGCTTCAGGGGCTGGGGCATAGCCAACATGAGCCCCACACCGACCGAGGGTGGAGGTGTTTAATGCAAACTAGGGGTCAGCCAAGCGCCGCAAAAGGCCGCCATGCCCTGCATGCCCCTTTTCTCTTTTCATATGCAGACGAGGGTTGAAGCCAACTTTGACCCACTGCTTGGATGACATCACCATATGCAAATCCATCTGCGGCAGGCCTTCCCCCAGGAATGCTTGCACTAGTTGTTGCATTTGGTTTGTTGTTTGGGGGTGCTTCAGTATTAGGCAGCCTTCTGCCCTCCCATGTTCATCTGAAAATATGTGTTCTCCCTGCAGTTGTTGTCCCCAGATGAGAGTTCCCTTGTGCTGCCTCAGTTGAATCTCCTTTACTTGACAGAGATGTGCCTGAGCAGCGGCCCTCCCCAGCCCTATCCCAAATCATACTTATTTTGCATAGGAGATACCATGGTCATGAAGATTGTTCTCCCAGGGTTAGGTTCATTCATTGCGTTCTGGGTATGCTGACCTCTGTGATTTCCCCAAATGTGGGAAACTCAACTGCATTATTTGTGGTAGTGGGGGACTGTGTTTGTGCTTTCCTCTGGTCAGCTCTGGTAAAAGTCAGATTTCTTTGTCTCAGATCTTCCTCTAGCCTTGTTCTTCTTTCAAGAGTTCCCTTGTGCTGCCTCAGTTGGATCTCCTTCACTTGACAGGGGGGTGCCCGAGCAGCGACCCTCCCCAGCTCTAGCCCAACTCCTACTTACCTGCCAGGTGAGATACTATGATCATGAAGTTGCTTCTCCCAGGGCAAGGCTCACCCATTGCACTCTGGGTGTGCTGCCCCTGCGATTTCCCCAAATATGGGAAACTTGATTGCATAATTTGTGTTTCCCCTAGTCGGCTCTCATATAATTCAGATCTCTTTGTCTCAGGTCTCTCTCCAGCCTAGTTTGCTGTCTGTTTCCACTTCTTTTTTCTTGAGCCCCTCCCTTCTATACCCTTGTGCACTATCCTGACTTCTCCTCCTGTCTGCTTACTTTGTGCCTTCCGATGCACAATGCAAACTACAGGTAGTGCTGCAGGGCCCACACCCTTTTACTTGCCTTACAGAGCAGCTCTGGAGCTGTTACAGTGCCAAGCTGCTGCAAGAAATCAGCTTGAATGCTTCAGGGGCTGGGGCATGGCCAACATGAGCCCCACACCGAAGTAGGGTGGGGGTGTTTAATGCGAACTAAGGGTCATCCAAGCGCCGCAAAAGGCCGCCATGCCCTGCATACCCCTTTTCTCTTTTCATATGCAGATGAGGGTTCCAGCCAACTTTGGCCCACTGCTTGGATGACATCACTGTATGCAAATCCGTCTTCTGCAGACCTTCCCCCAGGAATGCTTGTACTAGTTGCTGCATTTGGTTTGTTGTTTGGGGGTGCTTCAGTATTAGGCAGCCTTCTGCCCTCCCATGTTCATCTGAAAATATGTGTTCTCCCGGCAGTTGTTGTCCCCAGATGAGAGTTCCCTTGTGCTGCCTCAGTTGAATCTCCTTTACTTGACAGAGATGTGCCTGAGCAGCGGCCCTCCCCAGCCCTATCCCAAATCATACTTATTTTGCATAGGAGATACCATGGTCATAAAGATTGTTCTCCCAGGGTGAGGTTCATTCATTGCATTCTGGGTATGCTGACCCCTGTGATTTCCCCAAATGTGGGAAACTCAACTGCATTATTTGTGGTAGTGGGGGACTGTGTTTGTGTTTTCCTCTGGTCAGCTCTGGTAAAAGTCAGATTTCTTTGTCTCAGATCTTCCTCTAGCCTTGTTCTTCTTTCGAGAGTTCCATTGTGCTGCCTCAGTTTGATCTCCTTCACTTGACAGGGGGGTACCCGAGCAGCGACCCTCCCCAGCTCTAGCCCAACTCCTACATAACTGCCAGGTGAGATACTATGATCATGAAGGTGCTTCTCCCAGGGCAAGGCTCACCCATTGCACTCTGGGTGTGCTGCTCCTGCGATTTCCCCAAATGTGGGAAACTTGACTGCATAATTTGCGTTTCCCCTGGTCGGCTCTCGTATAATTCAGATCTCTTTGTCTCAGGTCTCTCTCCAGCTTAGTTTGCTGTCTGTTTCCACTTCTCTTTTCTTGAGCCGCTGCCTTCTATGCCCTTGTGCACTCTCCTGACTTCTCCTGTCTGCTTACTTTGTGCCTTCCAACGCACAATGCAAACTACAGGTAGTGCTGCAGGGCCCACACCCTTTTACTTGCCTTTCAGAGCAGCTCTGGAGCTGTTACAGTGCCCAGCTGCTGCAAGAAATCAGCTTGAATGCTTCAGGGGCTGGGGCATAGCCAACATGAGCCCCACACCGACGGAGGGTGGAGGTGTTTAATGCGAACTAAGGGTCATCCAAGCGCCGCAAAAGGCCGCCATGCCCTGCATACCCCTTTTCTCTTTTCATATGCAGATGAGGGTTCCAGCCAACTTTGGCCCACTGCTTGGATGACATCACCATATGCAAATACGTCTTCTGCAGACCTTCCCCCAGGAATGCTTGTACTAGTTGTTGCATTTGGTTTGTTGTTTGGGGTGCTTCAGTATTAGGCAGCCTTCTGCTCTCCCATGTTCATCTGAAAATATGTGTTCTCCCTGCAGTTGTTGTCCCCAGATGAGAGTTCTCTTGTGCTGCCTCAGTTGAATCTCCTTTACTTGACAGAGATGTGCCTGAGCAGCGGCCCTCCCCAGCCCTATCCCAAATCATACTTATTTTGCATAGGAGATACCATGGTCATGAAGATTGTTCTTCCAGGGTGAGGTTCATTCATTGCATTCTGGGTATGCTGACCCCTGTGATTTCCCCAAATGTGGGAAACTCGACTGCATTATTTGTGGTAGTGGGGGACTGTGTTTGTGCTTTCCTCTGGTCAGCTCTGGTAAAAGTCAGATTTCTTTGTCTCAGATCTTCCTCTAGCCTTGTTCTTTTTTTGAGAGTTTCCTTGTGCTGCCTCAGTTGGATTTCCTTCACTTGACAGGGGGGTGCCCGAGCAGCGACCCTCCCCAGCTCTAGCCCAACTCCTACTTACCTGCCAGGTGAGATACTATGATCAGGAAGGTGCTTCTCCCAGGGCAAGGCTCACCCATTGCACTCTGGGTGTGCTGCTCCTACGATTTCCCCAAATGTGGGACACTTGACTACATAATTTGTGTTTCCTCTGGTCGGCTACTCGTATAATTCAGATCTCTTTGTCTCAGGTCTCTCTCCAGCCTAGTTTGCTGTCTGTTTCCACTTCTCTTTTCTTGAGCCCCTGCCCTTGCCCTTGTGCACTCTCCTGACTTCTCCTGTCTGCTTACTTTGTGCCTTCCAACGCACAATGCAAACTACAGGTAGTGCTGCAGGGCCAACACCCTTTTACTTGCCTTACAGAGCAGCTCTGGAGCTGTTACAGTGCCCAGCTGCTGCAAGAAATCAGCTTGAATGCTTCAGGGGCTGGGGCATAGCCAACATGAGCCCCACACCGACGGAGGGTGGAGGTGTTTAATGCGAACTAAGGGTCATCCAAGCGCCGCAAAAGGCCGCCATGCCCTGCATACCCCTTTTCTCTTTTCATATGCAGATGAGGGTTCCAGCCAACTTTGGCCCACTGCTTGGATGACATCACCGTATGCAAATCCGTCTTCTGCAGACCTTTTCCCAGGAATGCTTGTACTAGTTGTTGCATTTGGTTTGTTGTTTGGGGGTGCTTCAGTATTAGGCAGCCTTCTGCTCTCCCATGTTCATCTGAAAATATGTGTTCTCCCTGCAGTTGTTGTCCCCAGATGAGAGTTCCCTTGTGCTGCCTCAGTTGAATCTCCTTTACTTGACAGAGATGTGCCTGAGCAGCGGCCCTCCCCAGCCCTATCCCAAATCATACTTATTTTGCATAGGAGATACCATTGTCATGAAGATTGTTCTCCCAGGGTGAGGTTCATTCATTGCATTCTGGGTATGCTGACCCCTGTCATTTCCCCAAATGTGGGAAACTCGACTGCATTATTTGTGGTAGTGGGGGACTGTGTTTGTGCTTTCCTCTGGTCAGCTCTGGTAAAAGTCAGATTTCTTTGTCTCAGATCTTCCTCTAGCCTTGTTCTTTTTTCGAGAGTTTCCTTGTGCTGCCTCAGTTGGATCTCCTTCACTTGACAGGGGGGTGCCCGAACAGCGACCCTCCCCAGCTCTAGCCCAACTCCTACTTACCTGCCAGGTGAGATACTATGATCAGGAAGGTGCTTCTCCCAGGGCAAGGCTCACCCAATGCACTCTGGGTGTGCTGCTCCTACGATTTCCCCAAATGTGGGACACTTGATTACATAATTTGTGTTTCCTCTGGTCGGCTCTCGTATAATTCAGATCTCTTTGTCTCAGGTCTCTCTCCAGCCTAGTTTGCTGTCTGTTTCCACTTCTCTTTTCTTGAGCCGCTCCCTTCTATGCCCTTGTGCACTATCCTGACTTCTCCCGTCTGCTTACTTTGTGCCTTCCAACGCACAATGCAAACTACAGGTAGTGCTGCAGGGCCCACACCCTTTTACTTGCTTTACAGAGCAGCTCTGGAGCTGTTACAGTGCCCAGCTGCTGCAAGAAATCAGCTTGAATGCTTCAGGGGCTGGGGCATAGCCAACATGAGCCCCACACCGAAGGAAGGTGGAGGTGTTTAATGCAAACTAGGGGTCATCCAAGCGCCGCAAAAGGCCGCCATGCCCTGCACACCCCTTTTTTATTTTCATATGCAGACGAGGGTTGAAGCCAACTTTGACCCACTGCTTGGATGACATCACCATATGCAAATCCATCTGCTGCAGGCCTTCCCCCAGGAATGCTTGCACTAGTAGTTGCATTTGGTTTGTTGTTTGGGGGTGCTTCAGTGTTAGGCAGCCTTCTGCCCTCCCATGTTCATCTGAAAATATGTGTTCTCCCTGCAGTTGTTGTCCCCAGATGAGAGTTCCCTTGTGTTGGCTCAGTTGAATCTCCTTTACTTGACAGAGATGTGCCTGAGCAGCGGCCCTCCCCAGCCCTATCCCAAATCATACTTATTTTGCATAGGAGATACCATGGTCATGAAGATTGTTCTCCCAGGGTGAGGTTCATTCATTGCACTCTGGGTATGCTGACCCCTGTGATTTCCCCAAATGTGGGAAACTCGACTGCATTATTTGTGGTAGTGGGGGACTGCGTTTGTGCTTTCCTCTGGTCAGCTCTGGTAAAAGTCAGATTTCTTTGTCTCAGATCTTCCTCTAGCCTTGTTCTTCTTTCGAGAGTTCCCTTGTGCTGCCTCAGTTGGATCTCCTTCACTTGACAGGGGGTGCCCGAGCAGCAATCCTCCACAGCTCTAGCCCAACTCCTACTTACCTGCCAGGTGAGATACTATGATGTTCACTGTTAGGGCAATCAGGATGTGGAATTCCCTGCCAGGGAAGGTGGTAATGGCGGACTCTGTAATTGGATTTAAAAAAGGAATGGATACATTTCTGAATGAAAAAGCTATCCAAGGTTATAATACTTAAAATATCAACATGGTTAATCCGGGGGTAACATGAGTTATAGTAGCTAACTAGTCATAAAACATTATTCAGCAAGTATGTAGAATCATCACAACTTAAAACAGGTTGAACACGATGGGCAATTTGCCTCTATTCAACCTCAAAAACTATGTTACTATATGTTACTATATTACTATGTTACTGTAGTATACAGAACACCACAATGTAATGAGCAGTGATAGTGAGCACTGATGAGGATACTAGAACTGACACTGAGCAGCAAGATGCAGCACTGGACTATTAGTAATGTACTGTAGTATGCTGAGCACCACAATGCAGCACAAGACAATGAGCAGTGATACTGAGCACTGATGAGGATACTACTGAGAACTGACACTGAGCAGGAGAGACACACTACTAGTATTACTGAGCAGCAATAAGTAACCACTGATACTGAGCACTGATATTGAGATTTCCACTGAGAGAACATAGCCACGTCCTCTCCGCTCTCTCTTCAATGCACGAGTAAAAATGGCGGCAACGCGCAGCTCTTTATATGGAATCCGAATCTCGAGAGAATCCGACAGCGGGATGACGACATTTTCCCTTGTTCAGGTTTTCCGAGTCAGGCGGGAACAACCGAGCCTGCCTCGGACCAGTGTAAACCACATGGAGTTCGTCGGGAATTCGGTTCTCGGAGAACCGAACCCGCTCCTCTCTACCTTATACCCATCAATTTTTTTATTTTCAATCTAAGCCCCTGCAGTTTTCTGTAAGCATCTGCTTCGCTATGATGATCAACAAGTCACAAGGGCAAACACTCAGGGCTTGAGGCGTAGATCTTAGGACCAGCTGCTACAAGCATGGCAGAGGTGTCACTATCACTGGTGACACCCAGAGAGGTGGCGAAGGAGATTGTAATGCAGTGCGCGCAGATAAGCAGCGCAATGGTAAAAAGGAGGCATGGTTTCATAGGTAGGGGCGTGGCCTGGTGGCCTGAATCTACATTTTGTTGCTCCGGGTGTCCCGGGGGTTGGGGGCTGCACCCGGGGACTAGTGTGTGTGCGGTGCTGGCTCCTGCACAGTGACAGGGCATGGCCACCCAGCATGACGCCTCCATTCTTGACCATGCTGTAATTGCAGTCGCACTGCAGTTCAGCGTGATCATAAAAAATGGTGTAGCCTCCTGCTGGTGCAAACTGTATGTGCGCGCAGGAAGCCGCCACCATTTTTGTGATCACAGCGGCTGAATGTGATGTCATACAGCCGCTGTGACCACGCCCCCTGTGTCTCCTCCGTTGCAGACCCCATTTTGAAGCCTTGCCCCCGCACCGCTCCATCCCTGACTTGGAAATGGTGTGTTGCTGACCCCCCTCTCCCCCCCCCGCCCCGATTGACAGGCAGAGGCGATCGCATTCTCTGCGGGGTGCCGCAGAAAATGCAGGCACATGCGTATGCTGTTAGCAATTTTTGCAGTTGGATCGCTTATTGTGATTGCATTCCAACCTGAATCAGGCCCTATTACCTATCACAATGCGCTGCGGGCAGTACAAAATTGGGTTAATATAGGAGTAAAACTCCCAGACCTGTGCTCCTTAACTGTACCTGGTGGCTAGTGGAGCGGCTGCCCAGTAATCAGTGTCCACGCCAGTGCGCACACGGTCCACCCCCTACGGCCACGCTCCCCTTCATCAGCGGCCTCGTGATCCGGAAGGGCGGTGTGTGTGTGACTGACCTTAGGAAGAAACTGGAGCCTCCGCTGCAGTGACCCAGCAACCAGGGCACGGGAGTATACAGCGCCGCTGGGAGTGATGAAGCTGCAGTAAAGATGTCTATTAGACCTAGCCTGCTGCAGCCCTTGTAGATTCTCATAAAACAAGTTCTTCTTTTCTTGTCAAAATTAATAGCTAAGAATAGGCTGCCTGAGGCAGGCCCCTGTTAAGTGGCCTGCTACTGAAGGCACCAACTACAAACTGAGCTCCCTGTTCATGGAAGCGGGGTTATAGAGGAGGATGCGCTGAGCATCTTGGGAACAGTCAAAAGCTTTGAGCCGGTTGGTGCCTCAGATCAAGATCCTACTCTACACCCCAATGTGAATCCTTGTGGAGTCCAGTGTACCCCACAGAAGAAATTAATGTGTCACACCCATTGGCAGCAACCTTAGAATAGCTGCTGACGGGCACAATTGAGAAAGGAAGGGGGGGGGGGGACATTTGAATCCAGCACATAGATGCAATTCAAATATGTAATTTGTACCTTCCTATTTTAAAATATAATGGATGAACCTCACCCTGTGAGAACAATCTTCATGATCAAGAGATCTCATATGCAAAATAAGTATGAGTTGGGATAGGGCTGGGGAGGGTGGCTGCTCGGGCAGCCCCTCCCCCGTCAAGTTAAGGAGATTCAACTGAGGACGCACAAGGGAACTCTCGTCTGGGGACAACAACTGCAGGGAGACCACATCTGTTCAGATGAACATGGGAGGGTGGAAGGCTGCCTAATATTGAAGCACCATCAAATATCAAACCATATGCAACAACTAGTACAAGCATTCCTGGGGGAAGGTCTGCAGAAGACGAATTTGCATACGGTGATGTCATCCAAGATGTGGGCCAAAGTTGGCTGGAACCCTCATCTGCATATGAAAAGAGAAAAGGGGCATGCAGGGCATGGCGGCCTTTTGCGGTGCTTGGATGACCCCTAGTTCGCATTAAACACCCCCACCCTCCTTTGGTGTGGGGCTCATGTTGGCCATGCCCCATCCCCTGAAGCATTCAAGCTGATTTCTTGCAGCAGCTGGGCACTGTAACAGCTCCAGAGCTGTTCTGTAAGGCAAGTAAAAGGGTGTGGGCCCTGCAGCACCACCTGTAGTTCGCATTGTGCGTTGGAAGGCACAAAGTAAGCAGACGGGAGGAGAAGTCAGGATAGTGCGCAAGGGCATCCTTTTCTCTTAGTCCGTAGAGGATGCTGGGGTCACATTAAGAACCATGGGGTATAGACGGGATCCGCAAGAGACATGGGCACTTTAAGACTTTCAAAGGGTGTGAACTGGCTCCTCCCTCTATGCCCCTCCTCCAGACTCCAGTTATAGGAACTGTGCCCAGGGAGACGGACATTTCGAGGAAAGGATTTATTGTTAAACTAAGGTGAGCATCTTACCAGCTCACACCTTAAGCATGCCGCAGAACGTGGCATTCAACAGAACACAAGCCAACGGCATGAACAATTGCAGCAAAAAGCTGACCAGAACCATAACATAACATGTGTATAACCACAAGTAATAACTGCAGACACAGTATGGACTGGGACGGGTGCCCAGCATCCTCTACGGACTAAGAGAAAAGGATTTACCGGTAGGTATTAAAATCCTATTTTCTCATACGACCTAGAGGATGCTGGGGTCACATTAAGAACCATGGGGTTATACCAAAGCTCTTGAACGGGTGGGAGAGTGCGTACGACTCTGCAGCACCGAATGACCCAACTTGAGGTTATCATCAGCCAAGGTATCAAACTTGTAAAACTTAGCAAAAGTGTTTACTAAATAGCTGCTCGGCAAAGTTGCAATGCCGAGACTCCCCGACCAGCTGCCCAGGATGAACCCACCTTTCTAGTAGAATGGGTCTTCACCTAATTCAGTAACGGCAATCCTGCCATGGAATGAGCATGCTGAATCTTACCACAGATCCAGCGCATAATGGTCTACATGGAAGCAGGACACCCAATCCTGTTGGGAGCATACAGGACAAACAGAGCCTCTGTTTTCCTAATCTGAACCGTTCTGGTGACATAAATTTTCAAAGTTCTGACCACAGCCAGAGACTTTGACTCAACGAAGGTGTCAGTGGCCAAAGGCACCATGTGGAAAGATGAACCACCTTCGGCAGAAATTGTTGACGTGTCCTCAATTCTGCTCTATCTTCATGAAAGATCAAATAAAGGCTCTTGTGATACTGCATGGTTTGTACTGTTTTCCATGTGCTCCCAGATCTTTCAAGCAAGTAGCATGGTCAAGAAAGTTCTGTTTGAAAAGAAACAACATTTACTGTCATTGTTATAGAATTTGGGAGAAAAAACAAGAAGAAATCTGCACTGTTGACGCACTGGACAGAATGAATGAATCATAAAATATAACCTTTATTAAGTATGTATTAAAATTGGATAAATATTAATATTATTATCCCAAACTGCAGTGAAACATAAAGGTTAAAATCACAGAACTAACATACATGTGCATAAGAAAAATAAAGAGATGTGAAAAAAAGGTTTAAAAAGCGTGTCCGTGTGTGATTATTTTTGAAGGCACAACCCTGGCGGGGTTGTTTATATAGATATATATGTTGCTAATAATCACTTTCTAGCGTAATGTTATTAAATAGCTGTTAGTATCTATGTCGTCAGGTACCACTGGGTCGTATCCTATATACTCCCTTCACTCAATAGGGGTTACCTCCCGGGAAGCCATCCCCATTGGGAATGAAAATTTTAAAGCCTACTGTTAGTGCTTCATCTACACGTTATAGCCCTGAATTTTCCAATGCCTAGCTCTTTGCAAAAGAGAGATATCGGCAAGGAAAAGCTGTATTGTACCTTTGCATTTTTCTCCCAAACGAAAGACACTAGAATGAAAATTTTAAAGCCTCCTGTTAGTGCTTCATCTACACGTTATAGCCCTGAATTTTCCAATGCCTATTTCTTTGCAAAAGAGAGATATCGGCAAGGAAAAGCTTTATTGTACCTTTGCATTTTTCTCCCAAACGAAGGACACTAGAATGAAAATTTTAAAGCCTCCTATTAGTGCTTCATCTACACGTTATAGCCCTGAATTTTCCAATGCCTATTTCTTTGCAAAAGAGAGATATCGGCAAGGAAAAGCTGTATTGTACCTTTGCATTTTTCTCCCAAACGAAGGACACTAGAATGAAAATTTTAAAGCCTCCTGTTAGTGCTTCATCTACACGTTATAGCCCAGAATTTTCCAATGCCTATCTCTTTGCAAAAGAGAGATATCGGCAAGGAAAAGCTGTATTGTACCTTTGCATTTTTCTCCCAAACGAAAGACACTAGAATGAAAATTTTAAAGCCTCCTGTTAGTGCTTCATCTACACGTTATAGCCCTGAATTTTCCAATGCCTATCTCTTTGCAAAAGAGAGATATCGGCAAGGAAAAGCTGTATTGTACCTTTGCATTTTTCTACCAAACGAAAGACACTAGAATGAAAATTGAAAAGCCTCCTGTTAGTGCTTCATCTACACGGTATAGCCCTGAATTTTCCAATGCCTAGCTCTTTGCAAAAGAGAGATATTGGCAAGGAAAAGCTGTATTGTACTTTTGCATTTTTCTCCCAAACGAAGGACACTAGAATGAAACTTTTAAAGCCTCCTGTTAGTGCTTCATCTACACGTTATAGCCCTGCATTTTCCAATGCCTATCTCTTTGCAAAAGAGAGATATCGGCAAGGAAAAGCAGCATTGTACCTTTGCATTTTTCTCCCAAACGAAAGACACTAGAATGAAAATTGTAAAGCCTCCTGTTAGTGCTTCATCTACACGTTATAGCCCTGCATTTTCCAATGCCTAGCTCTTTGCAAAAGAGAGATATTGGCAAGGAAAAGCTGTATTGTACCTTTGCATTTTTCTCCCAAACGAAAGACACTAGAATGAAAATTTTAAAGCCTCCTGTTAGTGCTTCATCTACACGTTATAGCCCTGAATTTTCCAATGCTTATCTCTTTGCAAAAGAGAGATATCGGCAAGGAAAAGCAGCATTGTACTTTTGCATTTTTCTCCCAAACGAAAGACACTAGAATGAAAATTTTAAAGCCTCCTGTTAGTGCTTCATCTACACGTTATAGCCCTGAATTTTCCAATGCCTAGCTCTTTGCAAAAGAGAGATATTGGCAAGGAAAAGCTGTATTGTACCTTTGCATTTTTCTCCCAAACGAAGGACACTAGATTGAAAATTTTTAAGCCTCCTATTAGTGCTTCATCTACACGTTCTAGCCCTGAATTTTCCAATGCCTAGCTCTTTGCAAAAGAGAGATATCGGCAAGGAAAAGCGGTATTGTACCTTTGCATTTTTCTCCCAAACGAAATACACTAGAATGAAAATTTTAAAGCCTCCTGTTAGTGCTTCATCTACACGTTATAGCCCTGAATTTTCCAATGCCTATCTCTTTGCAAAAGAGAGATATCGGCAAGGAAAAGCTGTATTGTACCTTTGCATTTTTCTCCCAAACGAAGGACACTAGAATGAAAATTTTAAAGCCTCCTGTTAGTGCTTCATCTACACGTTATAGCCCTGCATTTTCCAATGCCTATCTCTTTGCAAAAGAGAGATATCGGCAAGGAAAAGCAGCATTGTACCTTTGCATTTTTCTCCCAAACGAAAGACACTAGAATGAAAATTGTAAAGCCTCCTGTTAGTGCTTCATCTACACGTTAAAGAGCTAGGCATTGGAAAATTCAGGGCTATAACGTGCAGATGAAGCACTAACAGGAGGCTTTAAAATTTTCATTCTAGTGTCTTTCGTTTGGGAGAAAAATGCAAAGGTACAATACCGTTTTTCCTTGCCGATATCTCTCTTTTGCAAAGAGATAGATATTGGAAAATTCAGGGCTATAACGTGTAGATGAAGCACTAACAGGAGGCTTTACAATTTTCATTCTAGTGTCTTTCGTTTGGGAGAAAAATGCAAAGGTACAATACAGCTTTTCCTTGCCGATATCTCTCTTTTGCAAAGAGATAGGCATTGGAAAATGCAGGGCTATAACGTGTAGATGAAGCACTAACAGGAGGCTTTAAAATTTTCATTCTAGTGTCTTTCGTTTGGGAGAAAAATGCAAAGGTACAATACAGCATTTCCTTGCCGATATCTCTCTTTTGCAAAGAGATAGGCATTGGAAAATTCAGGACTATTACGTGTAGATGAAGCACTAAAAGGAGGCTTTAAAATTTTCATTCTAGTGTCTTTCGTTTGGGAGAAAAATGCAAAGGTACAATACAGCATTTCCTTGCCGATATCTCTCTTTTGCAAAGAGATAGGCATTGGAAAATTCAGGACTATTACGTGTAGATGAAGCACTAAAAGGAGGCTTTAAAATTTTCATTCTAGTGTCTTTCGTTTGGGAGAAAAATGCAAAAGTACAATGCAGCTTTTCCTTGCCGATATCTCTCTTTTGCAAAGAGATAGGCATTGGAAAATTCAGGGCTATAACGTGTAGATGAAGCACTAATAGGAGGCTTTAAAATTTTCAATCTAGTGTCCTTCGTTTGGGAGAAAAATGCAAAGGTACAATACAGCTTTTCCTTGCCAATATCTCTCTTTTGCAAAGAGCTAGGCATTGGAAAATGCAGGGCTATAACGTGTAGATGAAGCACTAACAGGAGGCTTTACAATTTTCATTCTAGTGTCTTTCGTTTGGGAGAAAAATGCAAAGGTACAATGCAGCTTTTCCTTGCCGATATCTCTCTTTTGCAAAGAGATAGGCATTGGAAAATGCAGGGCTATAACGTGTAGATGAAGCACTAACAGGAGGCTTTAAAATTTTCATTCTAGTGTCTTTCGTTTGGGAGAAAAATGCAAAGGTACAATACAGCATTTCCTTGCCGATATCTCTCTTTTGCACAGAGATAGGCATTGGAAAATTCAGGGCTATAACGTGTAGATGAAGCACTAACAGGAGGCTTTAAAATTTTCATTCTAGTGTCTTTCGTTTGGGAGAAAAATGCAAAGGTACAATACAGCTTTTCCTTGCCGATATCTCTCTTTTGCAAAGAGATAGGCATTGGAAAATTCAGGGCTATAACGTGTACATGAAGCACTAACAGGAGGCTTTAAAATTTTCATTCTAGTGTCCTTCGTTTGGGAGAAAAATGCAAAGGTACAATACAGCTTTTCCTTGCCGATATCTCTCTTTTGCAAAGAGATAGGCATTGGAAAATTCAGGGCTATAACGTGTAGATGAAGCACTAATAGGAGGCTTTAAAATTTTCAATCTAGTGTCCTTCGTTTGGGAGAAAAATGCAAAGGTACAATGCAGCTTTTCCTTGCCAATATCTCTCTTTTGCAAAGAGCTAGGCATTGGAAAATGCAGGGCTATAACGTGTAGATGAAGCACTAACAGGAGGCTTAACTATTTTCATTCTAGTGTCTTTCGTTTGGGAGAAAAATGCAAAGGTACAATACAGTTTTTCCTTGCCGATATCTCTCTTTTGCAAAGAGATAGGCATTGGAAAATTCAGGGCTATAACGTGTAGATGAAGCACTAATAGGAGGCTTTAAAATTTTCAATCTAGTGTCCTTCGTTTGGGAGAAAAATGCAAAGGTACAATACAGCTTTTCCTTGCCAATATCTCTCTTTTGCAAAGAGCTAGGCATTGGAAAATTCAGGCCTATAACGTGTAGATGAAGCACTAACAGGAGGCTTTAAAATTTTCATTCTAGTGTCTTTCGTTTGGGAGAAAAATGCAAAGGTACAATACAGTTTTTCCTTGCCGATATCTCTCTTTTGCAAAGAGATAGGCATTGGAAAATTCAGGGCTATAACGTGTAGATGAAGCACTAACAGGAGGCTTTACAATTTTCATTCTAGTGTCTTTCGTTTGGGAGAAAAATGCAAAGGTACAATACAGCTTTTCCTTGCCGATATCTCTCTTTTGCAAAGAGATAGGCATTGGAAAATGCAGGGCTATAACGTGTAGATGAAGCACTAACAGGAGGCTTTAAAATTTTCATTCTAGTGTCTTTCGTTTGGGAGAAAAATGCAAAGGTACAATACAGCATTTCCTTGCCGATATCTCTCTTTTGCACAGAGATAGGCATTGGAAAATTCAGGGCTATAACGTGTAGATGAAGCACTAACATGAGGCTTTAAAATTTTCATTCTAGTGTCTTTCGTTTGGGAGAAAAATGCAAAGGTACAATACAGCTTTTCCTTACCGATATCTCTCTTTTGCAAAGAGATAGGCATTGGAAAATTCAGGGCTATAACGTGTAGATGAAGCACTAATAGGAGGCTTTAAAATTTTCAATCTAGTGTCCTTCGTTTGGGAGAAAAATGCAAAGGTACAATACAGCTTTTCCTTGCCAATATCTCTCTTTTGCAAAGAGCTAGGCATTGGAAAATGCAGGGCTATAACGTGTAGATGAAGCACTAACAGGAGGCTTTACAATTTTCATTCTAGTGTCTTTCGTTTGGGAGAAAAATGCAAAGGTACAATGCAGCTTTTCCTTGCCGATATCTCTCTTTTGCAAAGAGATAGGCATTGGAAAATGCAGGGCTATAACGTGTAGATGAAGCACTAACAGGAGGCTTTAAAATTTTCATTCTAGTGTCTTTCGTTTGGGAGAAAAATGCAAAGGTACAATACAGCATTTCCTTGCCGATATCTCTCTTTTGCACAGAGATAGGCATTGGAAAATTCAGGGCTATAACGTGTAGATGAAGCACTAACAGGAGGCTTTAAAATTTTCATTCTAGTGTCTTTCGTTTGGGAGAAAAATGCAAAGGTACAATACAGCTTTTCCTTGCCGATATCTCTCTTTTGCAAAGAGATAGGCATTGGAAAATTCAGGGCTATAACGTGTAGATGAAGCACTAACAGGAGGCTTTAAAATTTTCATTCTAGTGTCCTTCGTTTGGGAGAAAAATGCAAAGGTACAATACAGCTTTTCCTTGCCGATATCTCTCTTTTGCAAAGAGATAGGCATTGGAAAATTCAGGGCTATAACGTGTAGATGAAGCACTAATAGGAGGCTTTAAAATTTTCAATCTAGTGTCCTTCGTTTGGGAGAAAAATGCAAAGGTACAATGCAGCTTTTCCTTGCCAATATCTCTCTTTTGCAAAGAGCTAGGCATTGGAAAATGCAGGGCTATAACGTGTAGATGAAGCACTAACAGGAGGCTTAACTATTTTCATTCTAGTGTCTTTCGTTTGGGAGAAAAATGCAAAGGTACAATACAGTTTTTCCTTGCCGATATCTCTCTTTTGCAAAGAGATAGGCATTGGAAAATTCAGGGCTATAACGTGTAGATGAAGCACTAATAGGAGGCTTTAAAATTTTCAATCTAGTGTCCTTCGTTTGGGAGAAAAATGCAAAGGTACAATACAGCTTTTCCTTGCCAATATCTCTCTTTTGCAAAGAGCTAGGCATTGGAAAATTCAGGCCTATAACGTGTAGATGAAGCACTAACAGGAGGCTTTAAAATTTTCATTCTAGTGTCTTTCGTTTGGGAGAAAAATGCAAAGGTACAATACAGTTTTTCCTTGCCGATATCTCTCTTTTGCAAAGAGATAGGCATTGGAAAATTCAGGGCTATAACGTGTAGATGAAGCACTAACAGGAGGCTTTACAATTTTCATTCTAGTGTCTTTCGTTTGGGAGAAAAATGCAAAGGTACAATACAGCTTTTCCTTGCCGATATCTCTCTTTTGCAAAGAGATAGGCATTGGAAAATGCAGGGCTATAACGTGTAGATGAAGCACTAACAGGAGGCTTTAAAATTTTCATTCTAGTGTCTTTCGTTTGGGAGAAAAATGCAAAAGTACAATGCAGCTTTTCCTTGCCGATATCTCTCTTTTGCAAAGAGATAGGCATTGGAAAATTCAGGGCTATAACGTGTAGATGAAGCACTAACAGGAGGCTTTACAATTTTCATTCTAGTGTCTTTCGTTTGGGAGAAAAATGCAAAGGTACAATACAGCTTTTCCTTGCCGATATCTCTCTTTTGCAAAGAGATAGGCATAGGAAAATGCAGGGCTATAACGTGTAGATGAAGCACTAACAGGAGGCTTTAAAATTTTCATTCTAGTGTCTTTCGTTTGGGAGAAAAATGCAAAGGTACAATACAGCATTTCCTTGCCGATATCTCTCTTTTGCAAAGAGATAGGCATTGGAAAATTCAGGACTATTACGTGTAGATGAAGCACTAAAAGGAGGCTTTAAAATTTTCATTCTAGTGTCTTTCGTTTGGGAGAAAAATGCAAAAGTACAATGCAGCTTTTCCTTGCCGATATCTCTCTTTTGCAAAGAGATAGGCATTGGAAAATTCAGGGCTATAACGTGTAGATGAAGCACTAATAGGAGGCTTTAAAATTTTCAACCTAGTGTCCTTCGTTTGGGAGAAAAAAGCAAAGGTACAATACAGCTTTTCCTTGCCAATATCTCTCTTTTGCAAAGAGCTAGGCATTGGAAAATGCAGGGCTATAACGTGTAGATGAAGCACTAACAGGAGGCTTTACAATTTTCATTCTAGTGTCTTTCGTTTGGGAGAAAAATGCAAAGGTACAATGCAGCTTTTCCTTGCCGATATCTCTCTTTTGCAAAGAGATAGGCATTGGAAAATACAGGGCTATAACGTGTAGATGAAGCACTAACAGGAGGCTTTAAAATTTTCATTCTAGTGTCTTTCGTTTGGGAGAAAAATGCAAAGGTACAATACAGCATTTCCTTGCCGATATCTCTCTTTTGCACAGAGATAGGCATTGGAAAATTCAGGGCTATAACGTGTAGATGAAGCACTAACAGGAGGCTTTAAAATTTTCATTCTAGTGTCTTTCGTTTGGGAGAAAAATGCAAAGGTACAATACAGCTATTCCTTGCCGATATCTCTCTTTTGCAAAGAGATAGGCATTGGAAAATTCAGGGCTATAACGTGTAGATGAAGCACTAACAGGAGGCTTTAAAATTCATCTGCTGCAGGCCTTCCCCCAGGAATGCTTGCACTAGTTGTTGCATTTGGTTTGTTGTTTGGGGGTGCTTCAGTATTAGGCAGCCTTCTGCCCTCCCATGTTCATCTGAAAATATGTGTTCTCCCTGCAGTTGTTGTCCCCAGATGAGAGTTCCCTTGTGCTGCCTCAGTTGAATCTCCTTTACTTGACAGAGATGTGCCTGAGCAGCGGCCCTCCCCAGCCCTATCCCAAATCATACTTATTTTGCATAGGAGATACCATGGTCATGAAGATTGTTCTCCCAGGGTGAGGTTCATTCATTGTATTCTGGGTATGCTGACCCCTGTGATTTCCCCAAATGTGGGAAACTCGACTGCATTATTTGTGGTAGTGGGGGACTGTGTTTGTGCTTTCCTCTGGTCAGCTCTGGTAAAAGTCAGATTTATTTGTCTCAGATCTTCCTCTAGCCTTGTTCTTCTTTCGAGAGTTCCCTTGTGCTGCCTCAGTTGGATCTCTTTCACTTGACAGGGGGGTGCCCGAGCAGCGACCCTCCCCAGCTCTAGCCCAACTCCTACTTACCTGCCAGGTGAGATACTATGATCATAAAGGTGCTTCTCCCAGGGCAAGGCTCACCCATTGCACTCTGATTTCCCCAAATGTGGGAAGCTTGACTGCATAATTTGTGTTTCCCCTGGTCGGCTCTCGTATAATTCAGATCTCTTTGTCTCAGGTCTCTCTCCAGCCTAGTTTGCTGTCTGTTTCCACTTCTTTTTTCATGAGCCCCTCCCTTTTATACCCTTGTGCACTATCCTGACTTCTCCTCCTGTCTGCTTACTTTGTGCCTTCCAATGCACAATGCAAACTACAGGTAGTGCTGCAGGGCCCACACCCTTTTACTTGCCGTACAGAGCAGCTCTGGAGCTGTTACAGTGCCCAGCTGCTGCAAGAAATCAGCTTGAATGCTTCAGGGGCTGGGGCATAGCCAACATGAGCCCCACACCGAAGGAGGGTGGAGGTGTTTAATGCGAACTAGGGGTCATCCAAGCGCCGCAAAAGGCCGCCATGCCCTGCACGCCCCTTTTCTCTTTTCATATGCAGACGAGGGTTGAAGCCAACTTTGACCCACTGCTTGGATGACATCACCGTATGCAAATCCATCTGCTGCAGGCCTTCCCCCAGGAATGCTTGCACTAGTTGTTGCATTTGGTTTGTTGTTTGGGGGTGCTTCAGTATTAGGCAGCCTTCTGCCCTCCCATGTTCATCTGAAAATATGTGTTCTCCCTGCAGTTGTTGTCCCCAGATGAGAGTTCCCTTGTGCTGCCTCAGTTGAATCTCCTTTACTTGACAGAGATGTGCCTGAGCAGCGGCCCTCCTCAGCCCTATCCTAAATCATACTTATTTTGCATAGGAGATACCATGGTCATGAAGATTGTTCTCCCAGGGTGAGGTTCATTCATTGCATTCTGGGTATGCTGACCCCTGTGATTTTCCCAAATTTGGGGAAACTCGACTGCATTATTTGTGGTAGTGGGGGACTGTGTTTGTGCTTTCCTCTGGTCAGCTCTGGTAAAAGTCAGATTTCTTTGTCTCAGATCTTCCTCTAGCCTTGTTCTTCTTTCGAGAGTTTCCTTGTGCTGCCTCAGTTGGATCTCCTTCACTTGACAGGGGGGTGCCCGAGCAGCGACCCTCCCAAGCTCTAGCCCAACTCCTACTTACCTGCCAGGTGAGATACTATAATCAGGAAGGTGCTTCTCCCAGGGCAAGGCTCACCCATTGCACTCTGGGTGTGCTGCTCCTGCGATTTCCCCAAATGTGGGAAACTTGACTGCATAATTTGTGTTTCCCCTGGTCGGCTCTCGTATAATTCAGATCTCTTTGTCTCAGGTCTCTCTCCAGCCTAGTTTGCTGTCTGTTTCAACTTCTCTTTTCTTGAGCCGCTCCCTTCTATGCCCTTGCGCACTATCCTGACTTCTCCCGTCTGCTTACTTTGTGCCTTCCAATGCACAATGCAAACTACAGGTAGTGCTGCAGGGCCCACACCCTTTTACTTGCCGTTCAGAGCAGCTCTGGAGCTGTTACAGTGCCCAGCTGCTGCAATAAATCAGCTTGAATGCTTCAGGGGATGGGGCATGGCAAACATGAGCCCCACACCAAAGGAGGGTGGGGGTGTTTAATGCGAACTAGGGGTCATCCAAGCACCGCAAAAGGCCGCCATGCCCTGCACGCCCCTTTTCTCTTTTCATATGCAGATGAGGGTTGAAGCCAACTTTGACCCACTGCTTGGATGACATCACCGTATGCAAATCCGTCTTCTGCAGAACTTCCCCCAGGAATGCTTGCACTAGTTGTTGCATTTGGTTTGTTGTTTGGGGGTGCTTCAGTATTAGGCAGCCTTCTGCCCTCCCATGTTCATCTGAAAATATGTGTTCTCCCTGCAGTTGTTGTCCCCAGATGAGAGTTCCCTTGTGCTGCCTCAGTTGAATCTCCTTTACTTGACAGAGATGTGCATGAGCAGCGGCCCTCCCCAGCCCTATCCCAAATCATACTTATTTTGCATAGGAGATACCATGGTCATGAAGATTACTCTCCCAGGGTGAGGTTCATTCATTGCATTCTGGGTATGCTGACCCCTGTGATTTCCCCAAATGTGGGAAACGCGACTGCTTTATTTGTTGGTAGTGGGGGACTGTGTTTGTGTTTTCCTCTGGTCAGCTCTGGTAAAAGTCAAATTTCTTTGTTTCAGATCTTCCTCTAGCCTTGTTCTTCTTTCGAGAGTTTCCTTGTGCTGCCTCAGTTGGATCTCCTTCACTTGACAGGGGGGTGCCCGAGCAGCGACCCTCCCCAGCTCTAGCCCAACTCCTACTTACCTGCCAGGTGAGATACTATGATCATGAAGGTGCTTCTCCCAGGGCAAGGCTCACCCATTGCACTCTGGGTGTGCTGCCCCTGCGATTTCCCCAAATGTGGGAAACTTGACTGCATAATTTGTGTTTCCCCTGGTCAGGTCTCGTATAATTCAGATCTCTTTGTCTCAGGTCTCTCTCCAGCCTAGTTTGCTGTCTGTTTCAACTTCTCTTTTCTTGAGCCGCTCCCTTTTATACCCTTGTGCACTATCCTGACTTCTCCTCCTGTCTGCTTACTTTGTGCCTTCCAATGCGCAATGCAAACTACAGGTAGTGCTGCAGGGCCCACACCCTTTTACTTGCCTTACTGAACAGCTCTGGAGCTGTTACAGTGCCAAGCTGCTGCAAGAAATCAGCTTGAATGCTTCAGGGGATGGGGCATGGCCAACATGAGCCCCACACCGAAGGAGGGTGGAGGTGTTTAATGCGAACTAAGGGTCATCCAAGCGCCGCAAAAGGCCGCCATGCCCTGCATACCCCTTTTCTCTTTTCATATGCAGATGAGGGTTCCAGCCAACTTTGGCCCACTGCTTGGATGACATCACCGTATGCAATTCCGTCTTCTGCAGAACTTCCCCCAGGAATGCTTGTACTAGTTGTTGCATTTGGTTTGTTGTTTGGGGGTGCTTCAGTATTAGGCAGCCTTCTGCCCTCCCATGTTCATCTGAAAATATGTGTTCTCCCTGCAGTTGTTGTCCCCAGATGAGAGTTTCCTTGTGCTGCCTCAGTTGAATCTCCTTTACTTGACAGAGATGTGCATGAGCAGCGGCCCTCCCCAGCCCTATCCCAAATCATACTTATTTTGCATAGGAGATACCATGGTCATGAAGATTGTTCTCCCAGGGTGAGGTTCATTCATTGCATTTTGGGTATGCTGACCCCTGTGATTTCCCCAAATGTGGGAAACTCGACTGCATTATTTGTGGTAGTGGGGGACTGTGTTTGTGCTTTCCTCTGGTCAGCTCTGGAAAAAGTCAGATTTCTTTGTCTCAGATCTTCCTCTAGCCTTGTTCTTCTTTCGAGAGTTCCCTTGTGCTGCCTCAGTTGGATCTCTTTCACTTGACAGGGGGGTGCCCGAACAGCGACTTTCCCCAGCTCTAGCCCAACTCCTACTTACCTGCCAGGTGAGATACTATGATCATGAAGGTACTTCTCCCAGGGCAAGGCTCACCCATTGCACTCTGAGTGTGCTGCCCCTGCGATTTCCCCAAATGTGGGAAACTTGACTGCATAATTTGTGTTTCCCCTGGTCGGCTCTCGTATAATTCAGATCTCTTTGTCTCAGGTCTCTCTCCAGCCTAGTTTGCTGTCTGTTTCCACTTCTCTTTTCTTCAGCCGCTCCCTTCTATACCCTTGTGCACTATCCTGACTTCTCCTCCCGTCTGCTTACTTTGTGCCTTCCAATGCACAATGCACACTACATGTAGTGCTGCAGGGCCCACACCCTTTTACTTGCCTTACAGAGCAGCTCTGGAGCTGTTACAGTGCCCAGCTGCTGCAAGAAATCAGCTTGAATGCTTCAGGGGATGGGGCATGGCCAACATGAGCCCCACACCAAAGGAGGGTGGAGGTGTTTAATGCGAACTAGGGGTCATCCAAGCACCGCAAAAGGCCGCCATGCCCTGCACGCCCCTTTTCTCTTTTCATATGCAGATGAGGGTTGAAGCCAACTTTGACCCACTGCTTGGATGACATCACCGTATGCAAATCCGTCTTCTGCAGAACTTCCCCCAGGAATGCTTGCACTAGTTGTTGCATTTGGTTTGTTGTTTGGGGGTGCTTCAGTATTAGGCAGCCTTTTGCCCTCCCATGTTCATCTGAAAATATGTGTTCTCCCTGCAGTTGTTGTCCCAAGATGAGAGTTCCCTTGTGCTGCCTCAGTTGAATCTCCTTTACTTGACAGAGATGTGCATGAGCAGCGGCCCTCCCCAGCCCTATTCCAAATCATACTTATTTTGCATAGGAGATACCATGGTCATGAAGATTTTTCTCCCAGGGTGAGGTTCATTCATTGCATTTTGGGTATGCTGACCCCTGTGATTTCCCCAAATGTGGGAAACTTGACTGCATTATTTGTGGTAGTGGGAGACTGTGTTTGTGCTTTCCTCTGGTCAGCTCTGGTAAAAGTCAGATTTCTTTGTCTCAGATTTTCCTTTAGCCTTGTTCTTCTTTCGAGAGTTCCCTTGTGCTGCCTCAGTTGGATCTCCTTCACTTTACAGGGGGGTACCCGAGCAGCGACCCTCCCCAGCTCTAGCCCAACTCCTACTTACCTGCCAGGTGAGATACTATGATCATGAAGGTGCTTCTCCCAGGGCAAGGCTCACCCATTGTACTCTGGGTGTGCTGCTCCTGCGATTTCCCCAAATGTGGGAAACTTGACTGCATAATTTGTGTTTCCCCTGGTCGGCTCTCGTATAATTCAGATCTCTTTGTCTCAGGTCTCTCTCCAGCCTAGTTTGCTGTCTGTTTCCACTTCTCTTTTCTTCAGCCGCTCCCTTCTATACCCTTGTGCACTATCCTGACTTCTCCTCCCGTCTGCTTACTTTGTGCCTTCCAATGCACAATGCAAACTACAGGTAGTGCTGCAGGGCCCACACCCTTTTACTTGCCTTACAGAGCAGCTCTGGAGCTGTTACAGTGCCCAGCTGCTGCAAGAAATCAGCTTGAATGCTTCAGGGGCTGGGGCATAGCCAACATGAGCCCCACACCGAAGGAGGGTGGAGGTGTTTAATGCAAACTAGGGGTCAGACAAGCGCCGCAAAAGGCCACCATGCCCTGCACGCCCCTTTTCTGTTTTCATATGCAGACGAGGGTTGAAGCCAACTTTGACCCACTGCTTGGATGACATCACCATATGCAAATCCATCTGCGGCAGGCCTTCCCCCAGGAATGCTTGCACTAGTTGTTGCATTTGGTTTGTTGTTTGGAGGTGCTTCAGTATTAGGCAGCCTTCTGCCCTCCCATGTTCATCTGAAAATATGTGTTCTCCCTGCAGTTGTTGTCCCAAGATGAGAGTTCCCTTGTGCTGCCTCAGTTGAATCTCCTTTACTTGACAGAGATGTGCATGAGCAGCGGCCCTCCCCAGCCCTATTCCAAATCATACTTATTTTGCATAGGAGATACCATGGTCATGAAGATTTTTCTCCCAGGGTGAGGTTCATTCATTGCATTTTGGGTATGCTGACCCCTGTGATTTCCCCAAATGTGGGAAACTTGACTGCATTATTTGTGGTAGTGGGAGACTGTGTTTGTGCTTTCCTCTGGTCAGCTCTGGTAAAAGTCAGATTTCTTTGTCTCAGATTTTCCTTTAGCCTTGTTCTTCTTTCGAGAGTTCCCTTGTGCTGCCTCAGTTGGATCTCCTTCACTTTACAGGGGGGTACCCGAGCAGCGACCCTCCCCAGCTCTAGCCCAACTCCTACTTACCTGCCAGGTGAGATACTATGATCATGAAGGTGCTTCTCCCAGGGCAAGGCTCACCCATTGTACTCTGGGTGTGCTGCTCCTGCGATTTCCCCAAATGTGGGAAACTTGACTGCATAATTTGTGTTTCCCCTGGTCGGCTCTCGTATAATTCAGATCTCTTTGTCTCAGGTCTCTCTCCAGCCTAGTTTGCTGTCTGTTTCCACTTCTCTTTTCTTCAGCCGCTCCCTTCTATACCCTTGTGCACTATCCTGACTTCTCCTCCCGTCTGCTTACTTTGTGCCTTCCAATGCACAATGCAAACTACAGGTAGTGCTGCAGGGCCCACACCCTTTTACTTGCCTTACAGAGCGTCTCTGGAGCTGTTACAGTGCCCAGCTGCTGCAAGAAATCAGCTTGAATGCTTCAGGGGATGGGGCATGGCCAACATGAGCCCCACACCAAAGGAAGGTGGAGGTGTTTAATGCGAACTAGGGGTCATCCAAGCACCGCAAAAAGCCGCCATGCCCTGCACGCCCCTTTTCTCTTTTCATATGCAGATGAGGGTTGAAGCCAACTTTGACCCACTGCTTGGATGACATCACCGTATGCAAATCCGTCTTCTGCAGAACTTCCCCCAGGAATGCTTGCACTAGTTGTTGCATTTGGTTTGTTGTTTGGGGGTGCTTCAGTATTAGGCAGCCTTCTGCCCTCCCATGTTCATCTGAAAAGATGTGGTCTCCCTGCAGTTGTTGTCCCCAGATGAGAGTTCCCTTGTGCTGCCTCAGTTGAATCTCCTTAACTTGACAGAGATGTGCCTGAGCAGCGGCCCACCCCAGCTCTATCCCAAATCATACTTATTTTGCATAGGACATACCATGGTCATGAAGATTATTCTCCCAGGGTGAGGTTCATTCATTGCATTCTGGGTATGCTGACCCCTGTGATTTCCCCAAATGTGGGAAACTCGACTGCTTTATTTGTGGTAGTGGGGGACTGTGTTTGTGTTTTCCTCTGGTCAGCTCTGGTAAAAGTCAGATTTCTTTGTTTCAGATCTTCCTCTAGCCCTGTTCTTCTTTTGAGAGTTCCCTTGTGCTGCCTCAGTTGGATCTCCTTCACTTGACAGGGGGGTGCCCGAGCAGAGACCCTCCCCAGCTCTAGCCCAACTCCTACTTACCTGCCAGGTGAGATACTATGATCATGATGGTGCTTCTCCCAGGGCAAGGCTCACCCATTGCACTCTGGGTGTGCTGCCCCTGCGATTTCCCCAAATGTGGGAAACTTGACTGCATAATTTGTGTTTCCCCTGGTCGGCTCTCGTATAATTCAGATCTCTTTGTCTCAGGTCTCTCTCCAGCCTAGTTTGCTGTCTGTTTCCACTTCTCTTTTCTTCAGCCGCTCCCTTCTATAACCTTGTGCACTATCCTGACTTCTCCTCCCGTCTGCTTACTTTGTGCCTTCCAATGCACAATGCAAACTACAGGTAGTGCTGCAGGGCCCACACCCTTTTACTTGCCTTACAGAGCAGCTCTGGAGCTGTTACAGTGCCCAGCTGCTGCAAGAAATCTGCTTGAATGCTTCAGGGGATGGGGCATGGCCAACATGAGCCCCACACCAAAAGAGGGTGGAGGTGTTTAATGCGAACTAGGGGTCATCCAAGCACCGCAAAAGGCCGCCATGCCCTGCACGCCCCTTTTCTCTTTTCATATGCAGACGAGGGTTGAAGCCAACTTTGACCCACTGCTTGGATGACATCACCATATGCAAATCCATCTGCGGCAGGCCTTCCCCCAGGAATGCTTGCACTAGTTGTTGCATTTGGTTTGTTGTTTGGGGGTGCTTCAGTATTAGGCAGCCTTCTGCCCTCCCATGTTCATCTGAAAATATATGTTCTCCCTGCAGTTGTTGTCCCCAGATGAGAGTTCCCTTGTGTTGCCTCAGTTAAATCTCCTTTACTTGACAGAGATGTGCATGAGCAGCGGCCCTCCCCAGCCCTATTCCAAATCATACTTATTTTGCATAGGAGATACCATGGTCATGAAGATTTTTCTCCCAGGGTGAGGTTTATTCATTGCATTTTGGGTATGCTGACCCCTGTGATTTCCCCAAATGTGGGAAACTTGACTGCATTATTTGTGGTAGTGGGAGGCTGTGTTTGTGATTTCTTCTGGTCAGCTCTGGTAAAAGTCAGATTTCTTTGTCTCAGATTTTCCTTTAGCCTTGTTCTTCTTTCGAGAGTTCCCTTGTGCTGCCTCAGTTGGATCTCCTTCACTTTACAGGGGGGTACCCGAGCAGCGACCCTCCCCAGCTCTAGCCCAACTCCTACTTACCTGCCAGGTGAGATACTATGATCATGAAGGTGCTTCTCCCAGGGCAAGGCTCACCCATTGTACTCTGGGTGTGCTGCTCCTGCGATTTCCCCAAATGTGGGAAACTTGACTGCATAATTTGTGTTTCCCCTGGTCGGCTCTCGTATAATTCAGATCTCTTTGTCTCAGGTCTCTCTCCAGCCTAGTTTGCTGTCTGTTTCCACTTCTCTTTTCTTCAGCCGCTCCCTTCTATACCCTTGTGCACTATCCTGACTTCTCCCGTCTGCTTACTTTGTGCCTTCCAATGCACAATGCAAACTACAGGTAGTGCTGCAGGGCCCACACCCTTTTACTTGCCTTACAGAGCAGCTCTGGAGCTGTTACAGTGGCCAGCTGCTGCAAGAAATCAGCTTGAATGCTTCAGGGGCTGGGGCATAGCCAACATGAGCCCCACACCGAAGGAGGGTGGAGGTGTTTAATGCAAACTAGGGGTCAGTCAAGCGCCGCAAAAGGCCACCATGCCCTGCACGCCCCTTTTCTGTTTTTATATGCAGACGAGGGTTGAAGCCACCTTTGACCCACTGCTTGGATGACATCACCATATGCAAATCCATCTGCGGCAGGCCTTCCCCCAGGAATGCTTGCACTAGTTGTTGCATTTGGTTTGTTGTTTGGGGGTGCTTCAGTATTAGGCAGCCTTCTGCTCCACCCTCCTTTGGTGTGGGGCTCATGTTGGCCATGTCCCATCCCCTGAAGCATTCAAGCAGATTTCTTGCAGCAGCTGGGCACTGTAACAGCTCCAGAGACGCTCTGTAAGGCAAGTAAAAGGGTGTGGGCCCTGCAGCACTACCTGTAGTTTGCATTGTGCATTGGAAGGCACAAAGTAAGCAGACGGGAGGAGAAGTCAGGATAGTGCACAAGGGTATAGAAGGGAGCGGCTGAAGAAAAGAGAAGTGGAAACAGACAGCAAACTAGGCTGGAGAGAGATCTGAGACAAAGAGATCTGAATTATACGAGAGCCGACCAGGGGAAACACAAATTATGCAGTCAAGTTTCCCACATTTGGGGAAATCGCAGGGGCAGCACACCCAGAGTGCAATGGGTGAGCCTTGCCCTGGGAGAAGCACCTTCATGATCATAGTATCTCACCTGGCAGGTAAGTAGGAGTTGGGCTAGAGCTAGGGAGGGTCGCTGCTCGGGCACCCCCCTGTTAAGTGAAGGAGATCCAACTGAGGCAGCACAAGGGAACTCTCGAAAGAAGAACAAGGCTAAAGGAAAATCTGAAACAAAGAAATCTGACTTTTACCAGAGCTGACCAGAAGAAATCACAAACACAGCCTCCCACTACCACAAATAATGCAGTCGAGTTTCCCACATTTGGGGAAATCACAGGGGTCAGCATACCCAAAATGCAATGAATGAACCTCACCCTGGGAGAAAAATCTTCATGACCATGGTATCTCCTATGCAAAATAAGTATGATTTGGAAGAGGGCTGGGGAGGGCCGCTGCTCATGCACATCTCTGTCAAGTAAAGGAGATTCAACTGAGGCAGCACAAGGGAACTCTCATCTTGGGACAACAACTGCAGGGAGAACATATATTTTCAGATGAACATGGGAGGGCAGAAGGCTGCCTAATACTGAAGCACCCCCAAACAACAAACCAAATGCAACAACTAGTGCAAGCATTCCTGGGGGAAGGCCTGCCGCAGATGGATTTGCATATGGTGATGTCATCCAAGCAGTTGGTCAAAGTTGGCTTCAACCCTCGTCTGCATATGAAAAGAGAAAAGGGGCGTGCAGGGCATGGTGGCCTTTTGCGGCGCTTGGCTGACCCCTAGTTTGCATTAAACACCTCCACCCTCCTTTGGTGTGGGGCTCATGTTGGCTATGCCCCAGCCCCTGAAGCATTCAAGCTGAATTCTTGCAGCAGCTGGGCACTGTAACAGCTCCAGAGCTGCTCTGTAAGGCAAGTAAAAGGGTGTGGGCCCTGCAGCACTACCTGTAGTTCGCATTGTGCGTTGGAAGGCACAAAGTAAGCAGACAGGAGGAGAAGTCAGGATAGTGCGCAAGGGCATAGAAGGGAGCGGCTCAAGAAAAGAGAAGTGGAAACAGACAGCAAACTAGGCTGGAGAGAGACCTGAGACAAAGAGATCTGAATTATACGAGAGCCGACCAGGGGAAACACAAATTATGCAGTCAAGTTTCCCACATTTGGGGAAATCGCAGGGGCAGCACACTCAGAGTGCAATGGGTGAGCCTTGCCCTGGGAGAAGCACCTTCATGATCATAGTATCTCACCTGGCAGGTAAGTAGGAGTTGGGCTAGAGCTGGGGAGGGTCGCTGCTCGGGTACCCCCCTGTAAAGTGAAGGAGATCCAACTGAGGCAGCACAAGGGAACTCTCGAAAGAAGAACAAGGCTAGAGGAAAATCTGAGACAAAGAAATCTGACTTTTACCAGAGCTGACCAGAGGAAAGCACAAACACAGTCCCCCACTACCACAAATAATGCAGTCAAGTTTCCCACATTTGGGGAAATCACAGAGGTCAGCATACCCAAAATGCAATGAATGAACCTCACCCTGGGAGAACAATCTTCATGACCATGGTATCTCCTATGCAAAATAAGTATGATTTGGAATAGGGCTGGGAAGGGCCGCTGCTCATGCACATCTCTGTCAAGTAAAGGAGATTCAACTGAGGCAGCACAAGGGAACTCTCATCTGGGGACAACAACTGCAGGGAGAACACATATTTTCAGATGAACATGGGAGGGCAGAAGGCTGCCTAATACTGAAGCACCCCCAAACAACAAACCAAATGCAACAACTAGTGCAAGCATTCCTGGGGGAAGTTCTGCAGAAGATGGATTTGCATACGGTGATGTCATCCAAGCAGTGGGTCAAAGTTGGCTTCAACCCTCATCTGCATATGAAAAGAGAAAAGGGGCGTGCAGGGCATGGCGGCCTTTTGCGGTGCTTGGATGACCCCTAGTTCGCATTAAACACCTCCACCCTCCTTCGGTGTGGGGCTCATGTTGGCTATGCCCCAGCCCCTGAAGCATTCAAGCTGATTTCTTGCAGCAGCTGGGCACTGTAACAGCTCCAGAGCTGCTCTGTAAGGCAAGTAAAAGGGTGTGGGCCCTGCAGCACTACCTGTAGTTTGCATTGTGCATTGGAAGGCACAAAGTAAGCAGATGGGAGGAGAA
Organism: Pseudophryne corroboree; assembly: GCF_028390025.1. Lineage (NCBI taxonomy): Eukaryota > Metazoa > Chordata > Amphibia > Anura > Myobatrachidae > Pseudophryne > Pseudophryne corroboree. The sequence goes on from NW_026970175.1 coordinate 136,045, forward strand.
GTCAGGATAGTGCACAAGGGTATAGAAGGGAGCGGCTGAAGAAAAGAGAAGTGGAAACAGACAGCAAACTAGGCTGGAGAGAGACCTGAGACAAAGAGATCTGAATTATACGTGAGCCGACCAGGGGAAACACAAATTATGCAGTCAAGATTCCCACATTTGGGGAAATCGCAGGAGCATCACACCCAGAGTACAATGGGTGAGCCTTGCCCTGGGAGAAGCACCTTCATGATCATAGTATCTCACCTGGCAGGTAAGTAGGAGTTGGGCTAGAGCTGGGGAGGGTCGCTGCTCGGGTACCCCCCTGTAAAGTGAAGGAGATCCAACTGAGGCAGCACAAGGGAACTCTCGAAAGAAGAACAAGGCTAAAGGAAAATCTGAGACAAAGAAATCTGACTTTTACCAGAGCTGACCAGAGGAAAGCACAAACACAGTATCCCACTACCACAAATAATGCAGTCAAGTTTCCGACATTTGGGGAAATCACAGGGGTCAGCATACCCAAAATGCAATGAATGAACCTCACCCTGGGAGAAAAATCTTCATGACCATGGTATCTCCTATGCAAAATAAGTATGATTTGGAATAGGGCTGGGGAGGGCCGCTGCTCATGCACATCTCTGTCAAGTAAAGGAGATTCAACTGAGGCAGCACAAGGGAACTCTCATCTTGGGACAACAACTGCAGGGAGAACATATATTTTCAGATGAACATGGGAGGGCAGAAGGCTGCCTAATACTGAAGCACCCCCAAACAACAAACCAAATGCAACAACTAGTGCAAGCATTCCTGGGGGAAGGCCTGCCGCAGATGGATTTGCATATGGTGATGTCATCCAAGCAGTGGGTCAAAGTTGGCTTCAACCCTCGTCTGCATATGAAAAGAGAAAAGGGGCGTGCAGGGCATGGTGGCCTTTTGCGGCGCTTGGCTGACCCCTAGTTTGCATTAAACACCTCCACCCTCCTTTGGTGTGGGGCTCATGTTGGCTATGCCCCAGCCCCTGAAGCATTCAAGCAGATTTCTTGCAGCAGCTGGGCACTGTAACAGCTCCAGAGCTGCTCTGTAAGGCAAGTAAAAGGGTGTGGGCCCTGCAGCACTACCTGTAGTTCGCATTGTGCATTGGAAGGCACAAAGTAAGCAGACGGGAGGAGAAGTCAGGATAGTGCACAAGGGTATAGAAGGGAGCGGCTGAAGAAAAGAGAAGTGGAAACAGACAGCAAACTAGGCTGGAGAGAGACCTGAGACAAAGAGATCTGAATTATACGAGAGCCGACCAGGGGAAACACAAATTATGCAGTCAAGTTTCCCACATTTGGGGAAATCGCAGGGGCAGCACACCCAGAGTGCAATGGGTGAGCCTTGCCCTGGGAGAAGCACCTTCATGATCATAGTATCTCACCTGGCAGGTAAGTAGGAGTTGGGCTAGAGCTGGGGAGGGTCGCTGCTCGGGTTCCCCCCTGTGAAGTGAAGGAGATCCAACTGAGGCAGCACCAGGGAACTCTCGAAAGAAGAACAAGGCTAGAGGAAGATCTGAGACAAAGAAATCTGACTTTTACCAGAGCTGACCAGAGGAAAGCACAAACACAGTCCCCCACTACCACAAATAATGCAGTCGAGTTTCCCACATTTGGGAAAATCACAGGGGTCAGCATACCCAGAATGCAATGAATGAACCTCACCCTGGGAGAACAATCTTCATGACCATGGTATCTCCTATGCAAAATAAGTATGATTTGGGATAGGGCTGGTGAGGGCCGCTGCTCAGGCACATCTCTGTCAAGCAAAGGAGATTCAACTGAGGCAGCACAAGGGAACTCTCATCTGGGGACAACAACTGCAGGGAGACCACATCTTTTCAGATGAACATGGGAGGGCGGAAGGCTGCCTAATACTGAAGCACCATCAAATATCAAACCATATGCAACAACTAGTACAAGCACTCCTGGGGGAAGGTCTGCAGCAGACGGATTTGCATATGGTGATGTTATCCAAGCAGTGGGCCAAAGTTGACTGGAACCCTCATCTGCATATGAAAAGAGAAAAGGGGCATGCAGGGCATGGCGGCCTTTTGCAGTGCTTGGATGACCCCTAGTTCGCATTAAACACCCCCACCCTCCTTTGGTGTGGGGCTCATGTTGGCCATGCCCCATCCCCTGAAGCATTCAAGCTGATTTCTTGCAGCAGCTGGGCACTGTAACAGCTCCAGAGCTGCTCTGTAAGGCAAGTAAAAGGGTGTGGGCCCTGAAGCACTACCTGTAGTTTGCATTGTGCATTGGAAGGCACAAAGTAAGCAGACGGGAGGAGAAGTCAGGATAGTGCACAAGGGTATAGAAGGGAGCGGCTGAAGAAAAGAGAAGTGGAAACAGACAGCAAACTAGGCTGGAGAGAGACCTGAGACAAAGAGATCTGAATTATACGAGAGCCGACCAAGGGAAACACAAATTATGCAGTCAAGTTTCCCACATTTGGGGAAATCGCAGGGGCAGCACACCCAGAGTGCAATGGGTGAGCCTTGCCCTGGGAGAAGCACCTTCATGATCATAGTATCTCACCTGGCAGGTAAGTAGGAGTTGGGCTAGAGCTGGGGAGGGTCGCTGCTCGGGTACCCCCCTGTAAAGTGAAGGAGATCCAACTGAGGCAGCACAAGGGAACTCTCGAAAGAAGAACAAGGCTAGAGGAAAATCTGAGACAAAGAAATCTGACTTTTACCAGAGCTGACCAGAGGAAAGCACAAACACAGTCCCCCACTACCACAAATAATGCAGTCAAGTTTCCCACATTTGGGGAAATCACAGGGGTCAGCATACCCAAAATGCAATGAATGAACCTCACCCTGGGAGAACAATCTTCATGACCATGGTATCTCCTATGCAAAATAAGTATGATTTGGAATAGGGCTGGGGAGGGCCGCTGCTCATGCACATCTCTGTCAAGTAAAGGAGATTCAACTGAGGCAGCACAAGGGAACTCTCATCTGGGGACAACAATTGCAGGGAGAACACATATTTTCAGATGAACATGGGAGGGCAGAAGGCTGCCTAATACTGAAGCACCCCCAAACAACAAACCAAATGCAACAACTAGTGCAAGCATTCCTGGGGGAAGTTCTGCAGAAGACGGATTTGCATACGGTGATGTCATCCAAGCAGTGGGTCAAAGTTGGCTTCAACCCTCATCTGCATATGAAAAGAGAAAATGGGCGTGCAGGGCATGGCGGCCTTTTGCGGTGCTTTGATGACCCCTAGTTCGCATTAAACACCTCCTCCCTCCTTTGGTGTGGGGCTCATGTTGGCCATGCCCCATCCCCTGAAGCATTCAAGCTGATTTCTTGCAGCAGCTGGGCACTGTAACAGCTCCAGAGCTGCTCTGTAAGGCAAGTAAAAGGGTGTGGGCCCTGCAGCACTTCCTGTAGTTTGCATTGTGCATTGGAAGGCACAAAGTAAGCAGACTGGAGGAGAAGTCAGGATAGTGCACAAGGGTATAGAAGGGAGCGGCTGAAGAAAAGAGAAGTGGAAACAGACAGCAAACTAGGCTGGAGAGAGACCTGAGACAAAGAGATCTGAATTATACGAGAGCCGACCAGGGGAAACACAAATTATGCAGTCAAGTTTCCCACATTTGGGGAAATCACAGGGGCAGCACACCCAGAGTGCAATGGGTGAGCCTTGCCCTGGGAGAAGCACCTTCATGTTAGCATAAAAATAAAGCCAGAAAATGAAGAGCTGTTTAATCAGTCAATTGGATTTTTTTGCCAGCATATTTCTTTTTTCTCTGCAACCCACTGCTAAATTGTGCTTCCTAGCTGTTTTTATAAAATCACTGAATCAAATCTAACTCTGATTACATCAGAGAAGGCCAGGTACCCTACACCATAACAGGGGTTTTCGAAATTTTGACTTGTCTACTTAAATATCACCAAAATCTGATCACAAGGTCAATTACGTCCCTGGGTGGGATTGAACCACCAACCTTTTGATTAATAGCTGAACACACTAACCGATTGCGCCACAGAGACACTTTGCAAAAAGTGCATACTGACAAAGACTAATAAGCATTCATCTAGAACGTTTCCTAGAAAAACTTTAAAAAGTCAATAATCTGGAGAGTTTTTGTAAGATGTTTCTTCCAGCAACCAATGAAGAAACACATTGGTACTTTCGCATGATGAGTGAGTGCTTCAGGATCTCTTGCACTTACATGTGCAGCAGAGTACTGCACTGGAAGCATGCTGGGCCCATAACCCAGAGGTAGGCAGATTGAAACTATCCTTTGCTATATGCATTTTTTTTTTGTTCATTAAAGTAATCCAAAACTGGGATTGATATTTTAGCTTTTATTTTTACTTAAAGTACAATAACTTTTACCATTTTAATTTTTTTAATAGTATATTGACAGTATTGTTTTCTTTCAAAAATCCAATTAATTTTCTTTACCCGATTATTAAAATGGTAATTGACAAAAACAAACTACATTGTCACCAGAAGAGCAATACAAAATGTACAAGTGATATATTAAAATCATCTTTTCAGCTTGAATTTCAATGATGCATTGGGGCAACGATTTTGTGAGAAACATCTTCACCCTTAAATAAAGATTTTCTTAATTCCTTACCTGTGTGCTAATTAGATATCACCTTGTTTTCACATTAAACAGACTTCCACATGAGAAAGCAGCAAGGATGCAGTGGCGTTAATGTTTCCTGGTGTCAACCTGTATTATTTCAGTAGATATTGAAATGAGGATGCATCTTGCTGCCTTTCCAATGAAGCAAGTTTAATTTAGTAATAGGTGAAAAACCATCACTACAAATATGTTAATCAGATACTTGGCTTTGTGGACACTTTTCAGAGAACAAATTAGTTAGCATAAAAATAAAGCCAGAAAATGAAGAGCTGTTTAATCATTCAATTGGATTTTTCTGCCAGCATATTTCTTTTTCTCTGCAACCCACTGCTAAATTGTGCTTCCTAGCTGTTTTTATAACATCACTGAATCAAATCTAACTCTGATTACATCAGAGAAGGCCAGGTACCCTACACCATAAGAGGGGGTTTGCAATTTTGACTTGTCTACTTAAATATCACCAAAATCTGATCACAAGGTCAATTACGTCCCTGGGTGGGATTGAACCACCAACCTTTTGATTAATAGCTGCACACACTAACCGATTGCGCCACAGAGACACTTTGCGAAAAGTATATACTGACAAAGACTAATAAGCATTCATCTAGAACGTTTCCTAGAAAAACTTTAAAAAGTCAATAATCTGGAGAGTGTTTGTAAGATGTTTCTTCCAGCAACCAATGAAGAAACACATTGGTACTTTCGCATGATGAGTGAGTGCTTCAGGATCTCTTGCACTTACATGTGCAGCAGAGTACTGCAATGGAAGCATGCTGGGTCCATAACCCAGAGGTAGGCAGATTGAAACTATCCTTTGCTATATGCATTTTTTTTTGTTCATTAAAGTAATCCAAAACTGGGATTGATATTTTAGCTTTTATTTTTACTTAAAGTACAATAACTTTTACCATTTTAATTTGTTTTAATAGTATATTGACAGTATTGTTTTCTTTCAAAAATCCACTTAATTTTCTTTACCCTATTATTAAAATGGTAATTGACAAAAACAAACTACATTGTCACCAGAAGAGCAATACAAAATGTACAAGTGATATATTAAAATCATCTTTCCAGCTTGAATTTCAATGATGCATTGGGGCAACGATTTTGTGAGAAACATCTTCACCCTTAAATAAAGATTTTCTTAATTCCTTACCTGTGTGCTAATTAGATATCACCTTGTTTTCACATTAAACAGACTTCCACATGAGAAAGCAGCAAGGATGCAGTGGCGTTAATGTTTCCTGGTGTCAACCTGTATTATTTCAGTAGATATTGAAATGAGGATGCATCTTGCTGCCTTTCCAATGAAGCAAGTTTAATTTAGTAATAGGTGAAAAACCATCCCTACAAATATGTTAATCAGATACTTGGCTTTGTGGACACTTTTCAGAGAACAAATTAGTTAGCATAAAAATAAAGCCAGAAAATAAAGAGCTGTTTAATCACTCAATTGGATTTTTCTGCCAGCATTTTTCTTTTTCTCTGCAACCCACTGCTAAATTGTGCTTCCTAGCTGTTTTTATAAAATCACTGAATCAAATCTAACTCTGATTACATCAGAGAAGGCCAGGTACCCTACACCATAACAGGGGGTTTGAAATTTTGACTTGTCTACTTAAAGATCACCAAAATCTGATAACAAGGTCAATTAAGTCCCTGGGTGGGATTGAACCACCAACCTTTTGGTTAATAGCCTTACACACTAACTGATTGCGCCACCGCGACACTTTGCAAAAGTACATACTGACAAAGGCTAATAAGCATTCATCTAGAACGATTCCTAGAAACATTTTAAAAAGTCAATAATGTGGAGAGTTTTTGTATGATGTTTCTTCCATCAACCAATGAAGAAACACATTGGTACTTTCCCATGATGAGTGAGTGCTTCAGGATCTCTTGCACTTACATGTGCAGCAGAGTACTGTAATGGAAGCATGCTGGGTCCATAACCCAGAGGTAGGCAGATTGAAACTATCCTCTGCTATATGCATTTTTTTTTTGTTAATTAAAGTAATCCAAAACTGGGATTGATATTTTTGCTCTTTTATTTTTACTTAAAGTACAATAACTTTTACCATTTTAATTTGTTTTAATAGTATATTGACAGTATTGTTTTCTTTCAAAAATCCAATTAATTTTCTTTACCCGATTATTAAAATGGTTATTGACAAAAGCAAACTACATTGTCACCAGAAGAGCAATACAAAATGTACAAGTGATATATTAAAATCATCTTTCCAGCTTGAATTTCAATGATGCATTGGGGCAACGATTTTGTGAGAAACATCTTCACCCTTAAATAAAGATTTTCTTAATTCCTTACCTGTGTGCTAATTAGATATCACCTTGTTTTCACATTAAACAGACTTCCACATGAGAAAGCAGCAAGGATGCAGTGGCGTTAATGTTTCCTGGTGTCAACCTGTATTATTTCAGTAGATATTGAAATGAGGATGCATCTTGCTGCCTTTCCAATGAAGCAAGTTTAATTTAGTAATAGGTGAAAAACCATCCCTACAAAGATGTTAATCAGATACTTGGCTTTGTGGACACTTTTCAGAGAACAAATTTGTTAGCATAAAAATAAAGCCAGAAAATGAAGAGCTGTTTAATCAGTCAATTGGATTTTTTTGCCAGCATATTTCTTTTTCTCTGCAACCCACTGCTAAATTGTGCTTCCTAGCTGTTTTTATAAAATCACTGAATCAAATCTAACTCTGATTACATCAGAGAAGGCCAGGTACCCTACACCATAACAGGGGTTTTCGAAATTTTGACTTGTCTACTTAAATATCACCAAAATCTGATCACAAGGTCAATTACATCCCTGGGTGGGATTGAACCACCAACCTTTTGATTAATAGCTGAACACACTAACCGATTGCGCCACAGAGACACTTTGCAAAAAGTACATACTGACAAAGACTAATAAGCATTCATCTAGAACGTTTCCTAGAAAAACTTTAAAAAGTCAATAATCTGGAGAGTTTTTGTAAGATGTTTCTTCCAGCAACCAATGAAGAAACACATTGGTACTTTCGCATGATGAGTGAGTGCTTCAGGATCTCTTGCACTTACATGTGCAGCAGAGTACTGCACTGGAAGCATGCTGGGCCCATAACCCAGAGGTAGGCAGATTGAAACTATCCTTTGCTATATGCATTTTTTTTTTGTTCATTAAAGTAATCCAAAACTGGGATTGATATTTTAGCTTTTATTTTTACTTAAAGTACAATAACTTTTACCATTTTAATTTGTTTTAATAGTATATTGACAGTATTGTTTTCTTTCAAAAATCCAATTAATTTTCTTTACCCGATTATTAAAATGGTAATTGACAAAAACAAACTACATTGTCACCAGAAGAGCAATACAAAATGTACAAGTGATATATTAAAATCATCTTTCCAGCTTGAATTTCAATGATGCATTGGGGCAACGATTTTGTGAGAAACATCTTCACCCTTAAATAAAGATTTTCTTAATTCCTTACCTGTGTGCTAATTAGATATCACCTTGTTTTCACATTAAACAGACTTCCACATGAGAAAGCAGCAAGGATGCAGTGGCGTTAATGTTTCCTGGTGTCAACCTGTATTATTTCAGTAGATATTGAAATGAGGATGCATCTTGCTGCCTTTCCAATGAAGCAAGTTTAATTTAGTAATAGGTGAAAAACCATCCCTACAAAGATGTTAATCAGATACTTGGCTTTGTGGACACTTTTCAGAGAACAAATTTGTTAGCATAAAAATAAAGCCAGAAAATGAAGAGCTGTTTAATCAGTCAATTGGATTTTTTTGCCAGCATATTTCTTTTTCTCTGCAACCCACTGCTAAATTGTGCTTCCTAGCTGTTTTTATAAAATCACTGAATCAAATCTAACTCTGATTACATCAGAGAAGGCCAGGTACCCTACACCATAACAGGGGTTTTCGAAATTTTGACTTGTCTACTTAAATATCACCAAAATCTGATCACAAGGTCAATTACGTCCCTGGGTGGGATTGAACCACCAACCTTTTGATTAATAGCTGAACACACTAACCGATTGCGCCACAGAGACACTTTGCAAAAAGTACATACTGACAAAGACTAATAAGCATTCATCTAGAACGTTTCCTAGAAAAACTTTAAAAAGTCAATAATCTGGAGAGTTTTTGTAAGATGTTTCTTCCAGCAACCAATGAAGAAACACATTGGTACTTTCGCATGATGAGTGAGTGCTTCAGGATCTCTTGCACTTACATGTGCAGCCGAGTACTGCACTGGAAGCATGCTGGGCCCATAACCCAGAGGTAGGCAGATTGAAACTATCCTTTGCTATATGCATTTTTTTTTGTTCATTAAAGTAATCCAAAACTGGGATTGATATTTTAGCTTTTATTTTTACTTAAAGTACAATAACTTTTACCATTTTAATTTGTTTTAATAGTATATTGACAGTATTGTTTTCTTTCAAAAATCCAATTAATTTTCTTTACCCGATTATTAAAATGGTAATTGACAAAAACAAACTACATTGTCACCAGAAGAGCAATACAAAATGTACAAGTGATATATTAAAATCATCTTTCCAGCTTGAATTTCAATGATGCATTGGGGCAACGATTTTGTGAGAAACATCTTCACCCTTAAATAAAGATTTTCTTAATTCCTTACCTGTGTGCTAATTAGATATCACCTTGTTTTCACATTAAACAGACTTCCACATGAGAAAGCAGCAAGGATGCAGTGGCGTTAATGTTTCCTGGTGTCAACCTGTATTATTTCAGTAGATATTGAAATGAGGATGCATCTTGCTGCCTTTCCAATGAAGCAAGTTTAATTTAGTAATAGGTGAAAAACCATCACTACAAATATGTTAATCAGATACTTGGCTTTGTGGACACTTTTCAGAGAACAAATTAGTTAGCATAAAAATAAAGCCAGAAAATGAAGAGCTGTTTAATCACTCAATTGGATTTTTCTGCCAGCATATTTCTTTTTCTCTGCAACCCACTGCTAAATTGTGCTTCCTAGCTGTTTTTATAAAATCACTGAATCAAATCTAACTCTGATTACATCAGAGAAGGCCAGGTACCCTACACCATAACAGGGGGTTTGAAATTTTGACTTGTCTACTTAAAGATCACCAAAATCTGATAACAAGGTCAATTAAGTCCCTGGGTGGGATTGAACCACCAACCTTTTGGTTAATAGCCTTACACACTAACTGATTGCGCCACAGCGACACTTTGCAAAACTATATACTGACAAAGGCTAATAAGCATTCATCTAGAACGATTCCTAGAAACATTTTAAAAAGTCAATAATGTGGAGAGTTTTTGTAAGATGTTTCTTCCATCAACCAATGAAGAAACACATTGGTACTTTCCCATGATGAGTGAGTGCTTCAGGATCTCTTGCACTTACATGTGCAGCAGAGTACTGTAATGGAAGCATGCTGGGTCCATAACCCAGAGGTAGGCAGATTGAAACTATCCTCTGCTATATGCATTTTTTTTTTGTTAATTAAAGTAATCCAAAACTGGGATTGATATTTTTGCTCTTTTATTTTTACTTAAAGTACAATAACTTTTACCATTTTAATTTGTTTTAATAGTATATTGACAGTATTGTTTTCTTTCAAAAATCCACTTAATTTTCTTTACCCGATTATTAAAATGGTAATTGACAAAAACAAACTACATTATCACCAGAAGAGCAATATAAAATGTTCAAGTAATATATTAAAATCATCTTTCCAGCTTGGATTTCAATGATGCATTGGGGCAACGATTTTGTGAGAAACATCTTCACCCTTAAATAAAGATTTTCTTAATTCCTTACCTGTGTGCTAATTAGAGATCACCTTGTTTTCACATTAAACAGACTTCCACATGAGAAAACAGCAAAGATGCAGTGGCGTTAATGTTTCATGGTGTCAACCTGTATTATTTCCGTAGATATTGAAATGAGGATACATCTTGCTGCCTTTCCAATGAAGCAAGTTTAATTTAGTAATAGGTGAAAAACCATCCCTACAAAGATGTTAATCAGATACTTGGCTTTGTGGACACTTTTCAGAGAACAAATTTGTTATCATAAAAATAAAGCCAGAAAATGAAGAGCTGTTTAATCACTCAATTGGATTTTTCTGCCAGCATTTTTCTTTTTCTCTGCAACCCACTGCTAAATTGTGCTTCCTAGCTGTTTTTTTTATAAAATCACTTAATTAAATCTAACTCTGATTACATCAGAGAAGGCCAGGTACCCTACACCATAAGAGGGGGTTTGCAATTTTGACTTGTCTACTTAAATATCACCAAAATCTGATCACAAGGTCAATCACGTCCCTGGGTGGGATTGAACCACCAACCTTTTGATTAATAGCTGAACACACTAACCGATTGCGCCACAGAGACACTTTGCAAAAAGTAAATACTGACAAAGACTAATAAGCATTCATCTAGAACGTTTCCTAGAAAAACTTTAAAAAGTCAATAATCTGGAGAGTTTTTGTAAGATGTTTCTTCCAGCAACCAATGAAGAAACACATTGGTACTTTCGCATGATGAGTGAGTGCTTCAGGATCTCTTGCACTTACATGTGCAGCAGAGTACTGTAATGGAAGCATGCTGGGTCCATAACCCAGAGGTAGGCAGATTGAAACTATCCTTTGCTATATGCATTTTTTTTTGTTCATTAAAGTAATCCAAAACTGGGATTGATATTTTAGCTTTTATTTTTACTTAAAGTACAATAACTTTTACCATTTTAATTTGTTTTAATAGTATATTGACAGTATTGTTTTCTTTCAAAAATCCACTTAATTTTCTTTACCCGATTATTAAAATGGTAATTGACAAAAACAAACTACATTGTCACCAGAAGAGCAATACAAAATGTACAAGTGATGTATTAAAATCATCTTTCCAGCTTGAATTTCAATGATGCATTGGGGCAACGATTTTGTGAGAAACATCTTCACCCTTAAATAAAGATTTTCTTAATTCCTTACCTGTGTGCTAATTAGATATCACCTTGTTTTCACATTAAACAGACTTCCACATGAGAAAGCAGCAAGGATGCAGTGGCGTTAATGTTTCCTGGTGTCAACCTGTATTATTTCAGTAGATATTGAAATGAGGATGCATCTTGCTGCCTTTCCAATGAAGCAAGTTTAATTTAGTAATAGGTGAAAAACCATTCCTACAAAGATGTTAATCAGATATTTGGCTTTGTGGACACTTTTCAGAGTACAAATTTGTTAGCATAAAAGTAAAGCCAGAAAATGAAGAGCTGTTTAATCACTCAATTGGATTTTTTTGCCAGCATATTTCTTTTTCTCTGCAAACCACTGCTAAATTGTGCTTCCTAGCTGTTTTTATAAAATCACTGAATCAAATCTAACTCTGATTACATCAGAGAAGGCCAGGTACCCAACACCATAACAGGGGTTTTTGAAATTTTGACTTGTCTACTTAAAGATCACCAAAATCTGATAACAAGGTCAATTACGTCCCTGGGTGGGATTGAACCACCAACCTTTTGGTTAATAGCCGTACACACTAACTGATTGCGCCACAGCGACACTTTGCAAAAGTACATACTGACAAAGGCTGATAAGCATTCATCTAGAACGTTTCCAAGAAAAACTTTAAATAGTCAATAATCTGGAGAGTTTTTGTAAGATGTTTCTTCCATCAACCAATGAAGAAACACATTGGTACTTTCCCATGATGAGTGAGTGCTTCAGGATCTCTTGCAATTACATGTGCAGCAGAGTACTGTAATGGAAGCATGCTGGGTCCATAGCCCAGAGGTAGGCAGATTGAAACTATCCTCTGCTATATGCATTTTTTTTTGTTAATTAAAGTAATCCAAAACTGGGATTGATATTTTTGCTCTTTTATTTTTACTTAAAGTACAATAACTTTTACCATTTTAATTTGTTTTAATAGTATATTGACAGTATTGTTTTCTTTCAAAAATCCACTTAATTTTCTTTACCCGATTATTAAAATGGTAATTGACAAAAATAAACTGATGAGGATACTACTGCAGTCTTTGTTTCGTCTGTACCCGCTGAAAGAGCAGCAAAAGGTGGAGATCTTGATGGAACAGTTGAAAGGGCTTGCACTTAGAGAGGTTACTTCCTGGCCTACTGAAGAGAAGAAGACTGTGGACCAGATCCTCAACAGGCTTGCTACCACATTTGACACAAGGACAGTGTCAGAACTTAAAATGCACTTCTTTGCTCGAAAGCAACAACCAGGAGAGTCACTACGGGGCTATGCCCTCAGCTTGCAGGAAGCACTCAGAGATGTTCAGCAAGCAGACCCTGAGCAAGTGCATGACAAAGAGAAAATGTTATTGGACCAGTTCACTGAAGGTGCAAGGGGCGAATTTGTAAAACTCAGCTGCGACTATTGAGATTGCAGAAGCCTGGAAGCACATTCCTGGATTTTAAAGAGGCTGCGATTAAAGTTCTAGGCTCCAGTCTTACTTCAGGGGCTGTTCCACAAGAGTCTATTCCAGAGATGCCACGGTATCAAGAGAATTCTGATGCCCAGGAGTCAAGTTTTAAAGGAGCTACTTACCCACCTACAGTAAAAGGAGTGACAGTGCCATGTTCAAAGACATGCATATTTGACTCTTCTAGTGAGTTACGAAGTCTGCTGGCTGAACTGACACGTGGTGTGACAGAGATGCGCAGAGACCTGCAGATTCTGAAGAGACAGCAGGCACTGCTCCATGAAGAAATGGAATGGTGCCAGGAGAGGAGACCACTGAACAGTTCCCAATGGGACCTACATAGAAACAGGGAGACACTTTTTTCCAACCACTTTGCCTCCCAAAGGCGACCCATTTTTCAAAGCTGTGAAGGAAGCGGACAAATTAAGAGAGAATTTGAGCAGCCAGATCATTTAAACTCCAAATTCATGTGGTTAACCCGTTATGTTAGCCAAAGCCCGGTGGTTCAAGTTTGCATCAATGGAGTCTCAATGCCCGCTCTCTTAGACACTGGATCACTAGTGACCACAATACAAGCAACACAGTTTGAGCAGCATTGGACTGAGGAACAGATGTTTCCGTCAACTTCCACATTGATAAACCCGATTGCAAGCAATGGGCACTGCATCCCTTGCAAAGGATACTCGGAAGCTGAAATTCAAATCGGACGAACAGTGCTACCACAGCAAGGCTTCATCATCACCACTGCCCAAGATGATGGATTGCCTCCAGTGATAGTGGGCATGAATGTGTTGCGGAACTGCTGTGAGGAGCTCGTAGCAGCACTCCAAGGAGAGTTTCAAACTGACAAGCTCCAGGAGAAACAAGGCCTTCAACCTGGGATAGCCAAACAAAAGGGAAGAATGATAACAGAATTATCTGTAAGAGAGGAACATGAAAAAAATAAGGCTAGCCAAATAATGATAGAAATGCCCATCTCCAGTGTCCAGATTATCCGAAAGAATGCTTCAATGTTAGGCATGAATAATATAGCATCCAGTTCTAGAAACTGTGAGCAACCTATTCAAGGAACCAGTTTTGACCACCTGCAAGATAAAAGTCAGATGATAAGACACCTCAAAGCCTTACTGAAGATTGGGAAATACCTGACCAAGCGACAAAGGCAAGAATCCTCGCCAGAACTCCTGAAGTTGTTGAGACAGCGAGAAAGGCTGTTTGAAGAGAAAGGACAGTTGGTTCGATGTAGTGTGGATCCTAATACTCATTATAGGATCAGTCAACTTGTAATTCCAAGACAAAGTGCTTGTTATGTGCTTGAAGAATATCACGACAAGTCAGGTCACCCTGGGTGCAAAAGGATGGAAACAAGCATCTGGAAAAAGTTCTTTTGGGTTGAAATGAGGGAAGACATCAAGAGATGGTGCCGAAACTGTCCAACCTGTTCTGTAAGAAGAACCTTGCTGCCTCTTTCTCTCCAGAATCCATTGTCCCAAACCAGCTGTGATACTGAATCCCAAGATGGAATGGAAGAGGCTCATAAAATGTATTTACAGCAGACTAAGGTGGTTTGTCACCGACAAGGAGGCAAGAAGACTAGGGCTTGCAAAACAGAAAACCACCATAGTCAGCTGCAGTTTTGTACAGCATGTCCCAAAGACAGTTTAGAAAGAGTTCAATACTCATCCATGGCAGGGGGGTTGAGGTTTCCTAGACAAACTTTTCAAGACCATATACTGTCCAGATTTCAACCGATTGCTCCAGGAGCATGTGTTAATGTACTATAGCACAAAAGGAATTATACCTATCAGATACTGATGTTAAAAATGTTGATAAATGTTAATGTTTCAGACATAATCTGTGTTCACTAATGAATGTGACTGGATATAGTGAGAAGTTTATATAGGGATAAAACCAAAATGCGTGAGGACACGCATGTTTTGGGGGGGGGGCACGTGTGATATCCCATAACAACAAGGACATTTTTGACAACAGTGTAGTTGCCTGTGCCATTTAAATAAAGTTTATTTAAAAGAAAATTGAACAGCAGTTTGAGAAGTCAGTTGGAGCCATGGTGAGGAAAGAGCTGGCGACGCCATTACGCAGAGATGAGCAGCTGAGAGAGGGGAGACAAATAAGCTGAAAATTGCATGAGAGAGTAAGCAGTAGTGCAAAATACAGCAGTGGAAGTGCAGCAATTAACAAGTAAGAACGCCATGACACTCTCAGCCAAGAGAGTGCACAGCAAGTGTCAGAGACAGGAGAGTATAAAGCCTTTATACCAATGCTGACTGGCCTACATCTGAGGGGAAACTGCCTCAGAAACATCTATTGACTGGGTGAGATAAATCCATATTTATACTGAAACCTACTCCACTGCAAAGGACATTATCCTATATTTACTATACCTATGCAGCGATTTACATGGGAAGCAGCTCCAGTTTGTTTTAAACAATCATCTTTACTACACAGAGCTACAATATTTTGTTCACAGCTAAAGGAGACAATAGCTGCATATAACTATGTAACAACATAACCGGGCCCCAACGTGCACATAGAGACTCCCTGCAGTGACACCAATGTTATCTGGGACTTAAATATTGTCTGCATAAGTTGATTTCTATTACTAAGCAACATAGTATTAATCTCAGATTTAGTTATATTACCATTTGTGTAATGACTTAAAGTGTATATGGTGTCTGTGTTTAAGTTGCTTGAATCAAATCTTTCCCTTCCCTACTGTAATCAGTTCCTTTTCTGAGTTATGTGGTAAACCATTTATTCTTTCATACAAAGCCCTGCCTGCCTTTCTTTGTGTCTGGGGAAACCTTGCCTCTCTGCCAGGAATAGAGAAGAGCTGCTGCTGAAGGAGGAATAGTCCATCAAGGTATCCCTGACCTGTTCCACATAGTTTACACACTTGTTATACCGGGGTGTTACATTGTGTGTGACTGACCTTAGGAAGAAACCGGAGCCTCCGCTGCAGTGACCCAGCAACCAGGGCACGGGAGTATACAGTGCCGCTGGGAGTGATGAAGCTGCAGTAAAGATGTCTATTAGACCTAGCCTGCTGCAGCCCTTGTAGATTCTCATAAAAAAAGTTCTTCTTTTCTTGTCAAAATTAATAGCTAAGAATAGGCTGCTTGAGGCAGGCCCCTGTTAAGTGGCCTGCTACTGAAGGCAACAACTACAAACTGAGCTCCCTGTTCATGGAAGCGGGGTTATAGAGGAGAATGCGCTGAGCATCTTGGGAACAGTCAAAAGCTTTGAGCCGGTTGGTGCCTCAGATCAAGATCCTACTCTACACCCCAATGTGAATCCTTGTGGAGTCCAGTGTACCCCACAGAAGAAATTAATGTGTCACACCCATTGGCAGCAACCTTAGAATAGCTGCTGACGGGCACAATTGAGAAAGGAAGGGGGGGGACATTTGAATCCAGCACATAGATGCAATTCAAATATGTAATTTGAACCTTCCTATTTTAAAATATAATGGATGAACCTCACCCTGTGAGAACAATCTTCATGATATAGAGATCTCATATGCAAAATAAGTATGAGTTGGGATAGGGCTGGGGAGGGTGGCTGCTCGGGCAGCCCCTCCCCCGTCAAGTTAAGGAGATTCAACTGAGGAAGCACAAGGGAACTCTCGTCTGGGGACAACAACTGCAGGGAGACCACATCTTTTCAGATGAACATGGGAGGGCGGAAGGCTGCCTAATACTGAAGCACCATCAAATATCAAACCATATGCAATAACTAGTACAAGCATTCCTGGGGGAAGGTCTGCAGGAGACGAATTTGCATACGGTGATGTCATCCAAGCAGTGGGCCAAAGTTGGCTGGAACCCTCATCTGCATATGAAAAGAGAAAAGGGTTATGCAGGGCATGGCGGCCTTTTGCGGCGCTTGGATGACCCCTAGTTCGCATTAAACACCTCCACCCTCCTTCGGTGTGGGGCTCATGTTGACTATGCCCCAGCCCCTGAAGCATTCAAGCTGATTTCTTGCAGCAGCTGGGCACTGTAACAGCTCCAGAGCTGCTCTGTAAGGCAAATAAAAGGGTGTGGGCCCTGCAGCACTACCTGTAGTTCGCATTGTGCGTTGGAAGGCACAAAGTAATCAGACGGGAGAAGTCAGGATAGTGCGCAAGGGCATAGAAGGGAGCGGCTCAAGAAAAGAGAAGTGGAAACAGACAGCAAACTAGGCTGGAGAGAGACCTGAGACAAAGAGATCTGAATTATACGAGAGCCGACCAGGGGAAACACAAATTATGCAGTCAAGTTTCCCACATTTGGGGAAATCGCAGGGGCAGCACAGCCAGAGTGCAATGGGTGAGCCTTGCCCTGGGAGAAGCACCTTCAAGATCATAGTATCTCACCTGGCAGGTAAGTAGGAGTTGGGCTAGAGCTGGGGAGGGTCGCTGCTCGGGCACCCCCCTGTCAAGTGAAGGAGATCCAACTGAGGCAGCACAATGGAACTCTCGAAAGAAGAACAAGGCTAGAGGAAGATCTGAGACAAAGAAATCTGACTTTTACCAGAGCTGACCAGCGGAAAACACAAACACAGTCCCCCACTACCACAAATAATGCAGGCGAGTTTCCCACATTTGGGGAAATCACAGGGGTCAGCATACCCAGAATGCAATGAATGAACCTCACCCTGGGTGAACAATCTTCATGACCATGGTGTCTCCTATGCAAAATAAGTATGATTTGGGATAGGGCTGGGGAGGGCCGCTGCTCAGGCACATCTCTGTCAAGTAAAGTTAATTCAACTGAGGCAGCACAAGGGAACTCTCATCTGGGGACAACAACTGCAGGGAGAACACATATTTTCAGATGAACATGGGAGGGCAGAAGGCTGCCTAATACTGAAGCACCCCCAAACAACAAACCAAATGCAACAACTAGTGCAAGCATTCCTGGGGGAAGGCCTGCAGCAGATGGATTTGCATATGGTGATGTTATCCAAGCAGTGGGTCAAAGTTGGCTTCAACCCTCATCTGCATATGAAAAGAGAAAAGGGGCGTGCAGGGCATGGCGGCCTTTTGCGGCGCTTGGATGACCCCTAGATCGCATTAACCACCCCCACCCTCCTTTGGTGTGGGGCTCATGTTGGCCATGCCCCATCCCATGAAGCATTCAAGCTGATTTCTTGCAGCAGCTGGGCACTGTAACAGCTCCAGAGCTGCTCTGTAAGGCAAGTAAAAGGGTGTGGGCCCTGCAGCACTACCTGTAGTTTGCATTGTGCATTGGAAGGCACAAAGTAAGCAGACGGGAGGAGAAGTCAGGATAGTGCACAAGGGTATAGAAGGGAGGGGCTCAAGAAAAGAGAAGTGGAAACAGACAGCAAACTAGGCTGGAGAGAGACCTGAGACAAAGAGATCTGAATTATACGAGAGCCGACCAGGGGAAACACAAATTATGCAGTCAAGTTTCCCACATTTGGGGAAATTGCAGGGGCAGCACACCCAGAGTGCAATGGGTGAGCCTTGCCCTGGGAGAAGCACCTTCATGATCATAGTATCTCACCTGGCAGGTAAGTAGGAGTTGGGCTAGAGCTGGGGAGGGTCGCTGCTCGGACACCCCCCTGTCAAGTGAAGGAGATCCAACTGAGGCAGCACAAAGGAACTCTCGAAAGAAGAACAAGGCTAGAGGAAGATCTGAGACAAAGAAATCTGACTTTTACCAGAGCTGACCAGAGGAAAGCACAAACACAGTCCACCACTACCACAAATAATGCAGTCGAGTTTCCCACATTTGGGGAAATCACAGGGGTCAGCATACCCAGAGTGCAATGAATGAACCGCACCCTGGGAGAACAATCTTCATAACAATGGTATCTCCTATGCAAAATAAGTATGATTTGGGATATGGCTGGGGAGGGCCGCTGCTCAGGCACATCTCTGTCAAGTAAAGGAGATTCAACTGAGGCAGCACAAGGGAACTCTCATCTGGGGACAACAACTGCAGGGAGAACACATATTTTCAGATGAACATGGGAGGGCAGAAGGCTGCCTAATACTGAAGCACCCCCAAACAACAAACCAAATGCAACAACTAGTGCAAGCATTTCTGGGGGAAGGCCTGCAGCAGATAGATTTGCATATGGTGATGTCATCCAAGCAGTGGGTCAAAGTTGGCTTCAACCCTCGTCTGCATATGAAAAGAGAAAAGGGGCGTGCAGGGCATGGTGGCCTTTTGCGGCACTTGGCTGACCCCTAGTTTGCATTAAACACCTCCACCCTCCTTCGGTGTGGGGCTCATGTTGGCTATGCCCCAGCCCCTGAAGCATTCAAGCTGATTTCTTGCAGCAGCTGGGCACTGTAACAGCTCCAGAGCTGCTCTGTAAGGCAAGTAAAAGGTTGTGGGCCCTGCAGCACTACCTGTAGTTCGCATTGTGCGTTGGAAGGCACAAAGTAAGCAGAAAGGAGGAGAAGTCAGGATAGTGCGCAAGGGCATAGAAGGGAGCTGCTGAAGAAAAGAGAAGTGGAAACAGACAGCAAACTAGGCTGGAGAGAGACCTGAGACAAAGAGATCTGAATTATACGAGACCTGACCAGGGGAAACACAAATTATGCAGTCAAGTTTCCCACATTTGGGGAAATCGCAGGGGCAGCACACCCAGAGTGCAATGGGTGAGCCTTGCCCTGGGAGAAGCACCTTCATGATCATAGTATCTCACCTGGCAGGTAAGTAGGAGTTGGGCTAGAGCTGGGGAGGGTCGCTGCTCGGGCACCCCCCTGTCAAGTGAAGGAGATCCAACTGAGGCAGCACAAAGGAACTCTCGAAAGAAGAACAAGGCTAGAGGAAGATCTGAGACAAAGAAATCTGACTTTTACCAGAGCTGACCAGAGGAAAGCACAAACACAGTCCACCACTACCACAAATAATGCAGTCGAGTTTCCCACATTTGGGGAAATCACAGGGGTCAGCATACCCAGAGTGCAATGAATGAACCGCACCCTGGGAGAACAATCTTCATAACAATGGTATCTCCTATGCAAAATAAGTATGATTTGGGATATGGCTGGGGAGGGCCGCTGCTCAGGCACATCTCTGTCAAGTAAAGGAGATTCAACTGAGGCAGCACAAGGGAACTCTCATCTGGGGACAACAACTGCAGGGAGAACACATATTTTCAGATGAACATGGGAGGGCAGAAGGCTGCCTAATACTGAAGCACCCCCAAACAACAAACCAAATGCAACAACTAGTGCAAGCATTCCTGGGGGAAGGCCTGCAGCAGATAGATTTGCATATGGTGATGTCATCCAAGCAGTGGGTCAAAGTTGGCTTCAACCCTCGTCTGCATATGAAAAGAGAAAAGGGGCGTGCAGGGCATGGTGGCCTTTTGCGGCACTTGGCTGACCCCTAGTTTGCATTAAACACCTCCACCCTCCTTCGGTGTAGGGCTCATGTTGGCTATGCCCCAGCCCCTGAAGCATTCAAGCTGATTTCTTGCAGCAGCTGGGCACTGTAACAGCTCCAGAGCTGCTCTGTAAGTCAAGTAAAAGGGTGTGGGCCCTGCAGCACTACCTGTAGTTCGCATTGTGCGTTGGAAGGCACAAAGTAAGCAGAAAGGAGGAGAAGTCAGGATAGTGCGCAAGGGCATAGAAGGGAGCGGCTCAAGAAAAGAGAAGTGGAAACAGACAGCAAACTAGGCTGGAGAGAGACCTGAGACAAAGAGATCTGAATTATACGAGACCTGACCAGGGGAAACACAAATTATGCAGTCAAGTTTCCCACATTTGGGGAAATCGCAGGGGCAGCACACCCAGAGTGCAATGGGTGAGCCTTGCCCTGGGAGAAGCACCTTCATGATCATAGTATCTCACCTGGCAGGTAAGTAGGAGTTGGGCTAGAGCTGGGGAGGGTCGCTGCTCGGGCACCCCCCTGTCAAGTGAAGGAGATCCAACTGAGGCAGCACAAGGAAACTCTCGAAAGAAGAACAAGGCTAGAGGAAGATCTGAAACAAAGAAATCTGACTTTTACCAGAGAGCAGAGGAAAACACAAACACAGTCCCCCACTACCAACAAATAAAGCAGTCGCGTTTCCCACATTTGGGGAAATCACAGGGGTCAGCATACCCAGAATGCAATGAATGAACCTCACCCTGGGAGAGTAATCTTCATGACCATGGTATCTCCTATGCAAAATAAGTATGATTTGGGATAGGGCTGGGGAGGGCCGCTGCTCATGCACATCTCTGTCAAGTAAAGGAGATTCAACTGAGGCAGCACAAGGGAACTCTCATCTGGGGACAACAACTGCAGGGAGAACACATATTTTCAGATGAACATGGGAGGGCAGAAGGCTGCCTAATACTGAAGCACCCCCAAACAACAAACCAAATGCAACAACTAGTGCAAGCATTCCTGGGGGAAGTTCTGCAGAAGACGGATTTGCATACGGTGATGTCATCCAAGCAGTGGGTCAAAGTTGGCTTCAACCCTCATCTGCATATGAAAAGAGAAAAGGGGCGTGCAGGGCATGGCGGCCTTTTGCGGTGCTTGGATGACCCCTAGTTCGCATTAAACACCCCACCCTCCTTTGGTGTGGGGCTCATGTTGGCCATGCCCCATCCCCTGAAGCATTCAAGCTGATTTATTGCAGCAGCTGGGCACTGTAACAGCTCCAGAGCTGCTCTGAACGGCAAGTAAAAGGGTGTGGGCCCTGCAGCACTACCTGTAGTTTGCATTGTGCATTGGAAGGCACAAAGTAAGCAGACGGGAGAAGTCAGGATAGTGCGCAAGGGCATAGAAGGGAGCGGCTCAAGAAAAGAGAAGTTGAAACAGACAGCAAACTAGGCTGGAGAGAGTCCTGAGACAAAGAGATCTGAATTATACGAGAGCCGACCAGGGGAAACACAAATTATGCAGTCAAGTTTCCCACATTTGGGGAAATCGCAGGAGCAGCACACCCAGAGTGCAATGGGTGAGCCTTGCCCTGGGAGAAGCACCTACATGATCATAGTATCTCACCTGCCAGGTAAGTAGAAGTTGGGCTAGAGCTGGGGAGGGTCGCTGCTCGGGTACCCCCCTGTCAAGTGAAGGAGATCCAACTGAGGCAGCACAAGGGAACTCTCGAAAGAAGAACAAGGCTAAAGGAAGATCTGAGACAAAGAAATCTGACTTTTACCAGAGCTGACCAGAGGAAAGCACAAACACAGTCCCCCACTACCACAAATAAAGCAGTCGAGTTTCCCACATTTGGGGAAATCACAGGGGTCAGCATACCCAGAATGCAATGAATGAACCTCACCGTGGGAGAACAATCTTCATGACCATGGTATCTCCTATGCAAAATAAGTATGATTTGGGATAGGGCTGGGGAGGGCCGCTGCTCAGGCACATCTCTGTCAAGTAAAGGAGATTCAACTGAGGCAGCACAAGGGAACTCTCATCTGGGGACAACAACTGCAGGGAGAACACATATTTTCAGATGAACATGGGAGGGCAGAAGGCTGCCTAATACTGAAGCACCCCCAAACAACAAACCAAATGCAACAACTAGTGCAAGCATTCCTGGGGGAAGGCCTGCAGCAGATGGATTTGCATACGGTGATGTCATCCAAGCAGTGGGTCAAAGTTGGCTTCAACCCTCGTCTGCATATGAAAAGAGAAAAGGGGCGTGCAGGGCATGGCGGCCTTTTGCGGCGCTTGGATGACCCCTAGTTCGCATTAAACACCTCCACCCTCCTTCGGTGTGGGGCTCATGTTGGCTATGCCCCAGCCCCTGAAGCATTCAAGCTGATTTCTTGCAGCAGCTGGGCACTGTAACAGCTCCAGAGCTGCTCTGTACGGCAAGTAAAAGGGTGTGGGCCCTGCAGCACTACCTGTAGTTTGCATTGTGCATTGGAAGGCACAAAGTAAGCAGACAGGAGGAGAAGTCAGGATAGTGCACAAGGGTATAAAAGGGAGGGGCTCATGAAAAAAGAAGTGGAAACAGACAGCAAACTAGGCTGGAGAGAGACCTGAGACAAAGAGATCTGAATTATACGAGAGCCGACCAGGGGAAACACAAATTATGCAGTCAAGCTTCCCACATTTGGGGAAATCAGAGTGCAATGGGTGAGCCTTGCCCTGGGAGAAGCACCTTCATGATCATAGTATCTCACCTGGCAGGTAAGTAGGAGTTGGGCTAGAGCTGGGGAGGGTCGCTGCTCGGGCACCCCTCTGTCAAGTGAAAGAGATCCAACTGAGGCAGCACAAGGAAACTCTCGAAAGAAGAACAAGGCTAGAGGAAGATCTGAGACAAATAAATCTGACTTTTACCAGAGCTGACCAGAGGAAAGCACAAACACAGTCCCCCACTACCACAAATAATGCAGTCGAGTTTCCCACATTTTGGAAATCACAGGGGTCAGCATACCCAGAATGCAATGAATGAACCTCACCCTGGGAGAACAATCTTCATGACCATGGTATCTCCTATGCAAAATAAGTATGATTTGGGATAGGGCTGGGGAGGGCCGCTGCTCAGGCACATCTCTGTCAAGTAAAGGAGATTCAACTGAGGCAGCACAAGGGAACTCTCATCTGGGGACAACAACTGCAGGGAGAACACATATTTTCAGATGAACATGGGAGGGCAGAAGGCTGACTAATACTGAAGCACCCCCAAACAACAAACCAAATGCAACAACTAGTGCAAGCATTCCTGGGGGAAGGCCTGCAGCAGATGGATTTGCATACGGTGATGTCATCCAAGCAGTGGGTCAAAGTTGGCTTCAACCCTCGTCTGCATATGAAAAGAGAAAAGGGGCGTGCAGGGCATGGCGGCCTTTTGCGGCGCTTGGATGACCCCTAGTTCACATTAAACACCTCCACCCTCCTTCGGTGTGGGGCTCATGTTGGCTGTGCCCCAGCCCCTGAAGCATTCAAGCTGATTTCTTGCAGTAGCTGGGCACTGTAACAGCTCCAGAGCTGCTCTGTACGGCAAGTAAAAGGGTGTGGGCCCTACAGCACTACCTGTAGTTTGCATTGTGCATTGGAAGGCACAAAGTAAGCAGACAGGAGGAGAAGTCAGGATAGTGCACAAGGGTATAAAAGGGAGGGGCTCATGAAAAAAGAAGTGGAAACAGACAGCAAACTAGGCTGGAGAGAGACCTGAGACAAAGAGATCTGAATTATACGAGAGCCGACCAGGGGAAACACAAATTATGCAGTCAAGCTTCCCACATTTGGGGAAATCGCAGGGGCACCACACCCAGAGTGCAATGGGTGAGCCTTGCCCTGGGAGAAGCACCTTCATGATCATAGTATCTCACCTGGCAAGTAAGTAGGAGTTGGGCTAGAGCTGGGGAGGGTCGCTGCTCGGGCACCCCCCTGTCAAGTGAAAGAGATCCAACTGAGGCAGCACAAGGGAACTCTCGAAAGAAGAACAAGGCTAGAGGAAGATCTGAGACAAATAAATCTGACTTTTACCAGAGCTGTCCAGAGGAAAGCACAAACACAGTCCCCCACTACCACAAATAATGCAGTTGAGTTTCCCACATTTGGGGAAATCACAGGGGTCAGCATACCCAGAATGCAATGAATGAACCTCACCCTGGGAGAACAATCTTCATGACCATGGTATCGCCTATGCAAAATAAGTATGATTTGGGATAGGGCTGGGGAGGGCCGCTGCTCAGGCACATCTCTGTCAAGTAAAGGAGATTCAACTGAGGCAGCACAAGGGAACTCTCATCTGGGGACAACAACTGCAGGGAGAACACATATTTTCAGATAAACATGGGAGGGCAGAAGGCAGCCTAATACTGAAGCACCCCCAAACAACAAACCAAATGCAACAACTAGTACAAGCATTCCTGGGGGAAGGCCTGCAGCAGATGGATTTGCATATGGTGATGTCATCCAAGCAGTGGGTCAAAGTTGGCTTCAACCCTCGTCTGCATATGAAAAGAGAAAAGGGGCGTGCAGGGCATGGCGGCCTTTTGCGGCGCTTGGATGACCCCTAGTTCGCATTAAACACCTCCACCCTCCTTCGGTGTGGGGCTCATGTTGGCTATGCCCCAGCCCCTGAAGCATTCAAGCTGATTTCTTGCAGCAGCTGGGCACTGTAACAGCTCCAGAGCTGCTCTGAACGGCAAGTAAAAGGGTGTGGGCCCTGCAGCACTACCTGTAGTTTGCATTGTGCATTGGAAGGCACAAAGTAAGCAGACGGGAGAAGTCAGGATAGTGCGCAAGGGCATAGAAGGGAGCGGCTCAAGAAAAGAGAAGTTGAAACAGACAGCAAACTAGGCTGGAGAGAGACCTGAGACAAAGAGATCTGAATTATATGAGAGCCGACCAGGGGAAACACAAATTATGCAGTCAAGTTTCCCACATTTGGGGAAATCGCAGGAGCAGCACACCCAGAGTGCAATGGGTGAGCCTTGCCCTGGGAGAAGCACCTACATGATCATAGTATCTCACCTGCCAGGTAAGTAGAAGTTGGGCTAGAGCTGGGGAGGGTCGCTGCTCGGGTACCCCCCTGTCAAGTGAAGGAGATTCAACTGAGGTAGCACAAGGGAACTCTCGAAAGAAGAACAAGGCTAGAGGAAGATCTGAGACAAATAAATCTGACTTTTACCAGAGCTGACCAGAGGAAAGCACAAACACAGTCCCCCACTACCACAAATAATGCAGTCGAGTTTCCCACATTTGGGGAAATCACAGGGGTCAGCATACCCAGAATGCAATGAATGAACCTCACCCTGGGAGAACAATCTTCATGACCATGGTATCTCCTATGCAAAATAAGTATGATTTGGGATAGGGCTGGGGAGGGCCGCTGCTCAGGCACATCTCTGTCAAGTAAAGGAGATTCAACTGAGGCAGCACAAGGGAACTCTCATCTGGGGACAACAACTGCAGGGAGAACACATATTTTCAGATGAACATGGGAGGGCAGAAGGCTGCCTAATAATGAAGCACCCCCAAACAACAAACCAAATGCAACAACTAGTGCAAGCATTCCTGGGGGAAGGCCTGCAGCAGATGGATTTGCATACGGTGATGTCATCCAAGCAGTGGGTCAAAGTTGGCTTCAACCCTCGTCTGCATATGAAAAGAGAAAAGGGGCGTGCAGGGCATAGCGGCCTTTTGCGGCGCTTGGATGACCCCTAGTTCGCATTAAACACCTCCACCCTCCTTCGGTGTGGGGCTCATGTTGGCTATGCCCCAGCCCCTGAAGCATTCAAGCTGATTTCTTGCAGCAGCTGGGCACTGTAACAGCTCCAGAGCTGCTCTGTACGGCAAGTAAAAGGGTGTGGGCCCTGCAGCACTACCAGTAGTTTGCATTGTGCATTGGAAGGCACAAAGTAAGCAGACAAGAGGAGAAGTCAGGATAGTGCACAAGGGTATAAAAGGGAGGGGCTCATGAAAAAAGAAGTGGAAACAGACAGCAAACTAGGCTGGAGAGAGACCTGAGACAAAGAGATCTGAATTATACGAGAGCCGACCAGGGGAAACACAAATTATGCAGTCAAGCTTCCCACATTTGGGGAAATCGCAGGGGCACCACACCCAGAGTGCAATGGGTGAGCCTTGCCCTGGGAAAAGCACCTTCATGATCATAGTATCTCACCTGGCAGGTAAGTAGGAGTTGGGCTAGAGCTGGGGAGGGTCGCTACTCGGGCACCCCCCTGTCAAGTGAAAGAGATCCAACTGAGGCAGCACAAGGGAACTCTCGAAAGAAGAACAAGGCTAGAGGAAGATCTGAGACAAATAAATCTGACTTTTACCAGAGCTGACCAGAGGAAAGCACAAACACAGTCCCCCACTACCACAAATAATGCAGTCGAGTTTCCCACATTTGGGGAAATCACAGGGGTCAGCATACCCAGAATGCAATGAATGAACCTCACCCTGGGAGAACAATCTTCATGACCATGGTATCGCCTATGCAAAATAAGTATGATTTGGGATAGGGCTGGGGAGGGCCGCTGCTCAGGCACATCTCTGTCAAGTAAAGGAGATTCAGCTGAGGCAGCACAAGGGAACTCTCATCTGGGGACAACAACTGCAGGGAGAACACATATTTTCATATAAAAATCTTGGTCATGCTCTGGTTTCTCTTCAGAACGAACAAATCTTTCGCCTCTTACTAAAGATTTCCGTGGAGAGGCGCAAAACCGAGTTTTATCTCAATTTTTGCATGCCCCATCTTTTTGGGGTTTCTTTTACCGGTTTAAAGATAGAATGAGTGTGCTTTAATGTAAGCTCATTTGCATAGAAATGACAGTAAATGTTTATTTATGTTCAAACAGAACTTTCTTGACCATGCTACTTGCTTTAAAGATCTGGGAGCACATGGAATACAGTACAAACCATGCTTATAGCAAGGAGAAGCCAGGTGAGAAATCTGCTTTCTTTCAAATTGGGCACTCACTTTGATCTGAATGAGGACTGCTGGCACAGCACTCAGGCGACAGGTGGAATCTTGGTCATGCTCTGGTTTCTCTTCAGAACGAACAAATCTTTCGCCTTTTATTAAAGATTATCCGTGGAGAGGAGCAAAACTGAATTTTATCTCAATTTTTGCATGCCCCATATTATTGGGGTTTCTTTTATCAGTTTAAAGACAGAACGAGTGTGCTTTCTTGTTAGCTTTAATGTAAGTTTATTTGCATAACAATGACAATAAATGTCTGTTTCTTTTCAAGCAGAACTTTCTTGACCATACTAATTGCTTGAAAGATCTGGGAGCACATGGAAAAGAGTACAAACCATGTTTATAGCAAGGGGAAGCCTGGTGAGAAATCTGCTTTCTTTCTTTCAAATTGGGTGCTCACTTTGAGCTGAATGAGGACTGCTGGCATGGCACTCAGGCGACAGGTGGAATCTTGGTCATGCTCTGGTTTCTCTTCAGAACAAACAAATCTTTCGCCTTTTACTAAAGATTTCCGTGGAGAGGAGCAAAACTGAGTTTTATCTCAATTTTTGCATGCCCCATATCATACCTCCCAACTGTCCCGATTTTCGCGGGACAGTCCCGTTTTTTGGGGACTGTCCCGCTGTCCCACCTGCGGGCCGCAGTGTCCCGCGGTGGGGAGGACAATTGGGAGGCTCTGTCTGTCGCTGCCCTGCTTAGCAGAGCAGCGGTGAATAGACGCTGTGCGCATGCGCACAGCGTCTATTCACTGAAGTCAGAGGGAGAGGTGGCATGCCAGCGGCTCACAGAGCGCTGGGCATGCCCGCTCAGTGCCGAAAACGGGGGCGTGACTCGCGATCGCGGGTCCTCCCGCGAAGCCACGCCCCCTTTTACTTAGGCCACACCCTTTTTGGGAGCGCGCGCGACTTCGCCGCGCGTGTGTCCCTCTTTGCGAGCCGACAAAGTTGGGAGGTATGCCCATATTATTGGGGTTTCTTTTATCAGTTTAAAGACAGAACGAGTGTGCTTTCTGGTTAGCTTTAATGTAAGTTTATTTGCATAACAATGACAGTAAATGTTTGTTTCTTTTCAAACAGAACTTTCTTGACCATGCTACTTGCTTGAAAGATCTGGGAGCACATGGAAAACAGTACAAACCATGCAGTATCACAAGAGCCTTTATTTGATCTTTCATGAAGATAGAGCAGAATTGAGGACACGTCAACAATTTCTGCCGAAGGTGGTTCATCTTTCCACATGGTGCCTTTGGCCACTGACACCTTCGTTGAGTCAAAGTCTCTGGCTGTGGTCAGAACTTTGAAAATTTATGTCACCAGAACGGTTCAGATTAGGAAAACAGAGGCTCTGTTTGTCCTGTATGCTCCCAACAGGATTGGGTGTCCTGCTTCCATGTAGACCATTATGCGCTGGATCTGTGGTAAGATTCAGCATGCTCATTCCATGGCAGGATTGCCGTTACTGAATTAGGTGAAGACCCATTCTACTAGAAAGGTGGGTTCATCCTGGGCAGCTGGTCGGGGAGTCTCGGCATTGCAACTTTGCCGAGCAGCTATTTAGTAAACACTTTTGCTAAGTTTTACAAGTTTGATACCTTGGCCGATGATAACTTCAAGTTGGGTCATTCGGTGCTGCAGAGTCGTACGCACTCTTCCACCCGTTCAAGAGCTTTGGTATAACCCCATGGTTCTTAATGTGACCCCAGCATCCTCTAGGTCGTATGAGAAAATAGGATTTTAATACCTACCGGTAAATCCTTTTCTCTTAGTCTGTAGAGGATGCTGGGCACCCGTCCCAGTCCATACTGTGTCTGCAGTTATTACTTGTGGTTATACACATGTTGTGTTATGGTTCTGGTCAGCTTTTTGCTGCAATTGTTCATGCCGTTGGCTTGTGTTCTGTTGAATGCCACGTTCTGCGGCATGCTTAAGGTGTGAGCTGGTAAGATGCTCACCTTAGTTTAACAATAAATCCTTTCCTCGAAATGTCCGTCTCCATGGGCACAGTTCCTATAACTGGAGTCTGGAGGAGGGGCATAGAGGGAGGAGCCAGTTCACACCCTTTGATAGTCTTAAAGTGCCCATGTCTCTTGCGGATCCCGTCTATACCCCATGGTTCTTAATGTGACCCCAGCATCCTCTACGGACTAAGAGAAAAGGATGCCCTTGCGCACTATCCTGACTTCTCCTCCCGTCTGCTTACTTTGTGCCTTCCAACGCACAATGCAAACTACAGGTGGTGCTGCAGGGCCCACACCCTTTTACTTGCCTTACAGAACAGCTCTGGAGCTGTTACAGTGCCCAGCTGCTGCAAGAAATCAGCTTGAATGCTTCAGGGGATGGGGCATGGCCAACATGAGCCCCACACCAAAGGAGGGTGGGGGTGTTTAATGAGAACTAGGGGTCATCCAAGCACTGCAAAAGGCCGCCATGCCCTGCACGCCCCTTTTCTCTTTTCATATGCAGATGAGGGTTCCAGCCAACTTTGGCCCACTGCTTGAATAACATCACTGTATGCAAATCCGTCTGCTGCAGACCTTCCCCCAGGAAGGCTTGTACTAGATGTTGCATATGGTTTGATATTTGATGGTGCTTCAGTATTAGGCAGCCTTCCGCCCTCCCATGTTCATCTGAAAAGATGTGGTCTCCCTGCAGTTGTTGTCCCCAGACGAGAGTTCCCTTGTGCTTCCTCAGTTGAATCTCCTTAACTTGACGGGGGAGGGGCTGCCCGAGCAGCCACCCTCCCCAGCCCTATCCCAACTCATACTTATTTTGCATATGAGATCTCTTGATCATGAAGATTGTTATCACAGGGTGAGGTTCATCCATTATATTTTAAAATAGGAAGGTACAAATTACATATTTGAATTGCATTTATGTGCTGGATTCAAATGTCCCCCCCCCCCTTCCTTTCTCAATTGTGCCCGTCAGCAGCTATTCTAAGGTTGCTGCCAATGGGTGTGACACATTAATTTCTTCTGTGGGGTACACTGGACTCCACAAGGATTCACATTGGGGTGTAGAGTAGGATCTTGATCTGAGGCACCAACCGGCTCAAAGCTTTTGACTGTTCCCAAGATGCTCAGTGCATTCTCCTCTATAACCCCGCTTCCATGAACAGGGAGCTCAGTTTGTAGTTGGTGCCTTCAGTAGCAGGCCACTTAACAGGGGCCTGCCTCAGGCAGCCTATTCTTAGCTATAAATTTTGACAAGAAAAGAAGAACTTGTTTTATGAGAATCTACAAGGGCTGCAGCAGGCTAGGTCTAATAGACATCTTTACTGCAGCTTCATCACTCCCAGCGGCGCTGTATACTCCCGTGCCCTGGTTGCTGGGTCACTGCAGCGGAGGGTCCGGTTTCATCCTAAGGTCAGTCACACACACACCACCCTTCCGGATCACGAGGCCACTGATGAAGGGGAGCGTGGCCGTAGGGGGTGGACCGTGTGCGCACTGGCGTGGACACTGATTACTGGGCAGCCGCTCCACTAGCCACCAGGTACAGTTAAGGAGCACAGGTCTGGGGGTTTTTCTCCTATATTAACCCAATTTTGTACTGCCCGCAGCGCATTGTGATAGGTAATAGGGCCTGATTCAGGTTGGATTGCAATCACAATAAGCGATCCAACTGCAAAAATTGCTAAGAGCATACGCATGTGCCTGCATTTTCTGCGGCACCCCGCAGAGAATGCGATCGCCTCTGCCTGTCAATCGGGGCGGGGGGGGGATAGGTGGGTCAGCAACACTCCATTTCCAAGTCAGGGATGGAGCGGTGCGGGGGCAAGGCTTCAAAATGGGGTCTGCAACGGAGGAGACACAGGGGGCGTGGTCACAGCGGCTGTATGACATCACATTCAGCCGCTGTGATCACAAAAATGGTGGCGGCTTCCTGCGCGCACATACAGTCTGCACCAGCAGGAGGCTACACCATTTTTTATGATCACGCTGAACTGCAGTGCGACTGCAATTACAGCATGGTCAAGAAGGGAGGCGTCATGCTGGGTGGCCATGCCCTTTCACTGTGCAGGAGCCAGCACTGCTCACACACTAGTCCCTGGGTGCAGCCCCCAACCCCCGGGACACCCGGAGCAACAAAATGTAGATTCAGGCCACCAGGCCACGCCCCTACCTATGAAACCATGCCTCCTTTTTACCATTGCGCTGCTTATCTGCGCGCACTGCATTACAATCTCCCTCGCCACCTCTCTGGGTGTCACCAGTGATAGTGACACCTCTGCCATGCTTGTAGCAGCTGGTCCTAAGATCTACGCCTCAAGCCCTGAGTGTTTGCCCTTGTGACTTGTTGATCATCATAGCGAAGCAGATGCTTACAGAAAACTGCAGGGGCTTAGATTGAAAATAAAAAAATTGATGGGTATAAGGTAGAGAGGAGCGGGTTCGGTTCTCCGAGAACCGAATTCCCCACGAACTCCACGTTGTTTACACTGGTCCGAGGCAGGCTCGGTTGTTCCCGCCTGACTCGGAAAACCTGAACAAGGGAAAATGTCATCATCCCGCTGTCGGATTCTCGCGAGATTCGGATTCCATATAAAGAGCTGCTTGTTGCCGCCATTTTTACTCGTGCTTTGAAGAGAGAGCGGAATGGACGTGGCTATGTTCTCTCAGTGGAAATCTCAATATCAGTGCTCAGTATCAGTGGTTACTTATTGCTGCTCAGTAATACTAGTAGTGTGTCTCTCCTGCTCAGTGTCAGTTCTCAGTAGTATCCTCATCAGTGCTCAGTATCACTGCTCATTGTCTTGTGCTGCATTGTGGTGCTCAGCATACTACAGTACATTACTAATAGTCCAGTGCTGCATCTTGCTGCTCAGTGTCAGTTCTAGTATCCTCATCAGTGCTCACTATCACTGTTCATTGCATTTTGGTTTTCTGTATACTACAGTAACATAGTAATATAGTAACATATAGTAACATAGTTTTTGAGGTTGAATAGAGGCAAATTGCCCATCGTGTTCAACCTGTTTTAAGTTGTGATGATTCTACATACTTGCTGAATAATGTTTTATGACTAGTTAGCTACTATAACTCATGTTACCCCCGGATTAACCATGTTGATATTTTAAGTATTATAACCTTAGATAGCTTTTTCATTCAGAAATGTATCCATTCCTTTTTTAAATCCAATTACAGAGTCCGCCATTACCACCTTCCCTGGCAGGGAATTCCACATCCTGATTGCCCTAACAGTGAAGATCATAGTATCTCACCTGGCAGGTAAGTAGGAGTTGGGCTAGAGCTGTGGAGGATTGCTGCTTGGGCACCCCCTGTCAAGTGAAGGAGATCCAACTGAGGCAGCACAAGGGAACTCTCGAAAGAAGAACAAGGCTAGAGGAAGATCTGAGACAAAGAAATCTGACTTTTACCAGAGCTGACCAGAGGAAAGCACAAACGCAGTCCCCCACTACCACAAATAATGCAGTCGAGTTTCCCACATTGGGGAAATCACAGGGGTCAGCATACCCAGAATGCAATGAATGAACCTCACCCTGGGAGAACAATCTTCATGACCATGGTATCTCCTATGCAAAATAAGTATGATTTGGGATAGGGCTGGGGAGGGCCGCTGCTCAGGCACATCTCTGTCAAGTAAAGGAGATTCAACTGAGGCAGCACAAGGGAACTCTCATCTGGGGACAACAACTGCAGGGAGAACACATATTTTCAGATGAAAATCTTGGTCATGCTCTGGTTTCTCTTCAGAACGAACAAATCTTTCGCCTTTTACTAAAGATTTCCGTGGAGAGGAGCAAAACTGAGTTTTACCTCAATTTTTGCATGCCCCATCTTTTTGGATTTTCTTTTATCGGTTTAAAGATAGAATGAGTGTGCTTTAATGAAAGCTCATTTGCATAGAAATTACAGTAAATGTTTGTTACTTTTCAAACAGAACTTTCTTGACCATGCTACTTGCTTGAAAGATCTGGGAGCACATGGAATACAGTACAAACCATGCTTATAGCAAGGAGAAGCCAGGTGAGAAATCTGCTTTCTTTCAAATTGGGCGCTCACTTTGATCTGAATGAGGACTGCTGGCATGGCACTCAGGCGACAGGTGGAATCTTGGTCATGCTCTGGTTTCTCTTCAGAACGAACAAATCTTTCGCCTTTTACTAAAGATTTCCGTGGAGAGGAGCAAAACTGAGTTTTATCTCAAATTTTGCATGCCCCATCTTATTGGGGTTTTATTTTATCTGTTTAAAGATAGAACGAGTGTGCTTTAATGTAAGCTCATTTGCATAGAAATGACAGTAAATGTTTGTTTCTTTTCAAACAGAACTTTCTTGACTATACTAATTGCTTGAAAGATCTGGGAACACATGGAAAAGAGTACAAACCATGTTTATAGCTAGGGGAAGCCTGGTGAGAAATCTGCTTTCTTTCTTTCAAATTGGGTGCTCACTTTGAGCTCAATGAGAACTGCTGGCATGGCACTCAGGCGACAGGTGGAATCTTGGTCATGCTCTGGTTTCTCTTCAGAACTAACAAATATTTCGCCTTTTATTAAAGATTTCCGTGGAGAGGAGCAAAACTGAGTTTTATCTCAATTTTTGCATGCCCCATATTATTGGGGTTTCTTTTATCAGTTTAAAGACAGAACGAGTGTGCTTTCTTGTTAGCTTTAATGTAAGTTGCCATAGATGCAGTGAAACACATGTGTAGGGCACGGCGTGTCCGCGTGTATTTGACTCATGTGAAATGTTATAAAACAAAAATATATGATTATGATGTTAGCTGTTAGTCTCCACTAATAGGGAATAGAAGCTGAGCTATAAGAAAGGAATACACTAGATATGATGTCACTTAGCAATTACAATGTCTAAAGTGCATACAGATAGCTACTAATAACTCTTGATAAGAAAGTATATCAGTGTGGGTATATTTATATGATGGGATATTGGGACTAGTGAATATATATCACTCCTGCTGTCCAGATTGGCAATAACCAGACAATTATGATAAGAGTAGAGATGTCACATGGGCTGCTATAGATATTAATTTAATGCTGTATGTGTCATTTGTTACAAATGGATACATTTTCTATGAGTCAGCCTAGCAGCTGCATGTTCTAACAGAACACTATCCTCACACAGAATCTGCTAACCTTGAGATAACTAAATGACAGTGTGTAACAGTCTCTTTACTATAAGACTGTTACAAAGTAATATATATATTTGAAGTCAGTCTAGCAGCTGTGTGTTCCAGCAGTTTATAAGACAAAGAAAATCTCCTATTGTGGAATCTAGACACATGGGACTGCTGGCCTGTGTCATACTATTTCTATGTAATACCAGTAACATGTATATAACTGTTACATAATTGTTACAAATGGATAAATCTTTGAGTCAGCCTAGCAGCTGCATGTCCTAACAGGACACCATAAATCCTTTACAGTGTAACAAATTGATTGGTAACACTTAAAGGCTGGAGAGCAGTTATATGCCTTACTAGCATACTCAATATACCACATTATTACACCAGTTACCACGATTATTGACAGCGCATTTGATATATTATATTACCCTCACACTGAGTCTGTTTACCTTTAGATAACTAAGTGACCGAATATGTAACAGTTTCTCTA
The DNA here is from genome assembly GCF_028390025.1 of Pseudophryne corroboree. NCBI lineage: Eukaryota > Metazoa > Chordata > Amphibia > Anura > Myobatrachidae > Pseudophryne > Pseudophryne corroboree. Next base: position 171,111 of record NW_026970175.1, read on the forward strand.
TCATAAGACTGTTACAAAGTGAGATAGATATATTTGGAAGTCAGTCAAACAGCTGTGTGTTTCAGCGGTTTATAAGAAAATTCCTCATTGTGGAATCTGGACCACTAAGGGTTATTATATATATAGCACATGGAATTGCCACATCTCCCTATATGATAATTTCATTACACTGTAACATAATAAGAATTAACTCTTTAACAGTGTAAATAGAGAGTAATGAATCTCTGACACATGGAATATATTATTTCTTAGATGAATTGGATAAACCATTATGACAGACACTTTGCTTCTTAATAAGAATTGAGGTGGCTATACCTCTAAGGAAAGCATTATTGCCTACGCCTAGATCAGATTAAATAAGATCTGGCTGAATATATGAAGGAAGGTTGCTATTTATATGAGAATTGGAATTGCTATATTCCTTAAGGCAACCCCACCGATTGATATATGTTGTCAATTAAGTATATCTGAACGGCTATATCTGGACCAGATTTAATAAGATCTGGCTGATTATATGAAGGAGGGCTGCTATTTATATTGGAATTGCCATATTCCTTAAGGCAACCGCACCTGTTGGTATATCTCGCCAATTAACTATATCTAAACAGCTAAATTAAAGCTATTCATCATTTTTTTAGTTTGGATATTAATAAATATGATCTTTCCATGATCCATAGAGATTTCCCTATCAAGTGATTCCTTATCCGATATAGAAAGCTATCCCCCTGTGGTATTGAATTTAGGAATATAGTCTTAGGGGACACAGAGAAATAAGTGATCCCCATCTACCTAAGCACCCCACAAATTGGAGGTTAGCTTACCGGTTATACTCAATCACCCCCACAAATTCGCCAATGGGGATGGCTTCCCGGGAGGTAACCCCTATTGAGTGAAGGGAGTATATAGGATACGACCCAGTGGTACCTGACGACATAGATACTAACAGCTATTTAATAACATTACGCTAGAAAGTGATTATTAGCAACATATATATCTATATAAACAACCCCGCCAGGGTTGTGCCTTCAAAAATAATCACACACGGACACGCTTTTTAAACCTTTTTTTCACATCTCTTTATTCTTCTTATGCACATGTATGTTAGTTCTGTGATTTTAACATTTATGTTTCACTGCAGTTTGGGATAATAATATTAATATTTATCCAATTTTAATACATACTTAATAAAGGTTATATTTTATGATTCATTCATTCTGTCCAGTGCGTCAACAGTGCAGATTTCTTCTTGTTTTTTCTCCCAAATTCTATAACAATGACAGTAAATGTTGTTTATTTTCAAACAGAACTTTCTTGACCATGCTACTTGCTTGAAAGATCTGGGAGCACATGGAAAACAGTACAAACCATGCAGTATCACAAGAGCCTTTATTTGATCTTTCATGAAGATAGAGCAGAATTGAGGACACGTCAACAATTTCTGCCGAAGGTGGTTCATCTTTCCACATGGTGCCTTTGGCCACTGACACCTTCGTTGAGTCAAAGTCTCTGGCTGTGGTCAGAACTTTGAAAATTTATGTCACCAGAACGGTTCAGATTAGGAAAACAGAGGCTCTGTTTGTCCTGTATGCTCCCAACAGGATTGGGTGTCCTGCTTCCATGTAGACCATTATGCGCTGGATCTGTGGTAAGATTCAGCATGCTCATTCCATGGCAGGATTGCCATTACTGAATTAGGTGAAGACCCATTCTACTAGAAAGGTGGGTTCATCCTGGGCAGCTGGTCGGGGAGTCTCGGCATTGCAACTTTGCCGAGCAGCTATTTAGTAAACACTTTTGCTAAGTTTTACAAGTTTGATACCTTGGCTGATGATAACCTCAAGTTGGGTCATTCGGTGCTGCAGAGTCGTACGCACTCTCCCACCCGTTCAAGAGCTTTGGTATAACCCCATGGTTCTTAATGTGACCCCAGCATCCTCTAGGTCGTATGAGAAAATAGGATTTTAATACCTACTGGTAAATCCTTTTCTCTTAGTCCGTAGAGGATGCTGGGCACCCGTCCCAGTCCATACTGTGTCTGCAGTTATTACTTGTGGTTATACACATGTTATGTTATGGTTCTGGTCAGCTTTTTGCTGCAATTGTTCATGCCGTTGGCTTGTGTTCTGTTGAATGCCACGTTCTGCGGCATGCTTAAGGTGTGAGCTGGTAAGATGCTCACCTTAGTTTAACAATAAATCCTTTCCTCGAAATGTCCGTCTCCCTGGGCACAGTTCCTATAACTGGAGTCTGGAGGAGGGGCATAGAGGGAGGAGCCAGTTCACACCCTTTGAAAGTCTTAAAGTGCCCATGTCTCTTGCGGATCCCGTCTATACCCCATGGTTCTTAATGTGACCCCAGCATCCTCTACGGACTAAGAGAAAAGGATGCCCTTGCGCACTATCCTGACTTCTCCTCCCGTCTGCTTACTTTGTGCCTTCCAACGCACAATGCGAACTACAGGTGGTGCTGCAGTGCCCACACCCTTTTACTTGCCTTACAGAACAGCTCTGGAGCTGTTACAGTGCCCAGCTGCTGCAAGAAATCAGCTTGAATGCTTCAGGGGATGGGGCATGGCCAACATGAGCCCCACACCAAAGGAGGGTGGGGGTGTTTAATGCGAACTAGGGGTCATCCAAGCACCGCAAAAGGCCGCCATGCCCTGCATGCCCCTTTTCTCTTTTCATATGCAGATGAGGGTTCCAGCCAACTTTGGCCCACATCTTGGATGACATCACCGTATGCAAATCCGTCTTCTGCAGACCTTCCCCCAGGAATGCTTGTACTAGTTGTTGCATATGGTTTGATATTTGATGGTGCTTCAATATTAGGCAGCCTTCCACCCTCCCATGTTCATCTGAACAGATGTGGTCTCCCTGCAGTTGGTGTCCCCAGACGAGAGTTCCCTTGTGCGTCCTCAGTTGAATCTCCTTAACTTGACGGGGGAGGGGCTGCCCGAGCAGCCACCCTCCCCAGCCCTATCCCAACTCATACTTATTTTGCATATGAGATCTCTTGATCATGAAGATTGTTCTCACAGGGTGAGGTTCATCCATTATATTTTAAAATAGGAAGGTACAAATTACATATTTGAATTGCATCTATGTGCTGGATTCAAATGTCCCCCCCCCCCTTCCTTTCTCAATTGTGCCCGTCAGCAGCTATTCTAAGGTTGCTGCCAATGGGTGTGACACATTAATTTCTTCTGTGGGGTACACTGGACTCCACAAGGATTCACATTGGGGTGTAGAGTAGGATCTTGATCTGAGGCACCAACCGGCTCAAAGCTTTTGACTGTTCCCAAGATGCTCAGCGCATCCTCCTCTATAACCCCGCTTCCATGAACAGGGAGCTCAGTTTGTAGTTGGTGCCTTCAGTAGCAGGCCACTTAACAGGGGCCTGCCTCAGGCAGCCTATTCTTAGCTATTAATTTTGACAAGAAAAGAAGAACTTGTTTTATGAGAATCTACAAGGGCTGCAGCAGGCTAGGTCTAATAGACATCTTTACTGCAGCTTCATCACTCCCAGCGGCGCTGTATACTCCCGTGCCCTGGTTGCTGGGTCACTGCAGCGGAGGCTCCAGTTTCTTCCTAAGGTCAGTCACACACACACCGCCCTTCCGGATCACGAGGCCGCTGATGAAGGGGAGCGTGGCCGTAGGGGGTGGACCGTGTGCGCACTGGCGTGGACACTGATTACTGGGCAGCCGCTCCACTAGCCACCAGGTACAGTTAAGGAGCACAGGTCTGGGAGTTTTACTCCTATATTAACCCAATTTTGTACTGCCCGCAGCGCATTGTGATAGGTAATAGGGCCTGATTCAGGTTGGAATGCAATCACAATAAGCGATCCAACTGCAAAATTTGCTAACAGCATACGCATGTGCCTGCATTTTCTGCGGCACCCCGCAGAGAATGCGATCGCCTCTGCCTGTCAATCGGGGCGGGGGGGGGGGGGGAGGGGGGTCAGCAACACTCCATTTCCAAGTCAGGGATGGAGCGGTGCGGGGGCAAGGCTTCAAAATGGGGTCTGCAACGGAGGAGACACAGGGGGCGTGGTCACAGCGGCTGTATGACATCACATTCAGCCGCTGTGATCACAAAAATGGTGGCGGCTTCCTGCGCGCACATACAGTCTGCACCAGCAGGAGGCTACACCATTTTTTATGATCACGCTGAACTGCAGTGCGACTGCAATTACAGCATGGTCAAGAATGGAGGCGTCATGCTGGGTGGCCATGCCCTGTCACTGTGCAGGAGCCAGCACCGCACACACACTAGTCCCCGGGTGCAGCCCCCAACCCCCGGGACACCCGGAGCAACAAAATGTAGATTCAGGCCACCAGGCCACGCCCCTACCTATGAAACCATGCCTCCTTTTTACCATTGCACTGCTTATCTGCGCGCCCTGCATTACAATCTCCCTCGCCACCTCTCTGGGTGTCACCAGTGATAGTGACACCTCTGCCATGCTTGTAGCAGCTGGTCCTAAGATCTACGCCTCAAGCCCTGAGTGTTTGCCCTTGTGACTTGTTGATCATCATAGCGAAGCAGATGCTTACAGAAAACTGCAGGGGCTTAGATTGAAAATAAAAAAATTGATGGGTATAAGGTAGAGAGGAGCGGGTTCGGTTCTCCGAGAACCGAATTCCCGACGAACTCCACGTGGTTTACACTGGTCCGAGGCAGGCTCGGTTGTTCCCGCCTGACTCGGAAAACCTGAACAAGGGAAAATGTCATCATCCCGCTGTCGGATTCTCGCGAGATTCGGATTCCATATAAAGAGCTGCGCGTTGCCGCCATTTTTACTCGTGCATTGAAGAGATAGCGGAGAGGACGTGGCTATGTTCTCTCAGTGGAAATCTCAATATCAGTGCTCAGTATCAGTGGTTACTTATTGCTGCTCAGTAATACTAGTAGTGTGTCTCTCCTGCTCAGTGTCAGTTCTCAGTAGTATCCTCATCAGTGCTCAGTATCACTGCTCATTGTCTTGTGCTGCATTGTGGTGCTCAGCATACTACAGTACATTACTAATAGTCCAGTGCTGCATCTTGCTGCTCAGTGTCAGTTCTAGTATCCTCATCAGTGCTCACTATCACTGCTCATTACATTGTGGTGTTCTGTATACTACAGTAACATAGTAATATAGTAACATATAGTAACATAGTTTTTGAGGTTGAATAGAGGCAAATTGCCCATCGTGTTCAACCTGTTTTAAGTTGTGATGATTCTACATACTTGCTGAATAATGTTTTATGACTAGTTAGCTACTATAACTCATGTTACCCCCGGATTAACCATGTTGATATTTTAAGTATTATAACCTTGGATAGCTTTTTCATTCAGAAATGTATCCATTCCTTTTTTAAATCCAATTACAGAGTCCGCCATTACCACCTTCCCTGGCAGGGAATTCCACATCCTGATTGCCCTAACAGTGAAGATCATAGTATCTCACCTGGCAGGTAAGTAGGAGTTGGGCTAGAGCTGTGGAGGATTGCTGCTCGGGCACCCCCTGTCAAGTGAAGGAGATCCAACTGAGGCAGCACAAGGGAACTCTCGAAAGAAGAACAAGGCTAGAGGAAGATCTGAGACAAAGAAATCTGACTTTTACCAGAGCTGACCAGAGGAAAGCACAAACGCAGTCCCCCACTACCACAAATAATGCAGTCGAGTTTCCCACATTTGGGGAAATCACAGGGGTCAGCATACCCAGAGTGCAATGAATGAACCTCACCCTGGGAGAACAATCTTCATGACCATGGTATCTCCTATGCAAAATAAGTATGATTTGGGATAGGGCTGGGGAGGGCCGCTGCTCAGGCACATCTCTGTCAAGTAAAGGAGATTCAACTGAGGCAACACAAGGGAACTCTCATCTGGGGACAACAACTGCAGGGAGAACACATATTTTCAGATGAACATGGGAGGGCAGAAGGCTGCCTAATACTGAAGCACCCCCAAACAACAAATCAAATGCAACTACTAGTGCAAGCATTCCTGGGGGAAGGCCTGCAGCAGATGGATTTGCATATGGTGATGTCATCCAAGCAGTGGGTCAAAGTTGGCTTCAACCCTCGTCTGCATATGAAAATAAAAAAGGGGTGTGCAGGGCATGGCGGCCTTTTGCGGCGCTTGGATGACCCCTAGTTCGCATTAAACACCTCCACCTTCCTTCGGTGTGGGGCTCATGTTGGCTATGCCCCAGCCCCTGAAGCATTCAAGCTGATATCTTGCAGCAGCTGGGCACTGTAACAGCTCCAGAGCTGCTCTGTAAAGCAAGTAAAAGGGTGTGGGCCCTGCAGCACTACCTGTAGTTTGCATTGTGCGTTGGAAGGCACAAAGTAAGCAGACGGGAGAAGTCAGGATAGTGCACAAGGGCATAGAAGGGAGCGGCTCAAGAAAAGAGAAGTGGAAACAGACAGCAAACTAGGCTGGAGAGAGACCTGAGACAAAGAGATCTGAATTATACGAGAGCCGACCAGAGGAAACACAAATTATGTAATCAAGTGTCCCACATTTGGGGAAATCGTAGGAGCAGCACACCCAGAGTGCATTGGGTGAGCCTTGCCCTGGGAGAAGCACCTTCCTGATCATAGTATCTCACCTGGCAGGTAAGTAGGAGTTGGGCTAGAGCTGGGGAGGGTCGCTGTTCGGGCACCCCCCTGTCAAGTGAACGAGATCCAACTGAGGCAGCACAAGGAAACTCTCGAAAAAAGAACAAGGCTAGAGGAAGATCTGAGACAAAGAAATCTGACTTTTACCAGAGCTGACCAGAGGAAAGCACAAACACAGTCCCCCACTACCACAAATAATGCAGTCGAGTTTCCCACATTTGGGGAAATCACAGGGGTCAGCATACCCAGAATGCAATGAATGAACTTCACCCTGGGAGAACAATCTTCATGACAATTGTATCTCCTATGCAAAATAAGTATGATTTGGGATAGGGCTGGGGAGGGCCGCTGCTCAGGCACATCTCTGTCAAGTAAAGGAGATTCAACTGAGGCAGCACAAGGGAACTCTCATCTGGGGACAACAACTGCAGGGAGAACACATATTTTCAGATGAACATGGGAGAGCAGAAGGCTGCCTAATACTGAAGCACCCCCAAACAACAAACCAAATGCAACAACTAGTACAAGCATTCCTGGGAAAAGGTCTGCAGAAGACGGATTTGCATACGGTGATGTCATCCAAGCAGTGGGCCAAAGTTGGCTGGAACCCTCATCTGCATATGAAAAGAGAAAAGGGGTATGCAGGGCATGGCGGCCTTTTGCGGCGCTTGGATGACCCTTAGTTAGCATTAAACACCTCCACCCTCCGTCGGTGTGGGGCTCATGTTGGCTATGCCCCAGCCCCTGAAGCATTCAAGCTGATTTCTTGCAGCAGCTGGGCACTGTAACAGCTCCAGAGCTGCTCTGTAAGGCAAGTAAAAGGGTGTTGGCCCTACAGCACTACCTGTAGTTTGCATTGTGCGTTGGAAGGCACAAAGTAAGCAGACAGGTGAAGTCAGGAGAGTGCACAAGGGCATAGAAGGCAGCGGCTCAAGAAAAGAGAAGTGGAAACAGACAGCAAACTAGGCTGGAGAGAGACCTGAGACAAAGAGATCTGAATTATACGAGAGCCGACCAGGGGAAACACAAATTATGCAGTCAAGTTTCCCACATTTGGGGAAATCACAGGAGCAGCACACCCAGAGTGCAATGGGTGAGCCTTGCCCTGGGAGAAGCACCTTCATGATCATAGTATCTCACCTGGCAGGTATGTAGGAGTTGGGCTAGAGCTGGGGAGGGTCGCTGCTCGGGTACCCCCCTGTCAAGTGAAGGAGATCAAACTGAGGCAGCACAATGGAACTCTCGAAAGAAGAACAAGGCTAGAGGAAGATCTGAGACAAAGAAATCTGACTTTTACCAGAGCTGACCAGAGGAAAACACAAACACAGTCCCCCACTACCACAAATAATGCAGTTGAGTTTCCCACATTTGGGGAAATCACAGGGGTCAGCATACCCAGAATGCAATGAATGAACCTCACCCTGGGAGAACAATCTTTATGACCATGGTATCTCCTATGCAAAATAAGTATGATTTGGGATAGGGCTGGGGAGGGCCGCTGCTCAGGCACATCTCTGTCAAGTAAAGGAGATTCAACTGAGGCAGCACAAGGGAACTCTCATCTGGGGACAACAACTGCAGGGAGAACACATATTTTCAGATGAACATGGGAGGGCAGAAGGCTGCCTAATACTGAAGCACCCCCAAACAACAAACCAAATGCAACAACTAGTGCAAGCATTCCTGGGGGAAGGCCTGCAGCAGATAGATTTGCATATGGTGATGTCATCCAAGCAGTGGGTCAAAGTTGGCTTCAACCCTCGTCTGCATATGAAAAGAGAAAAGGGGCGTGCAGGGCATGGTGGCCTTTTGCGGCACTTGGCTGACCCCTAGTTTGCATTAAACACCTCCACCCTCCTTCGGTGTGGGGCTCATGTTGGCTATGCCCCAGCCCCTGAAGCATTCAAGCTGATTTCTTGCAGCAGCTGGGCACTGTAACAGCTCCAGAGCTGCTCTGTAAGGCAAGTAAAAGGGTGTGGGCCCTGCAGCACTACCTGTAGTTCGCATTGTGCGTTGGAAGGCACAAAGTAAGCAGAAAGGAGAAGTCAGGATAGTGCGCAAGGGCATAGAAGGGAGCGGCTCAAGAAAAGAGAAGTGGAAACAGACAGCAAACTAGGCTGGAGAGAGACCTGAGACAAAGATATCTGAATTATACGAGACCTGACCAGGGGAAACACAAATTATGCAGTCAAGTTTCCCACATTTGGGGAAATCGCAGGAGCAGCACACCCAGAGTGCAATGGGTGAGCCTTGCCCTTGGAGAAGCACCTTCATGATCATAGTATCTCACCTGGCAGGTAAGTAGGAGTTGGGCTAGAGCTGGGGAGGGTCGCTGCTCGGGCACCCCCCTGTCAAGTGAAGGAGATCCAACTGAGGCAGCACAAAGGAACTCTCGAAAGAAGAACAAGGCTAGAGGAAGATCTGAGACAAAGAAATCTGACTTTTACCAGAGCTGACCAGAGGAAAGCACAAACACAGTCCACCACTACCACAAATAATGCAGTCGAGTTTCCCACATTTGGGGAAATCACAGGGTTCAGCATACCCAGAGTGCAATGAATGAACCGCACCCTGGGAGAACAATCTTCATAACAATGGTATCTCCTATGCAAAATAAGTATGATTTGGGATATGGCTGCGGAGGGCCGCTGCTCAGGCACATCTCTGTCAAGTAAAGGAGATTCAACTGAGGCAGCACAAGGGAACTCTCATCTGGGGACAACAACTGCAGGGAGAACACATATTTTCAGATGAACATGGGAGGGCAGAAGGCTGCCTAATACTGAAGCACCCCCAAACAACAAACCAAATGCAACAACTAGTGCAAGCATTCCTGGGGGAAGGCCTGCAGCAGATAGATTTGCATATGGTGATGTCATCCAAGCAGTGGGTCAAAGTTGGCTTCAACCCTCATCTGCATATGAAAAGAGAAAAGGGGCGTGCAGGGCATGGTGGCCTTTTGCAGCACTTGGCTGACCCCTAGTTTGCATTAAACACCTCCACCCTCCTTCGGTGTGGGGCTCATGTTGGCTATGCCCCAGCCCCTGAAGCATTCAAGCTGATTTCTTGCAGCAGCTGGGCACTGTAACAGCTCCAGAGCTGCTCTGTAAGGCAAGTAAAAGGGTGTGGGCCCTGCAGCACTACCTGTAGTTCGCATTGTGCGTTGGAAGGCACAAAGTAAGCAGAAAGGAGGAGAAGTCAGGATAGTGCGCAAGGGCATAGAAGGGAGCGGCTCAAGAAAAGAGAAGTGGAAACAGACAGCAAACTATGCAGGAGAGAGACCTGAGACAAAGAGATCTGAATTATACGAGACCTGACCAGGGGAAACACAAATTATGCAGTCAAGTTTCCCACATTTGGGGAAATCGCAGGGGCAGCACACCCAGAGTGCAATGGGTGAGCCTTGCCCTGGGAGAAGCACCTTCATGATCATAGTATCTCACCTGGCAGGTAAGTAGGAGTTGGGCTAGAGCTGGGGAGGGTCGCTGCTCGGGCACCCCCCTGTCAAGTGAAGGAGATCCAACTGAGGCAGCACAAGGAAACTCTCGAAAGAAGAACAAGGCTAGAGGAAGATCTGAAACAAAGAAATCTGACTTTTACCAGAGATCAGAGGAAAACACAAACACAGTCCCCCACTGCCAACAAATAAAGCAGTCACGTTTCCCACATTTGGGGAAATCACAGGGGTCAGCATACCCAGAATGCAATGAATGAACCTCACCCTGGGAGAGTAATCTTCATGACCATGGTATCTCCTATGCAAAATAAGTATGATTTGGGATAGGGCTGGGGAGGGCCGCTGCTCATGCACATCTCTGTCAAGTAAAGGAGATTCAACTGAGGCAGCACAAGGGAACTCTCATCTGGGGACAACAACTGCAGGGAGAACACATATTTTCAGATGAACATGGGAGGGCAGAAGGCTGCCTAATACTGAAGCACCCCCAAACAACAAACCAAATGCAACAACTAGTGCAAGCATTCCTGGGGGAAGTTCTGCAGAAGACGGATTTGCATACGGTGATGTCATCCAAGCAGTGGGTCAAAGTTGGCTTCAACCCTCATCTGCATATGAAAAGAGAAAAGGGGCGTGCAGGGCATGGCGGCCTTTTGCGGTGCTTGGATGACCCCTAGTTTGCATTAAACACCCCACCCTCCTTTGGTGTGGGGCTCATGTTGGCCATGCCCCATCCCCTGAAGCATTCAAGCTGATTTATTGCAGCAGCTGGGCACTGTAACAGCTCCAGAGCAGCTCTGAACGGCAAGTAAAAGGGTGTGGGCCCTGCAGCACTACCTGTAGTTTGCATTGTGCATTGGAAGGCACAAAGTAAGCAGACGGGAGAAGTCAGGATAGTGCGCAAGGGCATAGAAGGGAGCGGCTCAAGAAAAGAGAAGTTGAAACAGACAGCAAACTAGGCTGGAGAGAGACCTGAGACAAAGAGATCTGAATTATACGAGAGCCGACCAGGGGAAACACAAATTATGCAGTCAAGTTTCCCACATTTGGGGAAATCGCAGGAGCAGCACACCCAGAGTGCAATGGGTGAGCCTTGCCCTGGGAGAAGCACCTACATGATCATAGTATCTCACCTGCCAGGTAAGTAGAAGTTGGGCTAGAGCTGGGGAGGGTCGCTGCTCGGGTACCCCCCTGTCAAGTGAAGGAGATCCAACTGAGGCAGCACAAGGGAACTCTCGAAAGAAGAACAAGGCTAAAGGAAGATCTGAGACAAAGAAATCTGACTTTTACCAGAGCTGACCAGAGGAAAGCACAAACACAGTCCCCCACTACCACAAATAAAGCAGTCGAGTTTCCCACATTTGGGGAAATCACAGGGGTCAGCATACCCAGAATGCAATGAATGAACCTCACCGTGGGAGAACAATCTTCATGACCATGGTATCTCCTATGCAAAATAAGTATGATTTGGGATAGGGCTGGGGAGGGCCGCTGCTCAGGCACATCTCTGTCAAGTAAAGGAGATTCAACTGAGGCAGCACAAGGGAACTCTCATCTGGGGACAACAACTGCAGGGAGAACACATATTTTCAGATGAACATGGGAGGGCAGAAGGCTGCCTAATACTGAAGCACCCCCAAACAACAAACCAAATGCATCAACTAGTGCAAGCATTCCTGGGGGAAGGCCTGCAGCAGATGGATTTGCATACGGTGATGTCATCCAAGCAGTGGGTCAAAGTTGGCTTCAACCCTCGTCTGCATATGAAAAGAGAAAAGGGGCGTGCAGGGCATGGCGGCCTTTTGCGGCGCTTGGATGACCCCTAGTTCGCATTAAACACCTCCACCCTCCTTCGGTGTGGGGCTCATGTTGGCTATGCCCCAGCCCCTGAAGCATTCAAGCTGATTTCTTGCAGCAGCTGGGCACTGTAACAGCTCCAGAGCTGCTCTGTACGGCAAGTAAAAGGGTGTGGGCCCTGCAGCACTACCTGTAGTTTGCATTGTGCATTGGAAGGCACAAAGTAAGCAGACAGGAGGAGAAGTCAGGATAGTGCACAAGGGTATAAAAGGGAGGGGCTCATGAAAAAAGAAGTGGAAACAGACAGCAAACTAGGCTGGAGAGAGACCTGAGACAAAGAGATCTGAATTATACGAGAGCCGACCAGGGGAAACACAAATTATGCAGTCAAGCTTCCCACATTTGGGGAAATCAGAGTGCAATGGGTGAGCCTTGCCCTGGGAGAAGCACCTTCATGATCATAGTATCTCACCTGGCAGGTAAGTAGGAGTTGGGCTAGAGCTGGGGAGGGTCGCTGCTCGGGCACCCCCCTGTCAAGTGAAAGAGATCCAACTGAGGCAGCACAAGGAAACTCTCGAAAGAAGAACAAGGCTAGAGGAAGATCTGAGACAAATAAATCTGACTTTTACCAGAGCTGACCAGAGGAAAGCACAAACACAGTCCCCCACTACCACAAATAATGCAGTCGAGTTTCCCACATTTGGGGAAATCACAGGGGTCAGCATACCCAGAATGCAATGAATGAACCTCACCCTGGGAGAACAATCTTCATGACCATGCAAAATAAGTCAATCTTCATGACCATGCAAAATAAGTATGATTTGGGATAGGGCTGGGGAGGGCCGCTGCTCAGGCACATCTCTGTCAAGTAAAGGAGATTCAACTGAGGCAGCACAAGGGAACTCTCATCTGGGGACAACAACTGCAGGGAGAACACATATTTTCAGATGAACATGGGAGGGCAGAAGGCTGCCTAATACTGAAGCACCCCCAAACAACAAACCAAATGCAACAACTAGTGCAAGCATTCCTGGGGGAAGGCCTGCAGCAGATGGATTTGCATACGGTGATGTCATCCAAGCAGTGGGTCAAAGTTGGCTTCAACCCTCGTCTGCATATGAAAAGAGAAAAGGGGCGTGCAGGGCATGGCGGCCTTTTGCGGTGCTTGGATGACCCCTAGTTCACATTAAACACCTCCACCCTCCTTCGGTGTGGGGCTCATGTTGGCTGTGCCCCAGCCCCTGAAGCATTCAAGCTGATTTCTTGCAGTAGCTGGGCACTGTAACAGCTCCAGAGCTGCTCTGTACGGCAAGTAAAAGGGTGTGGGCCCTACAGCACTACCTGTAGTTTGCATTGTGCATTGGAAGGCACAAAGTAAGCAGACAGGAGGAGAAGTCAGGATAGTGCACAAGGGTATAAAAGGGAGGGGCTCATGAAAAAAGAAGTGGAAACAGACAGCAAACTAGGCTGGAGAGAGACCTGAGACAAAGAGATCTGAATTATACGAGAGCCGACCAGGGGAAACACAAATTATGCAGTCAAGCTTCCCACATTTGGGGAAATCGCAGGGGCATCACACCCAGAGTGCAATGGGTGAGCCTTGCCCTGGGAGAAGATCCTTCATGATCATAGTATCTCACCTGGCAAGTAAGTAGGAGTTGGGCTAGAGCTGGGGAGGGTCGCTGCTCGGGCACCCCCCTGTCAAGTTAAAGAGATCCAACTGAGGCAGCACAAGGGAACTCTCGAAAGAAGAACAAGGCTAGAGGAAGATCTGAGACAAAGAAATCTGACTTTTACCAGAGCTGTCCAGAGGAAAGCACAAACACAGTCCCCCACTACCACAAATAATGCAGTCGAGTTTCCCACATTTGGGGAAATCACAGGGGTCAGCATACCCAGAATGCAATGAATGAACCTCACCCTGGGAGAACAATCTTCATGACCATGTCCCCAGATGAGAGTTCCCTTGTGCTGCCTCAGTTGAATCTCCTTTACTTGACAGAGATGTGCCTGAGCAGCGGCCCTCCCCAACCCTATCCCAAATCATACTTATTTTGCATAGGCGATACGCCTATGCAAAATAAGTATGATTTGGGATAGGGTTGGGGAGGGCCGCTGCTCAGGCACATCTCTGTCAAGTAAAGGAGATTCAACTGAGGCAGCACAAGGGAACTCTCATCTGGGGACAACAACTGCAGGGAGAACACATATTTTCAGATAAACATGGGAGGGCAGAAGGCTGCCTAATACTGAAGCACCCCCAAACAACAAACCAAATGCAACAACTAGTACAAGCATTCCTGGGGGAAGGCCTGCAGCAGATGGATTTGCATATAGTGATGTCATCCAAGCAGTGGGTCAAAGTTGGCTTCAACCCTCGTCTGCATATGAAAAGAGAAAAGGGGCGTGCAGGGCATGGCGGCCTTTTGCGGCGCTTGGATGACCCCTAGTTCGCATTAAACACCTCCACCCTCCTTCGGTGTGGGGCTCATGTTGGCTATGCCCCAGCCCCTGAAGCATTCAAGGTGATTTCTTGCAGCAGCTGGGCACTGTAACAGCTCCAGAGCTGCTCTGAACGGCAAGTAAAAGGGTGTGGGCCCTGCAGCACTACCTGTAGTTTGCATTGTGCATTGGAAGGCACAAAGTAAGCAGACGGGAGAAGTCAGGATAGTGCGCAAGGGCATAGAAGGGAGCGGCTCAAGAAAAGAGAAGTTGAAACAGACAGCAAACTAGGCTGGAGAGAGACCTGAGACAAAGAGATCTGAATTATACGAGAGCCGACCAGGGGAAACACAAATTATGCAGTCAAGTTTCCCACATTTGGGGAAATCGCAGGAGCAGCACACCCAGAGTGCAATGGGTGAGCCTTGCCCTGGGAGAAGCACCTACATGATCATAGTATCTCACCTGCCAGGTAAGTAGAAGTTGGGCTAGAGCTGGGGAGGGTCGCTGCTCGGGTACCCCCCTGTCAAGTGAAGGAGATTCAACTGAGGCAGCACAAGGGAACTCTCGAAAGAAGAACAAGGCTAGAGGAAGATCTGAGACAAATAAATCTGACTTTTACCAGAGCTGACCAGAGGAAAGCACAAACACAGTCCCCCACTACCACAAATAATGCAGTCGAGTTTCCCACATTTGGGGAAATCACAGGGGTCAGCATACCCAGAATGCAATGAATGAACCTCACCCTGGGAGAACAATCTTCATGACCATGGTATCTCCTATGCAAAATAAGTATGATTTGGGATAGGGCTGGGGAGGGCCGCTGCTCAGGCACATCTCTGTCAAGTAAAGGAGATTCAACTGAGGCAGCACAAGGGAACTCTCATCTGGGGACAACAACTGCAGGGAGAACACATATTTTCAGATGAACATGGGAGGGCAGAAGGCTGCCTAATAATGAAGCACCCCCAAACAACAAACCAAATGCAACAACTAGTGCAAGCATTCCTGGGGGAAGGCCTGCAGCAGATGGATTTGCATACGGTGATGTCATCCAAGCAGTGGGTCAAAGTTGGCTTCAACCCTCGTCTGCATATGAAAAGAGAAAAGGGGCGTGCAGGGCATAGCGGCCTTTTGCGGCGCTTGGATGACCCCTAGTTCGCATTAAACACCTCCACCCTCCTTCGGTGTGGGGCTCATGTTGGCTATGCCCCAGCCCCTGAAGCATTCAAGCTGATTTCTTGCAGCAGCTGGGCACTGTAACAGCTCCAGAGCTGCTCTGTACGGCAAGTAAAAGGGTGTGGGCCCTGCAGCACTACCTGTAGTTTGCATTGTGCATTGGAAGGCACAAAATAAGCAGACAAGAGGAGAAGTCAGGATAGTGCACAAGGGTATAAAAGGGAGGGGCTCATGAAAAAAGAAGTGGAAACAGACAGCAAACTAGGCTGGAGAGAGACCTGAGACAAAGAGATCTGAATTATACGAGAGCCGACCAGGGGAAACACAAATTATGCAGTCAAGCTTCCCACATTTGGGGAAATCGCAGGGGCACCACACCCAGAGTGCAATGGGTGAGCCTTGCCCTGGGAGAAGCACCTTCATGATCATAGTATCTCACCTGGCAGGTAAGTAGGAGTTGGGCTAGAGCTGGGGAGGGTCGCTACTCGGGCACCCCCCTGTCAAGTGAAAGAGATCCAACTTAGGCAGCACAAGGGAACTCTCGAAAGAAGAACAAGGCTAGAGGAAGATCTGAGACAAATAAATCTGACTTTTACCAGAGCTGTCCAGAGGAAAGCACAAACACAGTCCCCCACTACCACAAATAATGCAGTCGAGTTTCCCACATTTGGGGAAATCACAGGGGTCAGCATACCCAGAATGCAATGAATGAACCTCACCCTGGGAGAACAATCTTCATGACCATGGTATCGCCTATGCAAAATAAGTATGATTTGGGATAGGGTTGGGGAGGGCCGCTGCTCAGGCACATCTCTGTCAAGTAAAGGAGATTCAACTGAGGCAGCACAAGGGAACTCTCATCTGGGGACAACAACTGCAGGGAGAACACATATTTTCAGATAAACATGGGAGGGCAGAAGGCTGCCTAATACTGAAGCACCCCCAAACAACAAACCAAATGCAACAACTAGTACAAGCATTCCTGGGGGAAGGCCTGCAGCAGATGGATTTGCATATAGTGATGTCATCCAAGCAGTGGGTCAAAGTTGGCTTCAACCCTCGTCTGCATATGAAAAGAGAAAAGGGGCGTGCAGGGCATGGCGGCCTTTTGCGGCGCTTGGATGACCCCTAGTTCGCATTAAACACCTCCACCCTCCTTCGGTGTGGGGCTCATGTTGGCTATGCCCCAGCCCCTGAAGCATTCAAGGTGATTTCTTGCAGCAGCTGGGCACTGTAACAGCTCCAGAGCTGCTCTGAACGGCAAGTAAAAGGGTGTGGGCCCTGCAGCACTACCTGTAGTTTGCATTGTGCATTGGAAGGCACAAAGTAAGCAGACGGGAGAAGTCAGGATAGTGCGCAAGGGCATAGAAGGGAGCGGCTCAAGAAAAGAGAAGTTGAAACAGACAGCAAACTAGGCTGGAGAGAGACCTGAGACAAAGAGATCTGAATTATACGAGAGCCGACCAGGGGAAACACAAATTATGCAGTCAAGTTTCCCACATTTGGGGAAATCGCAGGAGCAGCACACCCAGAGTGCAATGGGTGAGCCTTGCCCTGGGAGAAGCACCTACATGATCATAGTATCTCACCTGCCAGGTAAGTAGAAGTTGGGCTAGAGCTGGGGAGGGTCGCTGCTCGGGTACCCCCCTGTCAAGTGAAGGAGATTCAACTGAGGCAGCACAAGGGAACTCTCGAAAGAAGAACAAGGCTAGAGGAAGATCTGAGACAAATAAATCTGACTTTTACCAGAGCTGACCAGAGGAAAGCACAAACACAGTCCCCCACTACCACAAATAATGCAGTCGAGTTTCCCACATTTGGGGAAATCACAGGGGTCAGCATACCCAGAATGCAATGAATGAACCTCACCCTGGGAGAACAATCTTCATGACCATGGTATCTCCTATGCAAAATAAGTATGATTTGGGATAGGGCTGGGGAGGGCCGCTGCTCAGGCACATCTCTGTCAAGTAAAGGAGATTCAACTGAGGCAGCACAAGGGAACTCTCATCTGGGGACAACAACTGCAGGGAGAACACATATTTTCAGATGAACATGGGAGGGCAGAAGGCTGCCTAATAATGAAGCACCCCCAAACAACAAACCAAATGCAACAACTAGTGCAAGCATTCCTGGGGGAAGGCCTGCAGCAGATGGATTTGCATACGGTGATGTCATCCAAGCAGTGGGTCAAAGTTGGCTTCAACCCTCGTCTGCATATGAAAAGAGAAAAGGGGCGTGCAGGGCATAGCGGCCTTTTGCGGCGCTTGGATGACCCCTAGTTCGCATTAAACACCTCCACCCTCCTTCGGTGTGGGGCTCATGTTGGCTATGCCCCAGCCCCTGAAGCATTCAAGCTGATTTCTTGCAGCAGCTGGGCACTGTAACAGCTCCAGAGCTGCTCTGTACGGCAAGTAAAAGGGTGTGGGCCCTGCAGCACTACCTGTAGTTTGCATTGTGCATTGGAAGGCACAAAATAAGCAGACAAGAGGAGAAGTCAGGATAGTGCACAAGGGTATAAAAGGGAGGGGCTCATGAAAAAAGAAGTGGAAACAGACAGCAAACTAGGCTGGAGAGAGACCTGAGACAAAGAGATCTGAATTATACGAGAGCCGACCAGGGGAAACACAAATTATGCAGTCAAGCTTCCCACATTTGGGGAAATCGCAGGGGCACCACACCCAGAGTGCAATGGGTGAGCCTTGCCCTGGGAGAAGCACCTTCATGATCATAGTATCTCACCTGGCAGGTAAGTAGGAGTTGGGCTAGAGCTGGGGAGGGTCGCTACTCGGGCACCCCCCTGTCAAGTGAAAGAGATCCAACTTAGGCAGCACAAGGGAACTCTCGAAAGAAGAACAAGGCTAGAGGAAGATCTGAGACAAATAAATCTGACTTTTACCAGAGCTGACTAGAGGAAAGCACAAACACAGTCCCCCACTACCACAAATAATGCAGTCGAGTTTCCCACATTTGGGGAAATCACAGGGGTCAGCATACCCAGAATGCAATGAATGAACCTCACCCTGGGAGAACAATCTTCATGACCATGGTATCGCCTATGCAAAATAAGTATGATTTGGGATAGGGCTGGGGAGGGCCGCTGCTCAGGCACATCTCTGTCAAGTAAAGGAGATTCAGCTGAGGCAGCACAAGGGAACTCTCATCTGGGGACAACAACTGCAGGGAGAACACATATTTTCAGATAAAAATCTTGGTCATGCTCTGGTTTCTCTTCAGAACGAACAAATCTTTCGCCTCTTACTAAAGATTTCCGTGGAGAGGAGCAAAACCGAGTTTTATCTCAATTTTTGCATGCCCCATCTTTTTGGGGTTTCTTTTACCGGTTTAAAGATAGAATGAGTGTGCTTTAATGTAAGCTCATTTGCATAGAAATGACAGTAAATGTTTATTTATGTTCAAACAGAACTTTCTTGACCATGCTACTTGCTTTAAAGATCTGGGAGCACATGGAATACAGTACAAACCATGCTTATAGCAAGGAGAAGCCAGGTGAGAAATCTGCTTTCTTTCAAATTGGGCGCTCACTTTGATCTGAATGAGGACTGCTGGCACAGCACTCAGGCGACAGGTGGAATCTTGGTCATGCTCTGGTTTCTCTTCAGAATGAACAAATCTTTCGCCTTTTATTAAAGATTATCCGTGGAGAGGAGCAAAACTGAGTTTTATCTCAATTTTTGCATGCCCCATATTATTGGGGTTTCTTTTATCAGTTTAAAGACAGAACGAGTGTGCTTTCTTGTTAGCTTTAATGTAAGTTTATTTGCATAACAATGACAATAAATGTCTGTTTCTTTTCAAGCAGAACTTTCTTGACCATACTAATTGCTTGAAAGATCTGGGAGCACATGGAAAAGAGTACAAACCATGTTTATAGCAAGGGGAAGCCTGGTGAGAAATCTGCTTTCTTTCTTTCAAATTGGGTGCTCACTTTGAGCTGAATGAGGACTGCTGGCATGGCACTCAGGCGACAGGTGGAATCTTGGTCATGCTCTGGTTTCTCTTCAGAACGAACAAATCTTTCGCCTTTTACTAAAGATTTCCGTGGAGAGGAGCAAAACTGAGTTTTATCTCAATTTTTGCATGCCCCATATCATACCTCCCAACTGTCCCGATTTTCGCGGGACAGTCCCGTTTTTTGGGGACTGTCCCGCTGTCCCACCTGCGGGCCGCAGTGTCCCGCGGTGGGGAGGACAGTTGGGAGGCTCTGTCTGTCGCTGCCCTGCTTAGCAGAGCAGCGGTGAATAGTCGCTGTGCGCACAGCGTCTATTCACTGAAGTCAGAGGGAGAGGTGGCATGCCAGCAGCTCACAGAGCGCTGGGCATGCCCCCTCAGTGCCGAAAACGGGGGCGTGACTCGCGATCGCGGGTCCTCCCGCGAAGCCATGCCCCTTTTTACTTAGGCCACGCCCTTTTTGGGAGCGCGTGCGACTTCGCCGCGCGTGTGTCCCTCTTTGCGAGCCGACAAAGTTGGGAGGTATGCCCATATTATTGGGGTTTCTTTTATCAGTTTAAAGACAGAACGAGTGTGCTTTCTGGTTAGCTTTAATGTAAGTTTATTTGCATAACAATGACAGTAAATGTTTGTTTCTTTTCAAACAGAACTTTCTTGACCATGCTACTTGCTTGAAAGATCTGGGAGCACATGGAAAACAGTACAAACCATGCAGTATCACAAGAGCCTTTATTTGATCTTTCATGAAGATAGAGCAGAATTGAGGACACGTCAACAATTTCTGCCGAAGGTGGTTCATCTTTCCACATGGTGCCTTTGGCCACTGACACCTTCGTTGAGTCAAAGTCTCTGGCTGTGGTCAGAACTTTGAAAATTTATGTCACCAGAACGGTTCAGATTAGGAAAACAGAGGCTCTGTTTGTCCTGTATGCTCCCAACAGGATTGGGTGTCCTGCTTCCATGTAGACCATTATGCGCTGGATCTGTGGTAAGATTCAGCATGCTCATTCCATGGCAGGATTGCCGTTACTGAATTAGGTGAAGACCCATTCTACTAGAAAGGTGGGTTCATCCTGGGCAGCTGGTCGGGGAGTCTCGGCATTGCAACTTTGCCGAGCAGCTATTTAGTAAACACTTTTGCTAAGTTTTACAAGTTTGATACCTTGGCCGATGATAACTTCAAGTTGGGTCATTCGGTGCTGCAGAGTCGTACGCACTCTTCCACCCGTTCAAGAGCTTTGGTATAACCCCATGGTTCTTAATGTGACCCCAGCATCCTCTAGGTCGTATGAGAAAATAGGATTTTAATACCTACCGGTAAATCCTTTTCTCTTAGTCTGTAGAGGATGCTGGGCACCCGTCCCAGTCCATACTGTGTCTGCAGTTATTACTTGTGGTTATACACATGTTGTGTTATGGTTCTGGTCAGCTTTTTGCTGCAATTATTCATGCCGTTGGCTTGTGTTCTGTTGAATACCACGTTCTGCGGCATGCTTAAGGTGTGAGCTGGTAAGATGCTCACCTTAGTTTAACAATAAATCCTTTCCTCGAAATGTCCGTCTCCATGGGCACAGTTCCTATAACTGGAGTCTGGAGGAGGGGCATAGAGGGAGGAGCCAGTTCACACCCTTTGATAGTCTTAAAGTGCCCATGTCTCTTGCGGATCCCGTCTATACCCCATGGTTCTTAATGTGACCCCAGCATCCTCTACGGACTAAGAGAAAAGGATGCCCTTGCGCACTATCCTGACTTCTCCTCCCGTCTGCTTACTTTGTGCCTTCCAACGCACAATGCAAACTACAGGTGGTGCTGCAGGGCCCACACCCTTTTACTTGCCTTACAGAACAGCTCTGGAGCTGTTACAGTGCCCAGCTGCTGCAAGAAATCAGCTTGAATGCTTCAGGGGATGGGGCATGGCCAACATGAGCCCCACACCAAAGGAGGGTGGGGGTGTTTAATGAGAACTAGGGGTCATCCAAGCACTGCAAAAGGCCGCCATGCCCTGCACGCCCCTTTTCTCTTTTCATATGCAGATGAGGGTTCCAGCCAACTTTGGCCCACTGCTTGAATAACATCACTGTATGCAAATCCGTCTGCTGCAGACCTTCCCCCAGGAAGGCTTGTACTAGATGTTGCATATGGTTTGATATTTGATGGTGCTTCAGTATTAGGCAGCCTTCCGCCCTCCCATGTTCATCTGAAAAGATGTGGTCTCCCTGCAGTTGTTGTCCCCAGACGAGAGTTCCCTTGTGCTTCCTCAGTTGAATCTCCTTAACTTGACGGGGGAGGGGCTGCCCGAGCAGCCACCCTCCCCAGCCCTATCCCAACTCATACTTATTTTGCATATGAGATCTCTTGATCATGAAGATTGTTCTCACAGGGTGAGGTTCATCCATTATATTTTAAAATAGGAAGGTACAAATTACATATTTGAATTGCATTTATGTGCTGGATTCAAATGTCCCCCCCCCCCCCCTTCCTTTCTCAATTGTGCCCGTCAGCAGCTATTCTAAGGTTGCTGCCAATGGGTGTGACACATTACTTTCTTCTGTGGGGTACACTGGACTCCACAAGGATTCACATTGGGGTGTAGAGTAGGATCTTGATCTGAGGCACCAACCGGCTCAAAGCTTTTGACTGTTCCCAAGATGCTCAGTGCATTCTCCTCTATAACCCCGCTTCCATGAACAGGGAGCTCAGTTTGTAGTTGGTGCCTTCAGTAGCAGGCCACTTAACAGGGGCCTGCCTCAGGCAGCCTATTCTTAGCTATAAATTTTGACAAGAAAAGAAGAACTTGTTTTATGAGAATCTACAAGGGCTGCAGCAGGCTAGGTCTAATAGACATCTTTACTGCAGCTTCATCACTCCCAGCGGCGCTGTATACTCCCGTGCCCTGGTTGCTGGGTCACTGCAGCGGAGGGTCCGGTTTCATCCTAAGGTCAGTCACACACACACCACCCTTCCGGATCACGAGGCCGCTGATGAAGGGGAGCGTGGCCGTAGGGGGTGGACCGTGTGCGCACTGGCGTGGACACTGATTACTGGGCAGCCGCTCCACTAGCCACCAGGTACAGTTAAGGAGCACAGGTCTGGGGGTTTTTCTCCTATATTAACCCAATTTTGTACTGCCCGCAGCGCATTGTGATAGGTAATAGGGCCTGATTCAGGTTGGATTGCAATCACAATAAGCGATCCAACTGCAAAAATTGCTAAGAGCATACGCATGTGCCTGCATTTTCTGCGGCACCCCGCAGAGAATGCGATCGCCTCTGCCTGTCAATCGGGGCGGGGGGGGATAGGTGGGTCAGCAACACTCCATTTCCAAGTCAGGGATGGAGCGGTGCGGGGGCAAGGCTTCAAAATGGGGTCTGCAACGGAGTAGACACAGGGGGCGTGGTCACAGCGGCTGTATGACATCACATTCAGCCGCTGTGATCACAAAAATGGTGGCGGCTTCCTGCGCGCACATACAGTCTGCACCAGCAGGAGGCTACACCATTTTTTATGATCACGCTGAACTGCAGTGCGACTGCAATTACAGCATGGTCAAGAAGGGAGGCGTCATGCTGGGTGGCCATGCCCTTTCACTGTGCAGGAGCCAGCACCGCTCACACACTAGTCCCCGGGTGCAGCCCCCAACCCCCGGGACACCCGGAGCAACAAAATGTAGATTCAGGCCACCAGGCCACGCCCCTACCTATGAAACCATGCCTCCTTTTTACCATTGCGCTGCTTATCTGCGCGCACTGCATTACAATCTCCCTCGCCACCTCTCTGGGTGTCACCAGTGATAGTGACACCTCTGCCATGCTTGTAGCAGCTGGTCCTAAGATCTACGCCTCAAGCCCTGAGTGTTTGCCCTTGTGACTTGTTGATCATCATAGCGAAGCAGATGCTTACAGAAAACTGCAGGGGCTTAGATTGAAAATAAAAAAATTGATTGGTATAAGGTAGAGAGGAGCGGGTTCGGTTCTCCGAGAACCGAATTCCCCACGAACTCCACGTTGTTTACACTGGTCCGAGGCAGGCTCGGTTGTTCCCGCCTGACTCGCAAAACCTGAACAAGGGAAAATGTCATCATCCCGCTGTCGGATTCTCGCGAGATTCGGATTCCATATAAAGAGCTGCGCGTTGCCGCCATTTTTACTCGTGCATTGAAGAGAGAGCGGAATGGACGTGGCTATGTTCTCTCAGTGGAAATCTCAATATCAGTGCTCAGTATCAGTGGTTACTTATTGCTGCTCAGTAATACTAGTAGTGTGTCTCTCCTGCTCAGTGTCAGTTCTCAGTAGTATCCTCATCAGTGCTCAGTATCACTGCTCATTGTCTTGTGCTGCATTGTGGTGCTCAGCATACTACAGTACATTACTAATAGTCCAGTGCTGCATCTTGCTGCTCAGTGTCAGTTCTAGTATCCTCATCAGTGCTCACTATCACTGTTCATTGCATTTTGGTTTTCTGTATACTACAGTAACATAGTAATATAGTAACATATAGTAACATAGTTTTTGAGGTTGAATAGAGGCAAATTGCCCATCGTGTTCAACCTGTTTTAAGTTGTGATGATTCTACATACTTGCTGAATAATGTTTTATGACTAGTTAGCTACTATAACTCATGTTACCCCCGGATTAACCATGTTGATATTTTAAGTATTATAACCTTAGATAGCTTTTTCATTCAGAAATGTATCCATTCCTTTTTTAAATCCAATTACAGAGTCCGCCATTACCACCTTCCCTGGCAGGGAATTCCACATCCTGATTGCCCTAACAGTAAAGATCATAGTATCTCACCTGGCAGGTAAGTAGGAGTTGGGCTAGAGCTGTGGAGGATTGCTGCTCGGGCACCCCCTGTCAAGTGAAGGAGATCCAACTGAGGCAGCACAAGGGAACTCTCGAAAGAAGAACAAGGCTAGAGGAAGATCTGAGACAAAGAAATCTGACTTTTACCAGAGCTGACCAGAGGAAAGCACAAACACAGTCCCCCACTACCACAAATAATGCAGTCGAGTTTCCCACATTGGGGAAATCACAGGGGTCAGCATACCCAGAATGCAATGAATGAACCTCACCCTGGGAGAACAATCTTCATGACCATGGTATCTCCTATGCAAAATAAGTATGATTTGGGATAGGGCTGGGGAGGGCCGCTGCTCAGGCACATCTCTGTCAAGTAAAGGAGATTCAACTGAGGCAGCACAAGGGAACTCTCATCTGGGGACAACAACTGCAGGGAGAACACATATTTTCAGATGAAAATCTTGGTCATGCTCTGGCTTCTCTTCAGAACGAACAAATCTTTCGCCTTTTACTAAAGATTTCCGTGGAGAGGAGCAAAACTGAGTTTTACCTCAATTTTTGCATGCCCCATCTTTTTGGATTTTCTTTTATCGGTTTAAAGATAGAATGAGTGTGCTTTAATGAAAGCTCATTTGCATAGAAATTACAGTAAATGTTTGTTTCTTTTCAAACAGAACTTTCTTGACCATGCTACTTGCTTGAAAGATCTGGGAGCACATGGAATACAGTACAAACCATGCTTATAGCAAGGAGAAGCCAGGTGAGAAATCTGCTTTCTTTCAAATTGGGCGCTCACTTTGATCTGAATGAGGACTGCTGGCATGGCACTCAGGCGACAGGTGGAATCTTGGTCATGCTCTGGTTTCTCTTCAGAATGAACAAATCTTTCGCCATTTATTAAAGATTTCCGTGGAGAGGAGCAAAACTGAGTTTTATCTCAATTTTTGCATGCCCCATATTATTGGGGTTTCTTTTATCAGTTTAAGGACAGAATGAGTGTGCTTTCTTGTTGGCTTTAATGTAAGTTTATTTGTATAACAATGACAGTAAATGTCTGTTTCTTTTCAAACAGAACTTTCTTGACCATGCTACTTGCTTGAAAGATCTGGGAGCACATGGAAAAGAGTACAAACCATGCTTATAGCAAGGGGAAGCCTGGTGAGAAATCTGCTTTCTTTCTTTCAAATTGGGTGCTCACTTTGAGCTGAATGAGGACTGCTGGCATGGCACTCAGGCGACAGGTGGAATCTTGGTCATGCTCTGGTTTCTCTTCAGAACGAACAAATCTTTCGCCTTTTACTAAAGATTTCCGTGGAGAGGAGCAAAACTGAGTTTTATCTCAAATTTTGCATTCCCCATCTTATTGGGGTTTTATTTTATCTGTTTAAAGATAGAACGAGTGTGCTTTAATGTAAGCTCATTTGCATAGAAATGACAGTAAATGTTTGTTTCTTTTCAAACAGAACTTTCTTGACTATACTAATTGCTTGAAAGATCTGGGAACACATGGAAAAGAGTACAAACCATGTTTATAGCTAGGGGAAGCCTGGTGAGAAATCTGCTATCTTTCTTTCAAATTGGGTGCTCACTTTGAGCTCAATGAGAACTGCTGGCATGGCACTCAGGCGACAGGTGGAATCTTGGTCATGCTCTGGTTTCTCTTCAGAACTAACAAATATTTCGCCTTTTATTAAAGATTTCCGTGGAGAGGAGCAAAACTGAGTTTTATCTCAATTTTTGCATGCCCCATATTATTGGGGTTTCTTTTATCAGTTTAAAGACAGAACGAGTGTGCTTTCTTGTTAGCTTTAATGTAAGTTGCCATAGATGCAGTGAAACACACGTGTAGGGCACGGCGTGTCCGCGTGTATTTGACTCATGTGAAATGTTATAAAACAAAAATATATGATTATGATGTTAGCTGTTAGTCTCCACTAATAGGGAATAGAAGCTGAGCTATAAGAAAGGAATACACTAGATATGATGTCACTTAGCAGATACAATGTCTAAAGTGCATACAGATAGCTACTAATAACTCTTGATAAGAAAGTATATCAGTGTGGGTATATTTATATGATGGGATATTGGGACTAGTGAATATATATCACTCCTGCTGTCCAGATTGGCAATAACCAGACAATTATGATAAGAGTAGAGATGTCACATGGGCTGCTATAGATATTAATTTAATGCTGTATGTGTCATTTGTTACAAATGGATACATTTTCTATGAGTCAGCCTAGCAGCTGCATGTTCTAACAGAACACTATCCTCACACAGAATCTGCTAACCTTGAGATAACTAAATGACAGTGTGTAACAGTCTCTTTACTATAAGACTGTTACAAAGTAATATATATATTTGAAGTCAGTCTAGCAGCTGTGTGTTCCAGCAGTTTATAAGACAAAGAAAATCTCCTATTGTGGAATCTAGACACATGGGACTGCTGGCCTGTGTCATACTATTTCTATGTAATACCAGTAACATGTATATAACTGTTACATAATTGTTACAAATGGATAAATCTTTGAGTCAGCCTAGCAGCTGCATGTCCTAACAGGACACCATAAATCCTTTACAGTGTAACAAATTGATTGGTAACACTTAAAGGCTGGAGAGCAGTTATATGCCTTACTAGCATACTCAATATACCACATTATTACACCAGTTACCACGATTATTGACAGCGCATTTGATATATTATATTACCCTCACACTGAGTCTGTTTACCTTTAGATAACTAAGTGACCGAATATGTAACAGTTTCTCTATCATAAGACTGTTACAAAGTGAGATAGATATATTTGGAAGTCAGTCAAACAGCTGTGTGTTTCAGCGGTTTATAAGAAAATTCCTCATTGTGGAATCTGGACCACTAAGGGTTATTATATATATAGCACATGGAATTGCCACATCTCCCTATATGATAATTTCATTACACTGTAACATAATAAGAATTAACTCTTTAACAGTGTAAATAGAGAGTAATGAATCTCTGACACATGGAATATATTATTTCTTAGATGAATTGGATAAACCATTATGACAGACACTTTGCTTCCTAATAAGAATTGAGGTGGCTATACCTCTAAGGAAAGCATTATTGCCTACGCCTAGATCAGATTAAATAAGATCTGGCTGAATATATGAAGGAAGGTTGCTATTTATATGAGAATTGGAATTGCTATATTCCTTAAGGCAACCCCACCGATTGATATATGTTGTCAATTAAGTATATCTGAACGGCTATATCTGGACCAGATTTAATAAGATCTGGCTGATTATATGAAGGAGGGCTGCTATTTATATTGGAATTGCCATATTCCTTAAGGCAACCGCACCTGTTGGTATATCTCGCCAATTAACTATATCTAAACAGCTAAATTAAAGCTATTCATCATTTTTTTAGTTTGGATATTAATAAATATGATCTTTCCATGATGCATAGAGATTTCCCTATCAAGTGATTCCTTATCCGATATAGAAAGCTATCCCCCTGTGGTATTGAATTTAGGAATATAGTCTTAGGGGACACAGAGAAATAAGTGATCCCCATCTACCTAAGCACCCCACAAATTGGAGGTTAGCTTACCGGTTATACTCAATCACCCCCACAAATTCGCCAATGGGGATGGCTTCCCGGGAGGTAACCCCTATTGAGTGAAGGGAGTATATAGGATACGACCCAGTGGTACCTGACGACATAGATACTAACAGCTATTTAATAACATTACGCTAGAAAGTGATTATTAGCAACATATATATCTATATAAACAACCCCGCCAGGGTTGTGCCTTCAAAAATAATCACACACGGACACGCTTTTTAAACCTTTTTTTCACATCTCTTTATTCTTCTTATGCACATGTATGTTAGTTCTGTGATTTTAACCTTTATGTTTCACTGCAGTTTGGGATAATAATATTAATATTTATCCAATTTTAATACATACTTAATAAAGGTTATATTTTATGATTCATTCATTCTGTCCAGTGCGTCAACAGTGCAGATTTCTTCTTGTTTTTTCTCCCAAATTCTATAACAATGACAGTAAATGTTGTTTCTTTTCAAACAGAACTTTCTTGACCATGCTACTTGCTTGAAAGATCTGGGAGCACATGGAAAACAGTACAAACCATGCAGTATCACAAGAGCCTTTATTTGATCTTTCATGAAGATAGAGCAGAATTGAGGACACGTCAACAATTTCTGCCGAAGGTGGTTCATCTTTCCACATGGTGCCTTTGGCCACTGACACCTTCGTTGAGTCAAAGTCTCTGGCTGTGGTCAGAACTTTGAAAATTTATGTCACCAGAACGGTTCAGATTAGGAAAACAGAGGCTCTGTTTGTCCTGTATGCTCCCAACAGGATTGGGTGTCCTGCTTCCATGTAGACCATTATGCGCTGGATCTGTGGTAAGATTCAGCATGCTCATTCCATGGCAGGATTGCCGTTACTGAATTAGGTGAAGACCCATTCTACTAGAAAGGTGGGTTCATCCTGGGCAGCTGGTCGGGGAGTCTCGGCATTGCAACTTTGCCGAGCAGCTATTTAGTAAACACTTTTGCTAAGTTTTACAAGTTTGATACCTTGGCTGATGATAACCTCAAGTTGGGTCATTCGGTGCTGCAGAGTCGTACGCACTCTCCCACCCGTTCAAGAGCTTTGGTATAACCCCATGGTTCTTAATGTGACCCCAGCATCCTCTAGGTCGTATGAGAAAATAGGATTTTAATACCTACCGGTAAATCCTTTTCTCTTAGTCCGTAGAGGATGCTGGGCACCCGTCCCAGTCCATACTGTGTCTGCAGTTATTACTTGTGGTTATACACATGTTATGTTATGGTTCTGGTCAGCTTTTTGCTGCAATTGTTCATGCCGTTGGCTTGTGTTCTGTTGAATGCCACGTTCTGCGGCATGCTTAAGGTGTGAGCTGGTAAGATGCTCACCTTAGTTTAACAATAAATCCTTTCCTCGAAATGTCCGTCTCCCTGGGCACAGTTCCTATAACTGGAGTCTGGAGGAGGGGCATAGAGGGAGGAGCCAGTTCACACCCTTTGAAAGTCTTAAAGTGCCCATGTCTCTTGCGGATCCCGTCTATACCCCATGGTTCTTAATGTGACCCCAGCATCCTCTACGGACTAAGAGAAAAGGATGCCCTTGCGCACTATCCTGACTTCTCCTCCCGTCTGCTTACTTTGTGCCTTCCAACGCACAATGCGAACTACAGGTGGTGCTGCAGGGCCCACACCCTTTTACTTGCCTTACAGAACAGCTCTGGAGCTGTTACAGTGCCCAGCTGCTGCAAGAAATCAGCTTGAATGCTTCAGGGGATGGGGCATGGCCAACATGAGCCCCACACCAAAGGAGGGTGGGGGTGTTTAATGCGAACTAGGGGTCATCCAAGCACCGCAAAAGGCCGCCATGCCCTGCATGCCCCTTTTCTCTTTTCATATGCAGATGAGGGTTCCAGCCAACTTTGGCCCACATCTTGGATGACATCACCGTATGCAAATCCGTCTTCTGCAGACCTTCCCCCAGGAATGCTTGTACTAGTTGTTGCATATGGTTTGATATTTGATGGTGCTTCAATATTAGGCAGCCTTCCACCCTCCCATGTTCATCTGAACAGATGTGGTCTCCCTGCAGTTGTTGTCCCCAGACGAGAGTTCCCTTGTGCGTCCTCAGTTGAATCTCCTTAACTTGACGGGGGAGGGGCTGCCCGAGCAGCCACCCTCCCCAGCCCTATCCCAACTCATACTTATTTTGCATATGAGATCTCTTGATCATGAAGATTGTTCTCACAGGGTGAGGTTCATCCATTATATTTTAAAATAGGAAGGTACAAATTACATATTTGAATTGCATCTATGTGCTGGATTCAAATGTCCCCCCCCCCCCCTTCCTTTCTCAATTGTGCCCGTCAGCAGCTATTCTAAGGTTGCTGCCAATGGGTGTGACACATTAATTTCTTCTGTGGGGTACACTGGACTCCACAAGGATTCACATTGGGGTGTAGAGTGGGATCTTGATCTGAGGCACCAACCGGCTCAAAGCTTTTGACTGTTCCCAAGATGCTCAGCGCATCCTCCTCTATAACCCCGCTTCCATGAACAGGGAGCTCAGTTTGTAGTTGGTGCCTTCAGTAGCAGGCCACTTAACAGGGGCCTGCCTCAGGCAGCCTATTCTTAGCTATTAATTTTGACAAGAAAAGAAGAACTTGTTTTATGAGAATCTACAAGGGCTGCAGCAGGCTAGGTCTAATAGACATCTTTACTGCAGCTTCATCACTCCCAGCGGCGCTGTATACTCCCGTGCCCTGGTTGCTGGGTCACTGCAGCGGAGGCTCCAGTTTCTTCCTAAGGTCAGTCACACACACACCGCCCTTCCGGATCACGAGGCCGCTGATGAAGGGGAGCGTGGCCGTAGGGGGTGGACCGTGTGCGCACTGGCGTGGACACTGATTACTGGGCAGCCGCTCCACTAGCCACCAGGTACAGTTAAGGAGCACAGGTCTGGGAGTTTTACTCCTATATTAACCCAATTTTGTACTGCCCGCAGCGCATTGTGATAGGTAATAGGGCCTGATTCAGGTTGGAATGCAATCACAATAAGCGATCCAACTGCAAAAATTGCTAACAGCATACGCATGTGCCTGCATTTTCTGCGGCACCCCGCAGAGAATGCGATCGCCTCTGCCTGTCAATCGGGGCGGGGGGGGGGGAGAGGGGGGTCAGCAACACTCCATTTCCAAGTCAGGGATGGAGCGGTGCGGGGGCAAGGCTTCAAAATGGGGTCTGCAACGGAGGAGACACAGGGGGCGTGGTCACAGCGGCTGTATGACATCACATTCAGCCGCTGTGATCACAAAAATGGTGGCGGCTTCCTGCGCGCACATACAGTCTGCACCAGCAGGAGGCTACACCATTTTTTATGATCACGCTGAACTGCAGTGCGACTGCAATTACAGCATGGTCAAGAATGGAGGTGTCATGATGGGTGGCCATGCCCTGTCACTGTGCAGGAGCCAGCACCGCACACACACTAGTCCCCGGGTGCAGCCCCCAACCCCCGGGACACCCGGAGCAACAAAATGTAGATTCAGGCCACCAGGCCACGCCCCTACCTATGAAACCATGCCTCCTTTTTACCATTGCGCTGCTTATCTGCGCGCACTGCATTACAATCTCCTTCGCCACCTCTCTGGGTGTCACCAGTGATAGTGACACCTCTGCCATGCTTGTAGCAGCTGGTCCTAAGATCTACGCCTCAAGCCCTGAGTGTTTGCCCTTGTGACTTGTTGATCATCATAGCGAAGCAGATGCTTACAGAAAACTGCAGGGGCTTAGATTGAAAATAAAAAAATTGATGGGTATAAGGTAGAGAGGAGCGGGTTCGGTTCTCCGAGAACCGAATTCCCGACGAACTCCACGTGGTTTACACTGGTCCGAGGCAGGCTCGGTTGTTCCCGCCTGACTCGGAAAACCTGAACAAGGGAAAATGTCATCATCCCGCTGTCGGATTCTCTCGAGATTCGGATTCCATATAAAGAGCTGCGCGTTGCCGCCATTTTTACTCGTGCATTGAAGAGAGAGCGGAGAGGACGTGGCTATGTTCTCTCAGTGGAAATCTCAATATCAGTGCTCAGTATCAGTGGTTACTTATTGCTGCTCAGTAATACTAGTAGTGTGTCTCTCCTGCTCAGTGTCAGTTCTCAGTAGTATCCTCATCAGTGCTCAGTATCACTGCTCATTGTCTTGTGCTGCATTGTGGTGCTCAGCATACTACAGTACATTACTAATAGTCCAGTGCTGCATCTTGCTGCTCAGTGTCAGTTCTAGTATCCTCATCAGTGCTCACTATCACTGCTCATTACATTGTGGTGTTCTGTATACTACAGTAACATAGTAATATAGTAACATATAGTAACATATTTTTTGAGGTTGAATAGAGGCAAATTGCCCATCGTGTTCAACCTGTTTTAAGTTGTGATGATTCTACATACTTGCTGAATAATGTTTTATGACTAGTTAGCTACTATAACTCATGTTACCCCCGGATTAACCATGTTGATATTTTAAGTATTATAACCTTGGATAGCTTTTTCATTCAGAAATGTATCCATTCCTTTTTTAAATCCAATTACAGAGTCCGCCATTACCACCTTCCCTGGCAGGGAATTCCACATCCTGATTGCCCTAACAGTGAACATCATAGTATCTCACCTGGCAGGTAAGTAGGAGTTGGGCTAGAGCTGTGGAGGATTGCTGCTCGGGCACCCCCTGTCAAGTGAAGGAGATCCAACTGAGGCAGCACAAGGGAACTCTCGAAAGAAGAACAAGGCTAGAGGAAGATCTGAGACAAAGAAATCTGACTTTTACCAGAGCTGACCAGAGGAAAGCACAAACGCAGTCCCCCACTACCACAAATAATGCAGTCGAGTTTCCCACATTTGGGGAAATCACAGGGGTCAGCATACCCAGAGTGCAATGAATGAACCTCACCCTGGGAGAACAATCTTCATGACCATGGTATCTCCTATGCAAAATAAGTATGATTTGGGATAGGGCTGGGGAGGGCCGCTGCTCAGGCACATCTCTGTCAAGTAAAGGAGATTCAACTGAGGCAACACAAGGGAACTCTCATCTGGGGACAACAACTGCAGGGAGAACACATATTTTCAGATGAACATGGGAGGGCAGAAGGCTGCCTAACACTGAAGCACCCCCAAACAACAAACCAAATGCAACTACTAGTGCAAGCATTCCTGGGGGAAGGCCTGCAGCAGATGGATTTGCATATGGTGATGTCATCCAAGCAGTGGGTCAAAGTTGGCTTCAACCCTCGTCTGCATATGAAAATAAAAAAGGGGTGTGCAGGGCATGGCGGCCTTTTGCGGCGCTTGGATGACCCCTAGTTTGCATTAAACACCTCCACCTTCCTTCGGTGTGGGGCTCATGTTGGCTATGCCCCAGCCCCTGAAGCATTCAAGCTGATTTCTTGCAGCAGCTGGGCACTGTAACAGCTCCAGAGCTGCTCTGTAAAGCAAGTAAAAGGGTGTGGGCCCTGCAGCACTACCTGTAGTTTGCATTGTGCGTTGGAAGGCACAAAGTAAGCAGACGGGAGAAGTCAGGATAGTGCACAAGGGCATAGAAGGGAGCGGCTCAAGAAAAGAGAAGTGGAAACAGAGAGCAAACTAGGCTGGAGAGAGACCTGAGACAAAGAGATCTGAATTATACGAGAGCCGACCAGAGGAAACACAAATTATGTAATCAAGTGTCCCACATTTGGGGAAATCGTAGGAGCAGCACACCCAGAGTGCATTGGGTGAGCCTTGCCCTGGGAGAAGCACCTTCCTGATCATAGTATCTCACCTGGCAGGTAAGTAGGAGTTGGGCTAGAGCTGGGGAGGGTCGCTGTTCGGGCACCCCCCTGTCAAGTGAAGGAGATCCAACTGAGGCAGCACAAGGAAACTCTCGAAAAAAGAACAAGGCTAGAGGAAGATCTGAGACAAAGAAATCTGACTTTTACCAGAGCTGACCAGAGGAAAGCACAAACACAGTCCCCCACTACCACAAATAATGCAGTCGAGTTTCCCACATTTGGGGAAATGACAGGGGTCAGCATACCCAGAATGCAATGAATGAACCTCACCCTGGGAGAACAATCTTCATGACAATGGTATCTCCTATGCAAAATAAGTATGATTTGGGATAGGGCTGGGGAGGGCCGCTGCTCAGGCACATCTCTGTCAAGTAAAGGAGATTCAACTGAGGCAGCACAAGGGAACTCTCATCTGGGGACAACAACTGCAGGGAGAACACATATTTTCAGATGAACATGGGAGAGCAGAAGGCTGCCTAATACTGAAGCACCCCCAAACAACAAACCAAATGCAACAACTAGTACAAGCATTCCTGGGAAAAGGTCTGCAGAAGACGGATTTGCATACGGTGATGTCATCCAAGCAGTGGGCCAAAGTTGGCTGGAACCCTCATCTGCATATGAAAAGAGAAAAGGGGTATGCAGGGCATGGCGGCCTTTTGCGGCGCTTGGATGACCCTTAGTTCGCATTAAACACCTCCACCCTCCGTCGGTGTGGGGCTCATGTTGGCTATGCCCCAGCCCCTGAAGCATTCAAGCTGATTTCTTGCAGCAGCTGGGCACTGTAACAGCTCCAGAGCTGCTCTGTAAGGCAAGTAAAAGGGTGTTGGCCCTGCAGCACTACCTGTAGTTTGCATTGTGCGTTGGAAGGCACAAAGTAAGCAGACAGGAGAAGTCAGGGGAGTGCACAAGGGCAAGGGCAGGGGCTCAAGAAAAGAGAAGTGGAAACAGACAGCAAACTAGGCTGGAGAGAGACCTGAGACAAAGAGATCTGAATTATACGAGTAGCCGACCAGAGGAAACACAAATTATGTAGTCA
Source organism: Pseudophryne corroboree (assembly GCF_028390025.1). Taxonomy (NCBI): domain Eukaryota; kingdom Metazoa; phylum Chordata; class Amphibia; order Anura; family Myobatrachidae; genus Pseudophryne; species Pseudophryne corroboree. The sequence goes on from NW_026970175.1 coordinate 205,797, forward strand.
AGTGTCCCACATTTGGGGAAATCGTAGGAGCAGCACACCCAGAGTGCAATGGGTGAGCCTTGCCCTGGGAGAAGCACCTTCCTGATCATAGTATCTCACCTGGCAGGTAAGTAGGAGTTGGGCTAGAGCTGGGGAGGGTCGCTGCTCGGGCACCCCCCTGTCAAGTGAAGGAAATCCAACTGAGGCAGCACAAGGAAACTCTCAAAAAAAGAACAAGGCTAGAGGAAGATCTGAGACAAAGAAATCTGACTTTTACCAGAGCTGACCAGAGGAAAGCACAAACACAGTCCCCCACTACCACAAATAATGCAGTCGAGTTTCCCACATTTGGGGAAATCACAGGGGTCAGCATACCCAGAATGCAATGAATGAACCTCACCCTGGAAGAACAATCTTCATGACCATGGTATCTCCTATGCAAAATAAGTATGATTTGGGATAGGGCTGGGGAGGGCCGCTGCTCAGGCACATCTCTGTCAAGTAAAGGAGATTCAACTGAGGCAGCACAAGAGAACTCTCATCTGGGGACAACAACTGCAGGGAGAACACATATTTTCAGATGAACATGGGAGAGCAGAAGGCTGCCTAATACTGAAGCACCCCAAACAACAAACCAAATGCAACAACTAGTACAAGCATTCCTGGGGGAAGGTCTGCAGAAGACGTATTTGCATACGGTGATGTCATCCAAGCAGTGGGCCAAAGTTGGCTGGAACCCTCATCTGCATATGAAAAGAGAAAAGGGGTATGCAGGGCATGGCGGCCTTTTGCGGCGCTTGGATGACCCTTAGTTCGCATTAAACACCTCCACCCTCCGTCGGTGTGGGGCTCATGTTGGCTATGCCCCAGCCCCTGAAGCATTCAAGCTGATTTCTTGCAGCAGCTGGGCACTGTAACAGCTCCAGAGCTGCTCTGAAAGGCAAGTAAAAGGGTGTGGGCCCTGCAGCACTACCTGTAGTTTGCATTGTGCGTTGGAAGGCACAAAGTAAGCAGACAGGAGAAGTCAGGAGAGTGCACAAGGGCATAGAAGGCAGCGGCTCAAGAAAAGAGAAGTGGAAACAGACAGCAAACTAGGCTGGAGAGAGACCTGAGACAAAGAGATCTGAATTATACAAGAGCCGACCAGGGGAAACACAAATTATGCAGTCAAGTTTCCCACATTTGGGGAAATCGCAGGAGCAGCACACCCAGAGTGCAATGGGTGAGCCTTGCCCTGGGAGAAGCACCTTCATGATCATAGTATCTCACCTGGCAGTTATGTAGGAGTTGGGCTAGAGCTGGGGAGGGTCGCTGCTCGGGTACCCCCCTGTCAAGTGAAGGAGATCAAACTGAGGCAGCACAATGGAACTCTCGAAAGAAGAACAAGGCTAGAGGAAGATCTGAGACAAAGAAATCTGACTTTTACCAGAGCTGACCAGAGGAAAACACAAACACAGTCCCCCACTACCACAAATAATGCAGTTGAGTTTCCCACATTTGGGGAAATCACAGGGGTCAGCATACCCAGAATGCAATGAATGAACCTAACCCTGGGAGAACAATCTTTATGACCATGGTATCTCCTATGCAAAATAAGTATGATTTGGGATAGGGCTGGGGAGGGCCGCTGCTCAGGCACATCTCTGTCAAGTAAAGGAGATTCAACTGAGGCAGCACAAGGGAACTCTCATCTGGGGACAACAACTGCCGGGAGAACACATATTTTCAGATGAACATGGGAGGGCAGAAGGCTGCCTAATACTGAAGCACCCCCAAACAACAAACCAAATGCAACAACTAGTACAAGCATTCCTGGGAAAAGGTCTGCAGAAGACGGATTTGCATACAGTGATGTCATCCAAGCAGTGGGCCAAAGTTGGCTGGAACCCTCATCTGCATATGAAAAGAGAAAAGGGGTATGCAGGGCATGGCGGCCTTTTGCGGCGCTTGGATGACCCTTAGTTCGCATTAAACACCCCCACCCTACTTCGGTGTGGGGCTCATGTTGGCCATGCCCCAGCCCCTGAAGCATTCAAGCTGATTTCTTGCAGCAGCTTGGCACTGTAACAGCTCCAGAGCTGCTCTGTAAGGCAAGTAAAAGGGTGTGGGCCCTGCAGCACTACCTGTAGTTTGCATTGTGCATCGGAAGGCACAAAGTAAGCAGACAGGAGGAGAAGTCAGGATAGTGCACAAGGGTATAGAAGGGAGGGGCTCAAGAAAAAAGAAGTGGAAACAGACAGCAAACTAGGCTGGAGAGAGACCTGAGACAAAGAGATCTGAATTATATGAGAGCCGACTAGGGGAAACACAAATTATGCAATCAAGTTTCCCATATTTGGGGAAATCGCAGGGGCAGCACACCCAGAGTGCAATGGGTGAGCCTTGCCCTGGGAGAAGCAACTTCATGATCATAGTATCTCACCTGGCAGGTAAGTAGGAGTTGGGCTAGAGCTGGGGAGGGTCGCTGCTCGGGCACCCCCCTGTCAAGTGAAGGAGATCCAACTGAGGCAGCACAAGGGAACTCTTGAAAGAAGAACAAGGCTAGAGGAAGATCTGAGACAAAGAAATCTGACTTTTACCAGAGCTGACCAGAGGAAAGCACAAACACAGTCCCCCACTACCACAAATAATGCAGTTGAGTTTCCCACATTTGGGGAAATCACAGAGGTCAGCATACCCAGAACGCAATGAATGAACCTAACCCTGGGAGAACAATCTTCATGACCATGGTATCTCCTATGCAAAATAAGTATGATTTGGGATAGGGCTGGGGAGGGCCGCTGCTCAGGCACATCTCTGTCAAGTAAAGGAGATTCAACTGAGGCAGCACAAGGGAACTCTCATCTGGGGACAACAACTGCAGGGAGAACACATATTTTCAGATGAACATGGGAGGGCAGAAGGCTGCCTAATACTGAAGCACCCCCAAACAACAAACCAAATGCAACAACTAGTGCAAGCATTCCTGGGGGAAGGCCTGCCGCAGATGGATTTGCATATGGTGATGTCATCCAAGCAGTGGGTCAAAGTTGGCTTCAACCCTCGTCTGCATATGAAAAGAGAAAAGGGGCATGCAGGGCATGGCGGCCTTTTGCGGCGCTTGGCTGACCCCTAGTTTGCATTAAACACCTCCACCCTCCGTCGGTGTGGGGCTCATGTTGGCTATGCCCCAGCCCCTGAAGCATTCAAGCTGATTTCTTGCTGCAGCTGGGCACTGTAACAGCTCCAGAGCTGCTCTGTAAGGCAAGTAAAAGGGTGTGGGCCCTGCAGCACTACCTGTAGTTTGCATTGTGCGTTGGAAGGCACAAAGTAAGCAGACAGGAGAAGTCTGGAGAGTGCACAAGGGCATAGAAGGCAGCGGCTCAAGAAAAGAGAAGTGGAAACAGACAGCAAACTAGGCTGGAGAGAGACCTGAGACAAAGAGATCTGAATTATACGAGAGCCGACCAGGGGAAACACAAATTATGCAGTCAAGTTTCCCACAGGAGTATATAGGATACGACCCAGTGGTACCTGACGACATAGATACTAACAGCTATTTAATAACATTACGCTAGAAAGTGATTATTAGCAACATATATGTCTATATAAACAACCCCGCCAGGGTTGTGCCTTCAAAAATAATCACACACGGACACGCTTTTTAAACCTTTTTTTCACATCTCTTTATTCTTCTTATGCACATGTATGTTAGTTCTGTGATTTTAACCTTTATGTTTCACTGCAGTTTGGGATAATAATATTAATATTTATCCAATTTTAATACATACTTAATAAAGGTTATATTTTATGATTCATTCATTCTGTCCAGTGCGTCAACAGTGCAGATTTCTTCTTGTTTTTTCTCCCAAATTCTATAACAATGACAGTAAATGTTGTTTCTTTTCAAACAGAACTTTCTTGACCATGCTTCTTGCTTGAAAGATCTGGGAGCACATGGAAAACAGTACAAACCATGCAGTATCACAAGAGCCTTTATTTGATATTTCATGAAGATAGAGCAGAATTGAGGACACGTCAACTATTTCTGCCGAAGGTGGTTCATCTTTCCACATGGTGCCTTTGGCCACTGACACCTTCGTTGAGTCAAAGTCTCTGGCTGTGGTCAGAACTTTGAAAATTTATGTCACCAGAACGGTTCAGATTAGGAAAACAGAGGCTCTGTTTGTCCTGTATGCTCCCAACAGGATTGGGTGTCCTGCTTCCATGTAGACAATTATGCGCTGGATCTGTGGTAAGATTCAGCATGCTCATTCCACGGCAGGATTGCCGTTACTGAATTAGGTGAAGACCCATTCTACTAGAAAGGTGGGTTCATCCTGGGCAGCTGGTCGGGGAGTCTCGGCATTGCAACTTTGCCGAGCAGCTATTTAGTAAACACTTTTGCTAAGTTTTACAAGTTTTAGAGTAAAGGAGATTCAACTGAGGCAGCACAAGGGAACTCTCATCTGGGGACAACAACTGCAGTGAGAACACATATTTTCAGATGAACATGGGAGGGCAGAAGGCTGCCTAATACTGAAGCACCCCCAAACAACAAACCAAATGCAACAACTAGTACAAGCATTCCTGGGGGAAGGTCTGCAGAAGACGGATATGCATATAGTGATGTCATCCAAGCATTGGGCCAAAGTTGGCTGGAACCCTCATCTGCATATGAAAAGAGAAAAGGGGTATGCAGGGCATGGCGGCCTTTTGCGGCGCTTGGATGACCCTTAGTTCGCATTAAACACCCCCACCCTCCTTCGGTGTGGGGCTCATGTTGGCCATGCCCCAGCCCCTGAAGCATTCAAGCTGATTTCTTGCAGCAGCTTGGCACTGTAACAGCTCCAGAGCTGCTCTGTAAGGCAAGTAAAAGGGTGTGGGCCCTGCAGCACTACCTGTAGTTTGCATTGTGCATTGGAAGGCACAAAGTAAGCAGTCAGGAGGAGAAGTCAGGATAGTCCACAAGGGTATAGAAGGGAGGGGCTCAAGAAAAAAGAAGTGGAAACAGACAGCAAACTAGGCTGGAGAGAGACCTGAGACAAAGAGATCTGAATTATATGAGAGCCGACCAGGGGAAACACAAATTATGCAGTCAAGTTTCCCACATTTGGGGAAATCGCAGGGGCAGCACACCCAGGTGAGATACTATAATCAGGAAGGTGCTTCTCCCAGGGCAAGGCTCACCCATTGCACACTGGGTGTGCTGCTCCTACGATTTCCCCAAATGTGGGACACTTGACTGCATAATTTGTGTTTCCTCTGGTCGGCTCTCGTATAATTCAGATCTCTTTGTCTCAGGTCTCTCTCCAGCCTAGTTTGCTCTCTGTTTCCACTTCTTTTTTCTTGAGCCCCTCCCTTCTATACCCTTGTGGACTATCCTGACTTCTCCTCCCGTCTGCTTACTTTGTGCCTTCCAATGCACAATGCAAACTACAGGTAGTGCTGCAGGGCCCACACCCTTTTACTTGCCTTACAGAGCAGCTCTGGAGCTGTTACAGTGCCCAGCTGCTGCAAGAAATCAGCTTGAATGCTTCATGGGATGGGGCATGGCCAACATGAGCCCCACACCAAAGGAGGGTGGGGGTGTTTAATGCGATCTAGGGGTCATCCAAGCACCGCAAAAGGCCGCCATGCCCTGCACGCCCCTTTTCTCTTTTCATATGCAGATGAGGGTTGAAGCCAACTTTGACCCACTGCTTGGATAACATCACCATATGCAAATCCATCTGCTGCAGGCCTTCCCCCAGGAATGCTTGCACTAGTTGTTGCATTTGGTTTGTTGTTTGGGGGTGCTTCAGTATTAGGCAGCCTTCTGCCCTCCCATGTTCATCTGAAAATATGTGTTCTCCCTGCAGTTGTTGTCCCCATATGAGAGTTCCCTTGTGCTGCCTCAGTTGAATCTCCTTTACTTGACAGAGATGTGCCTGAGCAGCGGCCCTCCCCAGCCCTATCCCAAATCATACTTATTTTGCATAGGAGACACCATGGTCATGAAAATTGTTCACCCAGGGTGAGGTTCATTCATTGCATTCTGGGTATGCTGACCCCTGTGATTTACCCAAATGTGGGAAACTCGCCTGCATTATTTGTGGTAGTTGGGGACTGTGTTTGTGTTTTCCGCTGGTCAGCTCTGGTAAAAGTCAGATTTCTTTGTCTCAGATCTTCCTCTAGCCTTGTTCTTCTTTCGAGAGTTCCATTGTGCTGCCTCAGTTGGATCTCCTTCACTTGACAGGGGGGTGCCCGAGCAGCGACCCTCCCCAGCTCTAGCCCAACTCCTACTTACCTGCCAGGTGAGATACTATGATCTTGAAGGTGCTTCTCCCAGGGCAAGGCTCAACCATTGCACTCTGGGTGTGCTGCCCCTGCGATTTCCCCAAATATGGGAAACTTGACTGCATAATTTGTGTTTCCCCTGGTCGGCTCTCGTATAATTCAGATCTCTTTGTCTCAGGTCTCTCTCCAGCCTAGTTTGCTGTCTGTTTCCACTTCTCTTTTCTTGAGCCGCTCCCTTCTATGCCCTTGCGCACTATCCTGACTTCTCCCGTCTGCTTACTTTGTGCCTTCCAACGCACAATGCGAACTACAGGTAGTGCTGCAGGGCCCACACCCTTTTATTTGCCTTACAGAGCAGCTCTGGAGCTGTTACAGTGCCCAGCTGCTGCAAGAAATCAGCTTGAATGCTTCAGGGGCTGGGGCATAGCCAACATGAGCCCCACACCGAAGGAGGGTGGAGGTGTTTAATGCGAACTAGGGGTCATCCAAGCGCCGCAAAAGGCCGCCATGCCCTGCATAACCCTTTTCTCTTTTCATATGCAGATGAGGGTTCCAGCCAACTTTGGCCCACTGCTTGGATGACATCACCGTATGCAAATTCGTCTCCTGCAGACCTTCCCCCAGGAATACTTGTACTAGTTATTGCATATGGTTTGATATTTGATGGTGCTTCAGTATTAGGCAGCCTTCCGCCCTCCCATGTTCATCTGAAAAAATGTGGTCTCCCTGCAGTTGTTGTCCCCAGACGAGAGTTCCCTTGTGCTTCCTCAGTTGAATCTCCTTAACTTGACGGGGGAGGGGCTTGCCCGAGCAGCCACCCTCCCCAGCCCTATCCCAACTCATACTTATTTTGCATATGAGATCTCTATATCATGAAGATTGTTATCACAGGGTGAAGTTCATCCATTATATTTTAAAATAGGAAGGTTCAAATTACATATTTGAATTGCATCTATGTGCTGGATTCAAATGTCCCCCCCCCCTTCCTTTCTCAATTGTGCCCGTCAGCAGCTATTCTAAGGTTGCTGCCAATGGGTGTGACACATTAATTTCTTCTGTGGGGTACACTGGACTCCACAAGGATTCACATTGGGGTGTAGAGTAGGATCTTGATCTGAGGCACCAACCGGCTCAAAGCTTTTGACTGTTCCCAAGATGCTCAGCGCATTCTCCTCTATAACCCCGCTTCCATGAACAGGGAGCTCAGTTTGTAGTTGGTGCCTTCAGTAGCAGGCCACTTAACAGGGGCCTGCCTCAGGCAGCCTATTCTTAGCTATTAATTTTGACAAGAAAATAAGAACTTTTTTTATGAGAATCTACAAGGGCTGCAGCAGGCTAGGTCTAATAGACATCTTTACTGCAGCTTCATCACTCCCAGCGGCGCTGTATACTCCCGTGCCCTGGTTGCTGGGTCACTGCAGCGGAGGCTCCGGTTTCTTCCTAAGGTCAGTCACACACGCACCGCCCTTCCGGATCACGAGGCCGCTGATGAAGGGGAGCGTGGCCGTAGGGGGTGGACCGTGTGCGCACTAGCGTGGACACTGATTACTGGGCAGCCGCTCCACGAGCCACCAGGTACAGTTAAGGAGCACAGGTCTGGGGTTTTTTCTCCCATATTAAACCAATTTTGTACTGCCCGCAGCGCATTGTGATAGGTAATAGGGCCTGATTCAGGTTGGATTGCAATCACAGTAAGCGATCCAACTGCAAAAATTGCTAAGAGCATACGCATGTGCCTGCATTTTCTGCGGCACCCCGCAGAGAATGCGATCGCCTCTGCCTGTCAATCGGGGCAGGGGGGGAGAGGGGGGTCAGCAACACTCCATTTCCAAGTCAGGGATGGAGCGGTGCGGGGGCAAGGCTTCAAAATGGGGTCTGCAACGGAGGAGACACAGGGGGCGTGGTCACAGCGGCTGTATGACATCACATTCAGCCGCTGTGATCACAAAAATGGTGGCGGCTTCCTGCGCGCACATACAGTCTGCACCAGCAGGAGGCTACACCATTTTTTATGATCACGCTGAACTGCAGTGCGACTGCAATTACAGATTGGTCAAGAAGGGAGGCGTCATGCTGGGTGGCCATGTCCTGTCACTGTGCAGGAGCCAGCACCGCTCACACACTAGTCCCCGGGTGCAGCCCCCAACCCCCGGGACACCCGGAGCAACAAAATGTAGATTCACACCACCAGGCCACGCCCCTACCTATGAAACCATGCCTCCTTTTTACCATTGCGCTGCTTATCTGCGCGCACTGCATTACAATCTCCTTCGCCACCTCTCTGGGTGTCACCAGTGATAGTGACACCTCTGCCATGCTTGTAGCAGCTGGTCCTAAGATCTACGCCTCAAGCCCTGAGTGTTTGCCCTTGTGACTTGTTGATCATCATAGCGAAGCAGATGCTTACAGAAAACTGCAGGGGCTTAGATTGAAAATAAAAAAATATATGGGTATAAGGTAGAGAGGAGCGGGTTCGGTTCTCCGAGAACCGAATTCCCCACGAACTCCACGTGGTTTACACTGGTCCGAGGCAGGCTCGGTTGTTCCCGCCTGACTCGGAAAACCTGAACAAGGGAAAATGTCATCATCCCGCTGTCGGATTCTCGCGAGATTCGGATTTCATATAAAGAGCTGCGCGTTGCCGCCATTTTTACTCGTGCATTGAAGAGGGAGCGGAGAGGACGTGGCTATGTTCTCTCAGTGGAAATCTCAATATCAGTGCTCAGTATCAGTGGTTACTTATTGCTGCTCAGTAATACTAGTAGTGTGTCTCTCCTGCTCAGTGTCAGTTCTCAGTAGTATCCTCATCAGTGCTCAGTATCACTGCTCATTGTCTTGTGCTGCATTGTGGTGCTCAGCATACTACAGTACATTACTAATAGTCCAGTGCTGCATCTTGCTGCTCAGTGTCAGTTCTAGTATCCTCATCAGTGCTCACTATCACTGCTCATTACATTGTGGTGTTCTGTATACTACAGTAACATAGTAATATAGTAACATATAGTAATATAGTTTTTGAGGTTGAAAAGAGGCAAATTGCCCATCGTGTTCAACCTGTTTTAAGTTGTGATGATTCTACATACTTGCTGAATAATGTTTTATGACTAGTTAACTACTACAACTCATGTTACCCCCGGATTAACCATGTTGATATTTTAAGTATTATAACCTTGGATAGCTTTTTCATTCAGAAATGTATCCATTCCTTTTTTAAATCCAATTACAGAGTCCGCCATTACCACCTTCCCTGGCAGGGAATTCCACATCCTGATTGCCCTAACAGTGAAGATCATAGTATCTCACCTGGCAGGTAAGTAGGAGTTGGGCTAGAGCTGTGGAGGATTGCTGCTTGGGCACCCCCTGTCAAGTGAAGGAGATCCAACTGAGGCAGCACAAGGGAACTCTCGAAAGAAGAACAAGGCTAGAGGAAGATCTGAGACAAAGAAATCTGACTTTTACCAGAGCTGACCAGAGGAAAGCACAAACACAGTCCCCCACTACCACAAATAATGCAGTCGAGTTTCCCACATTTGGGGAAATCACAGGGGTCAGCATACCCAGAATGCAATGAATGAACCTCACCCTGGGAGAACAATCTTCATGACCAAGGTATCTCCTATGCAAAATAAGTATGATTTGGGATAGGGCTGGGGAGGGCCGCTGCTCAGGCACATCTCTGTCAAGTAAAGGAGATTCAACTGAGGCAGCACAAGGGAACTCTCATCTGGGGACAACAACTGCAGGGAGAACACATATTTTCAGATGAACATGGGAGGGCAGAAGGCTGCCTAAAACTGAAGCACCCCCAAACAACGAACCAAATGCAACTACTAGTGCAAGCATTCCTGGGGGAAGGCCTGCAGCAGATGGATTTGCATATGGTGATGTCATCCAAGCAGTGGGTCAAAGTTGGCTTCAACCCTCGTCTGCATATGAAAAGAAAAAAGGGGTGTGCAGGGCATGGCGGCCTTTTGCGGCGCTTGGATGACCCCTAGTTCGCATTAAACACCTCCACCCTCCTTCGGTGTGGGGCTCATGTTGGCTATGCCCCAGCCCCTGAAGCATTCAAGCTGATTTCTTGCAGCAGCTGGGCACTGTAACAGCTCCAGAGCTGCTCTGTAAAGCAAGTAAAAGGGTGTGGGCCCTGCAGCACTACCTGTAGTTTGCATTGTGCGTTGGAAGGCACAAAGTAAGCAGATGGGAGAAGTCAGGATAGTGCACAAGGGTATAGAAGGGAGGGGCTCAAGAAAAAAGAAGTGGAAACAGACAGCAAACTAGGCTGGAGAGAGACCTGAGACAAAGAGATCTGAATTATATGAGAGCCGACCAGGGGAAACACAAATTATGCAGTCAAGTTTCCCACATTTGGGGAAATCGCAGGGGCAGCACACCCAGAGTGCAATGGGTGAGCCTTGCCCTGGGAGAAGCATCTTCATGATCATAGTATCTCACCTGGCAGGTAAGTAGGAGTTGGGCTAGAGCTGGGGAGGGTCGCTGCTCGGGCACCCCCCTGTCAAGTGAAGGAGATCCAACTGAGGCAGCACAAGGGAACTCTCGAAAGAAGAACAAGGCTAGAGGAAGATCTGAGACAAAGAAATCTGACTTTTACCAGAGCTGACCAGAGGAAAGCACAAACACAGTCCCCCACTACCACAAATAATGCAGTTGAGTTTCCCACATTTGGGGAAATCACAGGGGTCAGCATACCCAGAATGCAATGAATGAACCTAACCCTGGAAGAACAATCTTCATGACCATGGTATCTCCTATGCAAAATAAGTATGATTTGGGATAGGGCTGGGGAGGGCCGCTGCTCAGGCACATCTCTGTCAAGTAAAGGAGATTCAACTGAGGCAGCACAAGGGAACTCTCATCTGGGGACAACAACTGCAGGGAGAACACATATTTTCAGATGAACATGGGAGGGCAGAAGGCTGCCTAATACTGAAGCACCCCCAAACAACAAACCAAATGCAACAACTAGTGCAAGCATTCCTGGGGGAAGGCCTGCAGCAGATGGATTTGAATATGGTGATGTCATCCAAGCAGTGGGTCAAAGTTGGCTTCAACCCTCGTCTGCATATGAAAAGAATAAAGGGGTGTGCAGGGCATGGCGGCCTTTTGCGGCGCTTGGATGACCCCTAGTTCGCATTAAACACCTCCACCCTCCTTCGGTGTGGGGCTCATGTTGGCTATGCCCCAGCCCCTGAAGCATTCAAGCTGATTTCTTGCAGCAGCTGGGCACTGTAACAGCTCCAGAGCTGCTCTGTAAAGCAAGTAAAAGGGTGTGGGCCCTGCAGCACTACCTGTAGTTTGTATTGTGCGTTGGAAGGCACAAAGTAAGCAGACGGGAGAAGTCAGGATAGTGCACAAGGGTATAGAAGGGAGGGGCTCAAGAAAAAAGAAGTGGAAACAGACAGCAAACTAGGCTGGAGAGAGACCTGAGACAAAGAGATCTGAATTATATGAGAGCCGACCAGGGGAAACACAAATTATGCAGTCAAGTTTCCCACATTTGGGGAAATCGCAGGGGCAGCACACCCAGAGTGCAATGGGTGAGCCTTGCCCTGGGAGAAGCATCTTCATGATCATAGTATCTCACCTGGCAGGTAAGTAGGAGTTGGGCTAGAGCTGGGGAGGGTCGCTGCTCGGGCACCCCCCTGTCAAGTGAAGGAGATCCAACTGAGGCAGCACAAGGGAACTCTCGAAAGAAGAACAAGGCTAGAGGAAGATCTGAGACAAAGAAATCTGACTTTTACCAGAGCTGACCAGAGGAAAGCACAAACACAGTCCCCCACTACCACAAATAATGCAGTTGAGTTTCCCACATTTGGGGAAATCACAGGGGTCAGCATACCCAGAATGCAATGAATTAACCTAACCCTGGGAGAACAATCTTCATGACCATGGTATCTCCTATGCAAAATAAGTATGATTTGGGATAGGGCTGGGGAGGGCCGCTGCTCAGGCACATCTCTGTCAAGTAAAGGAGATTCAACTGAGGCAGCACAAGGGAACTCTCATCTGGGGACAACAACTGCAGGGAGAACACATATTTTCAGATGAACATGGGAGGGCAGAAGGCTGCCTAATACTGAAGCACCCCCAAACAACAAACCAAATGCAACAACTAGTGCAAGCATTCCTGGGGGAAGGCCTGCCGCAGATGGATTTGCATATGGTGATGTCATCCAAGCAGTGGGTCAAAGTTGGTTCAAACACCTTTGCAAAGTTCTATAAGTTTGATACCCTGGCTGAGGAGGACCTCCTGTTTGCTCAATCGGTGCTGCAAAGTCATCCGCACTCTCCTGCCCGTTTGGGAGCTTTGGTATAATCCCCATGGTCCTTACGGAGTCCCCAGCATCCTCTAGGACGTAAGAGAAAATAAGATTTTAAACCTACCGGTAAATCTTTTTCTCGTAGTCCGTAGAGGATGCTGGGTGCCCGTCCCAAGTGCGGTCTACTTCTGCAAGACTTGTATATAGTTATTGCTTACATAAGGGTTATATGTTAGTTTTCATCGGTCTTGGACTGATGCTATGTTGTTTTCATACTGTTAACTGGGTAGTATATCACAAGTTATACGGTGTGATTGGTGTGGCTGGTATGAATCTTGACCTTGGATTAACAAAAATCCTTTCCTCGTACTGTCCGTCTCCTCTGGGCACAGTTTCTCTAACTGAGGTATGGAGGAGGGGCATAGAGGGAGGAGCCAGTGCACACCCAGATCTAAAGTCTTTCTTAAAGTGCCCATGTCTGCTGCGGAGCCCGTCTATCCCCCATGGTCCTTACGGAGTCCCCATCATCCTCTACGGACTACGAGAAAAAAAAATTACCGGTAGGTTTAAAATGTTATTTTTTTCTCTGCAACCCACTGCTAAATTGTGCTTCCTAGCTGTTTTTTATAAAATCACTTAATTAAATCTAACTCTGATTACGTCAGAGAAGGCCAGGTACCCTACACCATAAGAGGGGGTTTGAAATTTTGACTTGTCTACTTAAAGATCACCAAAATCTGATGACAAGGTCAATTACATCCCTGGGTGGGATTGAACCACCAACCTTTTGGTTAATAGCCCATGTAAGTGCAAGAAATCCTGAAGCACTCACTCATCATGGGAAAGTACCAATGTGTTTCTTACAAAAATTCTCCAGATTATTGACTTTTTAAAGTTTTTCTAGGAAACGTTCTAGATGAATGCTTATTAGCCTTTGTCAGTATTGACTTTCGCAAGGTGTCTCTGTGGCGCAATCGGTTAGCATGTTTGGCTATTAACCAAAAGGTTGGTGGTTCAATCCCACCCAGGGATGTAATTGACCTTGTAATCAGATTTTGGTGATCTTTAAGTAGACAAGTCAAAATTTCAAAAACCCCCCTTATGGTGTAGGGTACCTGGCCTTCTCTGATGTAATCAGAGTTAGATTTGATTAAGTGATTTTATAAAAAAACAGCTAGGAAGCACAATTTAGCAGTGAGTTGCAGAGAAAAAAAATTATGCTGGCAGAAAAGTCCAATTGAGTGATTAAACAGCTCTTCATTTTCTGATTTTATGTTTATGCTAACAAATTTGCTCTCTGAAAAGTGTCCACATAGCCAAGTCTCTGATTAACACCTTTGTAGGAATGGTTTTTCACCTATTACTGAATTAAACTTGCTTCATTGGAAAGGCATCAAAGATGCATCCTCATTTCAATGTCTACTGAAATAATACAGGTTGACACCAGGAAACGTCACTGCATCCTTGCTGCTTCCTCATGGGGAAGTCTGTTTAATGTGAAAACAAGGTGATATCTAATCAGCACACAGGTAAGGAATTAAGAAAATCTTTCTTTATGGGTGAAGATGTTTCTCACAAATTGTTGTCCCAATGCATCATTGAAATTCAAGATGGAAGATGATTTTCATATATCACTTGTACATTTTGCATTGCTCTTCTGGTGACAATGTAGTTTGTTTTTGTCAATTACCATTTCAGTAATAGGGTAAAGAAAATTAAGTGGATTTTTTAAAGAAAACAATGCTGTCAATATACTATTAAAACAAATTAAAATGATAAAAGTTATTGTACTTTAAGTAAAAATAAAAGTGCCAAAATATCAATCCCAGTTTTTGATTACTTTAATTATAAAAAAAAAAATGCACATAGCAGAGGATAGTTTCGATCAATCGACCTCTGGGTTATGGGCCCAGCATGCTTCCATTGCACTACTCTGCTGCTCATGGAAGTGTCAGAGATCCTGAAGACTAAATTGATTAAAGGCCTTAAAGTACTGGACTATAAGGAAAGACTTACTAGGCTGAATATTTATACACTAGAAAAGAGGTGCCTAAGAGGAGATATTATTAATATCTTCAAATATGTAAAGATACATAACAAAGAGTTATCAGAGGAATTATTTATTAAAAGAACACGTGGTCACTCGCTGCGACTGGAGGAAAGTTCAGAACGCAATGGAGGAAAGGTTTCTTCACTGTTAGGGCAATCAGGATGTGGAATTCCCTGCCAGGGAAGGTGGTAATGGCGGACTCTGTAATTGGATTTAAAAAAGGAATGGATACATTTCTGAATGAAAAAGCTATCCAAGGTTATAATACTTAAAATATCAACATGGTTAATCCGGGGGTAACATGAGTTATAGTAGCTAACTAGTCATAAAACATTATTCAGCAAGTATGTAGAATCATCACAACTTAAAACAGGTTGAACACGATGGGCAATTTGCCTCTATTCAACCTCAAAAACTATGTTACTATATTACTATGTTATTGTAGTATACAGAACACCACAATGCAATGAGCAGTGATAGTGAGCACTGATGAGGATACTAGAACTGACACTGAGCAGCAAGATGCAGCACTGGACTATTAGTAATGTACTGTATTATGCTGAGCAACACAATGCAGCACAAGACAATGAACAGTGATACTGAGCACTGATGAGGATACTACTGAGAACTGACACTGAGCAGGAGAGACACACTACTAGTATTACTGAGCAGCAATAAGTAACCACTGATACTGAGCACTGATATTGAGATTTCCACTGAGAGAACATAGCCACGTCCTCTCCGCTCTCTCTTCAATGCACGAGTAAAAATGGCAGCAACGCGCAGCTCTTTATATGGAATCCGAATCTCGCGAGAATCCGACAGCGGGATGATGACATTTTCCCTTGTTCAGGTTTTCCGAGTCAGGCGGGAACAACCGAGCCTGCCTCGGACCAGTGTAAACCACGTGGAGTTCGTGGGGAATTCGGTTCTCGGAGAACCGAACCCGCTCCTCTCTACCTTATACCCTATCAATTTTTTTATTTTCAATCTAAGCCCCTGCAGTTTTCTGTAAGCATCTGCTTCGCTATGATGATCAACAAGTCACAAGGGCAAACACTCAGGGTTTGAGGCGTAGATCTTAGGACCAGCTGCTACAAGCATGGCAGAGGTGTCACTATCACTGGTGACACCCAGAGAGGTGGCGAGGGAGATTGTAATGCAGTGCGCGCAGATAAGCAGTGCAATGGTAAAAAGGAGGCATGGTTTCATAGGTAGGGGCGTGGCCTGGTGGCCTGAATCTACATTTTGTTGCTCCGGGTGTCCCGGGGGTTGGGGGCTGCACCCGGGGACTAGTGTGTGAGCGGTGCTGGCTCCTGCAAAGTGACAGGGCATGGCCACCCAGCATGACGCCTCCCTTCTTGACCATGCTGTAATTGCAGTCGCACTGCAGTTCAGCGTGATCATAAAAAATGGTGTAGGCTCCTGCTGGTGCAGACTGTATGTGCGCGCAGGAAGCCGCCACCATTTTTGTGATCACAGCGGCTGAATGTGATGTCATACAGTCGCTGTGACCACGCCCCCTGTGTCTCCTCCGTTGCAGACCCCATTTTGAAGCCTTGCCCCCGCACCGCTCCATCCCTGACTTGGAAATGGAGTGTTGCTGACCCACCTCTCCCCCCCTTCCCCGCCCCGATTGACAGGCAGAGGCGATCACATTCTCTGCGGGGTGCCGCAGAAAATGCAGGCACATGCGTATGCTCTTAGCAATTTTTGCAGTTGGATCGCTTATTGTGATTGCAATCCAACCTGAATCAGGCCCTATTACCTATCACAATGCGCTGCGGGCAGTACAAAATTGGGTTAATATAGGAGAAAAACCCCCAGACCTGTGCTCCTTAACTGTACCTGGTGGCTAGTGGAGCGGCTGCCCAGTAATCAGTGTCCACCGCAGTGCGCACACGGCCCACCCCCTACGGCCTCGCTCCCCTTCAGCAGCGGCCTCGTGATCCGGAAGGGTGGTGTGTGTGTGACTGACCTTAGGATGAAACCGGAGCCTCCGCTGCAGTGACCCAGCAACCAGGGCACGGGAGTATACAGCGCCGCTGGGAGTGATGAAGCTGCAGTAAAGATGTCTATTAGACCTAGCCTGCTGCAGCCCTTGTAGATTCTCATAAAACAAGTTCTTCTTTTCTTGTCAAAATTAATAGCTAAGAATAGGCTGCCTGAGGCAGGCCCCTGTTAATTGGCCTGCTACTGAAGGCACCAACTACAAACTGAGCTCCCTGTTCATGGAAGCGGGGTTATAGAGGAGAATGCACTGAGCTTCTTGGGAACAGTCAAAAGCTTTGAGCCGGTTGGTGCCTCAGATCAAGATCCTACTCTACACCCCAATGTGAATCCTTGTGGAGTCCAGTGTACCCCACAGAAGAAATTAATGTGTCACACCCATTGGCAGCAACCTTAGAATAGCTGCTGACGGGCACAATTGAGAAAGGAAGGGGGGGGGGACATTTGAATCCAGCACATAGATGCAATTCAAATATGTAATTCGTACCTTCCTATTTTAAAATATAATGGATGAACCTCACCCTGTGAGAACAATCTTCATGATCAAGAGATCTCATATGCAAAATAAATATGAGTTGGGATAGGGCTGGGGAGGGCTGCTCGGGCAGCACCTCCCCCGTCAAGTTAAGGAGATTCAACTGAGGAAGCACAAGGGAACTCTCATCTGGGGACAACAACTGCAGGGAGACCACATCTTTTCAGATGAACATGGGAGGGCGGAAGGCTGCCTAATACTGAAGCACCATATGCAACAACTAGTACAAGCATTCCTGGGGGAAGGTCTGCAGCAGACGGATTTGCATACGGTGATGTTATCCAAGCAGTGGGCCAAAGTTGACTGGAACCCTCATCTGCATATGAAAAGAGAAAAGGGGCATGCAGGGCATGGCGGCCTTTTGCAGTGCTTGGATGACCCCTAGTTCACATTAAACACCCCCACCCTCCTTTGGTGTGGGGCTCATGTTGGCCATGCCCCATCCCCTGAAGCATTCAAGCTGATTTCTTGCAGCAGCTGGGCACTGTAACAGCTCCAGAGCTGTTCTGTAAGGCAAGTAAAAGGGTGTGGGCCCTGCAGCACCACCTGTAGTTCGCATTGTGCGTTGGAAGGCACAAAGTAAGCAGACGGGAGGAGAAGTCAGGATAGTGCGCAAGGGCATTCTTTTCTCTTAGTCCGTAGAGGATGCTGGGGTCACATTAAGAACCATGGGGTATAGACGGGATCCGCAAGATACATGGGCACTTTAAGACTTTCAAAGGGTGTGAACTGGCTCTTCCCTCTATGCCCCTCCTCCAGACTCCAGTTATAGGAACTGTGCCCAGGGAGACGGACATTTCGAGGAAAGGATTTATTGTTAAACTAAGGTGAGCATCTTACCAGCTCACACCTTAAACATGCCGCAGAACGTGGCATTCAACAGAACACAAGCCAACGGCATGAACAATTGCAGCAAAAAGCTGACCAGAACCATAACACAACATGTGTATAACCACAAGTAATAACTGCAGACACAGTATGGACTGGGACGGGTGCCCAGCATCCTCTACAGACTAAGAGAAAAGGATTTACCGGTAGGTATTAAAATCCTATTTTCTCATACGACCTAGAGGATGCTGGGGTCACATTAAGAACCATGGGGTTATACCAAAGCTCTTGAACGGGTGGGAGAGTGCGTACGACTCTGCAGCACCGAATGACCCAACTTAAGGTTATCATCAGCCAAGGTATCAAACTTGTAAAACTTAGCAAAAGTGTTTACTAAATAGCTGCTCGGCAAAGTTGCAATGCCGAGACTCCCCGACCAGCTGCCAAGGATGAACCCACCTTTCTAGTAGAATGGGTCTTCACCTACTTCAGTAACGGCAATCCTGCCGTGGAACGAGCATGCTGAATCTTACCACAGATCCAGCGCATAATGGTCTGCATGGAAGCAGGACACCAAATCCTGTTGGGAGCATACAGGACAAACAGAGCCTCTGTTTTCCTAATCTGAACCGTTCTGGTGACATACATTTTCAAAGTTCTGACCACAGCCAGAGACTTTGACTCAACGAAGGTGTCAGTGGCCAAAGGCACCATGTGGAAAGATGAACCACCTTCGGCAGAAATTGTTGACGTGTCCTCAATTCTGCTCTATCTTCATGAAAGATCAAATAAAGGCTCTTGTGATACTGCATGGTTTGTACTGTTTTCCATGTGCTCCCAGACCTTTAAGCAAGTAGCATGGTCAAGAAAGTTCTGTTTGAAAAGAAACAACATTTACTGTCATTGTTATGCAAATAAACTTACATTAAAGCTAACAAGAAAGCACACTCGTTCTGTCTTTAAACTGATAAAAGAAACCCCAATAATATGGGGCATGCAAAAATTGAGATAAAACTCAGTTTTGCTCCTCTCCACGGAAATCTTTAATAAAAGGCGAAATATTTGTTAGTTCTGAAGAGAAACCAGAGCATGACCAAGATTCCACCTGTCGCCTGAGTGCCATGCCAGCAGTTCTCATTCAGCTGAAAGTGAGCACCCAATTTGAATGAAAGAAAGCAGATTTCTCACCAGGCTTCCCCTTGCTATAAACATGGTTTGTACTCTTTTCCATGTGCTCCCAGATCTTTCAAGCAATTAGTGTGGTCAAGAAAGTTCTGTTTGAAAAGAAACAAACATTTACTGTCATTTCTATGCAAATGAGCTTACATTAAAGCACACTCGTTCTATCTTTAAACCGATAAAATAAAACCCCAATAAGATGGGGCATGCAAAAATTGAGATAAAACTCAGTTTTGCTCCTCTCCACGGAAATCTTTAGTAAAAGGCGAAAGATTTGTTCGTTCTGAAGAGAAACCAGAACATGACCAAGATTCCACCTGTCGCCTGAGTGCCATGCCAGCAGTCCTCATTCAGCTCAAAGTGAGCACCCAATTTGAAAGAAAGAAAGCAGATTTCTCACCAGGCTTCCCCTTGCTATAAACATGGTTTGTACTCTTTTCCATGTGCTCCCAGATCTTTCAAGCAATTAGTATAGTCAAGAAAGTTCTGTTTGAAAAGAAACAAACATTTACTGTCATTTCTATGCAAATGAGCTTACATTAAAGCACACTCGTTCTATCTTTAAACCGATAAAAGAAACCCCAATAAGACGGAGCATGCAAAAATTGAGATAAAACTCAGTTTTGCTCCTCTCCACGGAAATCTTTAGTAAAAGGCGAAAGATCTGTTCGTTTTGAAGAGAAACCAGAGCATGACCAAGATTCCACCTGTCGCCTGAGTGCCATGCCAGCAATCCTCATTCAGCTCAAAGTGAGCACCCAATTTGAAAGAAAGAAAGCAGATTTCTCACCAGGCTTCCCCTTGCTATAAACATGGTTTGTACTCTTTTCCATGTGCTCCCAGATCTTTCAAGCAATTAGTGTGGTCAAGAAAGTTCTGTTTGAAAAGAAACAAACATTTACTGTCATTTCTATGCAAATGAGCTTACATTAAAGCACACTCGTTCTATCTTTAAACCGATAAAATAAAATCCCAATAAGATGGGGCATGCAAAAATTGAGATAAAACTCAGTTTTGCTCCTCTCCACGGAAATCTTTAGTAAAAGGCGAAAGATTTGTTCGTTCTGAAGAGAAACCAGAACATGACCAAGATTCCACCTGTCGCCTGAGTGCCATGCCAGCAGTCCTCATTCAGCTCAAAGTGAGCACCCAATTTGAAAGAAAGAAAGCAGATTTCTCACCAGGCTTCCCCTTGCTGTAAACATGGTTTGTACTCTTTTCCATGTGCTCCCAGATCTTTCAAGCATTTAGTATAGTCAAGAAAGTTCTGTTTGAAAAGAAACAAACATTTACTGTCATTTCTATGCAAATGAGCTTACATTAAAGCACACTCGTTCTATCTTTAAACCGATAAAAGAAACCCCAATAAGACGGAGCATGCAAAAATTGAGATAAAACTCAGTTTTGCTCCTCTCCACGGAAATCTTTAGTAAAAGGCGAAAGATCTGTTCGTTTTGAAGAGAAACCAGAGTATGACTAAGATTCCACCTGTCGCCTGAGTGCCATGCCAGCAGTCCTCATTCAGCGCAAAGTGAGCACCCAATTTGAAAGAAAGAAAGCAGATTTCTCACCAGGCTTCCCCTTGCTATAAGCATGGTTTGTACTCTTTTCCATGTGCTCCCAGATCTTTCAAGCAATTAGAATGGTCAAGAAAGTTCTGCTTGAAAAGAAACAGACATTTATAGTCATTGTTATGCAAATAAACATACATTAAAGCTAACAAGAAACTGATAAAAGAAACCCCAATAATATGGGGCATGCAAAAATTGAGATAAAACTCAGTTTTGCTCCTCTCCACAGAAATCTTTAATAAAAGGCGAAAGATTTGTTCGTTCTGAAGAGAAACCAGAGCATGACCAAGATTCCACCTGTCGCCTAAATGCTGTGCCAGCAGTCCTCATTCAGATCAAAGTGAGCGCCCAACTTGAAAGTAAGCAGATTTCTCACCTGGCTTCTCCTTGCTATAAGCATGGTTTGTACTGTATTCCATGTGCTCCCAGATCTTTCAAGCAAGTAGCATGGTCAAGAAAGTTCTGTTTGAAAAGAAACAAACATTTACTGTCATTTCTATGCAAATGAGCTTACATTAAAGCACACTCATTCTATCTTTAAACCGATAAAAGAAACCCCAAAAAGATGGGGCATGCAAAAATTGAGATAAAACTCGGTTTTGCTCCTCTCCACGGAAATCTTTAATAAAAGGCGAAAGATTTGTTCGTTCTGAAGAGAAACCAGAGCATGACCAAGATTTTTATCTGAAAATATGTGTTCTCCCTGCAGTTGTTGTCCCCAGATGAGAGTTCCCTTGTGCTGCCTCAGTTGAATCTCCTTTACTTGACAGAGATGTGCCTGAGCAGCGGCCCTCCCCAGCCCTATCCCAAATCATACTTATTTTGCATAGGAGATACCATGGTCATGAAGATTGTTCTCCCAGGGTGAGGTTCATTCATTGCATTCTGGGTATGCTGACCCCTGTGATTTTCCCAAATGTGGGAAACTCGCTTTTATACCCTTGTGCACTATCCTGACTTCTCCTCCTGTCTGCTTACTTTGTGCCTTCCAATGCACAATGCAAACTACAGGTAGTGCTGCAGGGCCCACACCCTTTTACTTGCCTTACAGAGCAGCTCTGGAGCTGATACAGTGCCAAGCTGCTGCAAGAAATCAGCTTGAATGCTTCAGGGGATGGGGCATGGCCAACATGAGCCCCACACCGAAGGAGGGTGGGGGTGTTTAATGCGAACTAAGGGTCATCCAAGCGCCGCAAAAGGCCGCCATGCCCTGCATACCCCTTTTCTCTTTTCATATGCAGATGAGGGTTCCAGCCAACTTTGGCCCACTGCTTGGATGACATCACCGTATGCAAATCCGTCTTCTGCAGAACTTCCCCCAGGAATGCTTGCACTAGTTGTTGCATTTGGTTTGTTGTTTGGGGGTGCTTCAGTATTAGGCAGCCTTCTGCCCTCCCATGTTCATCTGAAAATATGTGTTCTCCCTGCAGTTGTTGTCCCCAGATGAGAGTTCCCTTGTGCTGCCTCAGTTGAATCTCCTTTACTTGACAGAGATGTGCATGAGCAGCGGCCCTCCCCAGCCCTATCCCAAATCATACTTATTTTGCATAGGAGATACCATGGTCATGAAGATTGTTCTCCCAGGGTGAGGTTCATTCATTGCATTTTGGGTATGCTGACCCCTGTGATTTACCCAAATGTGGGAAACTCGACTGCATTATTTGTGGTAGTGGGGGACTGTGTTTGTGCTTTCCTCTGGTCAGCTCTGTTAAAACTCAGATTTCTTTGTCTCAGATTTTCCTCTAGCCTTGTTCTTCTTTCGAGAGTTCCCTTGTGCTGCCTCAGGTGGATCTCCTTCACTTGACAGGGGGGTGCCCGAGCAGCGACCCTCCCCAGCTCTAGCCCAACTCCTACTTACCTGCCAGGTGAGATACTATGATCAGGAAGGTGCTTCTCCCAGGGCAAGGCTCACCCATTGCACTCTGGGTGTGCTGCTCCTACGATTTCCCCAAATGTGGGACACTTGACTGCATAATTTGTGTTTCCTCTGGTCGGCTCTCGTATAATTCAGATCTCTTTGTCTCAGGTCTTTCTCCAGCCTAGTTTGCTGTCTGTTTCCACTTCTTTTATCTTGAGCCCCTCCCTTCTATACCCTTGTGCACTATCCTGACTTCTCCTCCCGTCTGCTTACTTTGTGCCTTCCAATGCACAATGCAAACTACAGGTAGTGCTGCAGGGCCCACACAATCTTTTACTTGCCTTAAAGAGCAGCTCTGGAGCTGTTACAGTGCCCAGCTGCTGCAAGAAATCAGCTTGAATGCTTCAGGGGATGGGGCATGGCCAACATGAGCCCCACACCAAAGGTGGGTGGGGGTGTTTAATGCGAACTAGGGGTAATCCAAGCACCGCAAAAGGCCGCCATGCCCTGCACGCCCCTTTTCTCTTTTCATATGCAGATGAGGGTTGAAGCCAACTTTGACCCACTGCTTGGATGACATCACCATATGCAAATCCATCTGCTGCAGGCCATCCCCCAGGAATGCTTGCACTAGTTGTTGCATTTGGTTTGTTGTTTGGGGGTGCTTCAGTATTAGGCAGCCTTCTGCCCTCCCATGTTCATCTGAAAATATGTGTTCTCCCTGCAGTTGTTGTCCCCAGATGAGAGTTCCCTTGTGCTGCCTCAGTTGAATCTCCTTTACTTGACAGAGATGTGCCTGAGCAGCGGCCCTCCCAGCCCTATCCCAAATCATACTTATTTTGCATAGGAGACACCATGGTCATGAAGATTGTTCACCCAGGGTGAGGTTCATTCATTGCATTCTGGGTATGCTGACCCCTGTGATTTCCCCAAATGTGGGAAACTCGCCTGCATTTTTTGTGGTAGTGGGGGACTGTGTTTGTGTTTTCCTCTGGTCAGCTCTGGTAAAAGTCAGATTTCTTTGTCTCATATATTCCTCTAGCCTTGTTCTTCTTTCGAGAGTTCCCTTGTGCTGCCTCAGTTGGATCTCCTTCACTTGACAGGGGGGTGCCCGAGCAGTGACCCTCCCCAGCTCTAGCCCAACTCCTACTTACCTGCCAGGTGAGATACTATGATCATGAAGGTGCTTCTCCCAGGGCAAGGCTCACCCATTGCACTCTGGGTGTGCTGCTCCTGTGATTTCCCCAAATGTGGGAAACTTGATTGCATAATTTGTGTTTCCCCTGGTCGGCTCTCGTATAATTCAGATCTCTTTGTCTCAGGTCTCTCTCCAGCCTAGTTTGCTGTCTGTTTCCACTTCTCTTTTCTGGAGCCACTCCCTTCTATGCCCTTGCGCACTATCCTGACTTCTCCCGTCTGCTTACTTTGTGCCTTCCAACGCACAATGCGAACTACAGGTAGTGCTGCAGGGCCCACACCCTTTTAGTTGCCTTACAGAGCAGCTCTGGAGCTGTTACAGTGCCCAGCTGCTGCAAGAAATCAGCTTGAATGCTTCAGGGGCTGGGGCATAGCCAACATGAGCCCCACACCAAAGGAGGGTGGGGGTGTTTAATGCGAACTAGGGGTCATCCAAGCACCGCAAAAGGCCACCATGCCCTGCATGCCCCTTTTCTCTTTTCATATGCAGATGAGGGTTCCAGCCAACTTTGGCCCACTGCTTGGATGACATCACCGTATGCAAATCCGTCTGCTGCAGACCTTCCCCCAGGAATGCTTGTACTAGTTGTTGCATATGGTTTGATATTTGATGGTGCTTCAGTATTAGGCAGCCTTCCGCCCTCCCATGTTCATCTGAAAAGATGTGGTCTCCCTGCAGTTGTTGTCCCCAGACGAGAGTTCCCTTGTGCTTCCTCAGTTGAATCTCCTTAACTTGATGGGGGAGGGGCTGCCCGAGCAGCCACCCTCCCCAGCCCTATCCCAACTCATACTTATTTTGCATATGAGATCTCTTGATCATGAAGATTGTTCTCACAGGGTGAAGTTCATCCATTATATTTTAAAATAGGAAGGTACAAATTACATATTTGAATTGCATCTATGTGCTGGATTCAAATGTCCCCCCCCCCTTCCTTTCTCAATTGTGCCCATCAGCAGCTATTCTAAGGTTGCTGCCAATGGGTGTGACACATTAATTTCTTCTGTGGGGTACACAGGACTCCACAAGGATTCACATTGGGGTGTAGAGTAGGATCTTGATCTGAGGCACCAACCGACTCAAAGCTTTTGACTGTTCCCAAGATGCTCAGCGCATCCTCCTCTATAACCCCGCTTCCATGAACAGGGAGCTCAGTTTGTAGTTGGTGCCTTCAGTAGCAGGCCACTTAACAGGGGCCTGCCTCAGGAAGCCAATTCTTAGCTATTCATTTTGACAAGAAAAGAAGAACTTGTTTTATGAGAATCTACAAGGGCTGCAGCAGGCTAGGTCTAATAGACATCTTTACTGCAGCTTCATCACTCCCAGCGGCGCTGTATACTCCCGTGCCCTGGTTGCTGGGTCACTGCAGCGGAGGCTCCGGTTTCTTCCTAAGGTCAGTCACACACACACCGCCCTTCCGGATCACGAGGCCGCTGATGAAGAGGAGCGTGGCCGTAGGGGGTGGACCGTGTGCGCACTGGCGTGGACACTGATTACTGGGCAGCCGCTCCACTAGCCACCAGGTACAGTTAAGGAGCACAGGTCTGGGGGTTTTTCTCCTATATTAAACCAATTTTGTACTGCCCGCAGCGCATTGTGATAGGTAATAGGGCCTGATTCAGGTTGGATTGCAATCACAATAAGTGATCCAACTGCAAAAATTGCTAAGAGCATACGCATGTGCCTGCATTTTCTGCGGCACCCCGCAGAGAATGCGATCGCCTCTGCCTGTCAATCGGGGCAGGGGGGGAGAGGGGGGTCAGCAACACTCCATTTCCAAGTCAGGGATGGAGCGGTGCGGGGGCAAGGCTTCAAAATGGGGTCTGCAATGGAGGAGACACAGGGGGCGTGGTCACAGCAGCTGTATGACATCACATTCAGCCGCTGTGATCACAAAAATGGTGGCGGCTTCCTGCGCGCACATACAGTCTGCACCAGCAGGAGGCTACACCATTTTTTATGATCACGCTGAACTGCAGTGCGACTGCAATTACAGCATGGTCAAGAAGGGAGGCGTCATGCTGGGTGGCCATAAGAGATGAGCGGGTTCGGTTCCTCGGAATCCGAACCCGCCCGAACTTCACCCTTTTTTGCTCGGGTCCGAGCAGACTCGGATCCTCTCGCCTTGCTCGGTTAACCCGAGCGCGCCCGAACGTCATCATCCCGCTGTAGGATTCTCACGAGACTTGGATTCTATATAAGGAGCCGCGCGTCGCCGCCATTTTCACACGTGCATTGAGATTGATAGGGAGAGGACGTGGCTGGCGTCCTCTCCGTTTAGATTAGAAGATAGAGACGAGTGACATTTGATTTACTACTAATTTGGGGAGCAGTTGAACTTGTCAGGAGTACTCAGTAGTGCAGAGTTTTGCTGATAGTGACCACCAGTTTTATTATTTATAATCCGTTCTCTGCCTGAAAAAAAACGATACACATACCATATCTGTGCTCAGCCTCAGTGTGCTGCATTATATATTATCTATGTATATCTGACTGTGCTGAGTGCTCACTGCTCACACAGCTTAATTGTGGGGGAGACTGGGGAGCAGTTATAGCAGGAGTACAGTGCACACTTTTGCTGCCAGTGTGACCACCAGTATATTGTCTGCCTGAAAAAGTTAAACACTCCTGTGGTGTTTTTTTTTTATTCTATAAATGCATTCTGCTGACAGTGTCCAGCAGGTCCGTCATACATATATTATATAAATATTTACCTGCAGTAGTGTTATATATTTTTTTTCATCTTTATCATCTCTATATTAGCAGACGCAGTACGGTAGTCCACGGCTGTGGCTATCTCTGTGTCGTCAGTGCTCGTCCATAATTGTATACCTACCTACCTGTGGTGGTTTTTTTTTTTCTATCTTCTTCATACTAGTAGTTTAGGAGTCTACTGACAGTGTCCACCAGGTCCATCATTATATTATATACCTACAGTAGTAATATATTTATTATATTATCTATACTAGCAGACGCAGTACGGTAGTCCACGGCTGTGGCTATCTCTGTGTCGTCAGTGCTCGTCCATAATTGTATACCTACCTACCTGTGGTGGGTTTTTTTTTTTATCTTCTTCATACTAGTAGTTTAGCAGTCTGCTGACAGTGTCCACAGGTCCGTCATTATATTATATACCTACAGTAGTAATATATTTATTATATTATCTATACTAGCAGATGCAGTACGGTAGTCCACGGCTGTACCTACCTCTGTGTCGTCAGTGCTCGTCCATAATTGTATACCTACCTGTGGTGGGGTTTTTTTTTCTATCTTCTTCATACTAGTAGTTTAGGAGTCTGCTGACAGTGTCCACCAGGTCCGTCATTATATTATATACCTACAGTAGTAATATATTTAGTATATTATCTATACTAGCAGACGCAGTACGGTAGTCCACGGCTGTACCTACCTCTGTGTCGTCACTCGTCCATAATTGTATACCTAACTGTGGTGGTTTTTTTTTTCTATCTTCTTCATACTAGTAGTTTAGCAGTCTGCTGACAGTGTCCACCAGGTCCGTCATTATATTATATATACCTACAGTAGTTATATATATTTTTTTTTATATCATTAATTATCATCTCTATACTAGCAGACGCAGTACGGTAGGCCACGGCTGTGGCTATCTCTGTGTCGTCAGTGCTCGTCCATAATTGTATACCTACCTACCTGTGGTGGAAGTTTTTTTCTATCTTCTTCATACTAGTAGTTTAGCAGTCTGCTGACAGTGTCCACCAGGTCCGTCATTATATTATATATACCTACAGTAGTTATATATATATTTTTTTTTATATCATTAATTATCATCTCTATACTAGCAGACGCAGTACGGTAGTCCACGGCTGTAGCTACCTCTGTGTCGTCAGTCACTCGTCATCCATAAGTATACTAGTATCCATCCATCTCCATTGTTTACCTGAGGTGCCTTTTAGTTGTGCCTATTAAAATATGGAGAACAAAAATGTTGAGGTTCCAAAAATAGGGAAAGATCAAGATCCACTTCCACCTCGTGCTGAAGCTGCTGCCACTAGTCATGGCCGAGACGATGAAATTCCATCAACGTCGTCTGCCAAGGCCGATGCCCAATGTCATAGTACAGAGCATGTAAAATCCAAAACACAAAAGATCAGTAAAAAAATGACTCAAAAATCTAAATAAAAATCGTCGGAGGAGAAGCGTAAACTTGCCAATATGCCATTTACCACACGGAGTGGCAAGGAACGGCTGAGGCCCTGGCCTATCTTCATGGCTAGTGGTTCAGCTTCACATGAGGATGGAAGCACTCAGCCTCTCGCTAGAAAAATGAAAAGACTTAAGCTGGCAAAAGCACAGCAAAGAACTGTGCGTTCTTCAAAATCACAAATCCACAAGGAGAGTCCAATTGTGTCGGTTGCGATGCCTGACCTTCCCAACACTGGACGTGAAGAGCATGCACCTTCCACCATTTGCACACCCCCTGCAAGTGCTGGAAGGAGCACCCGCAGTCCAGTTCCTGATAGTCAGATTGAAGATGTCAGTGTTGAAGTACACCAGGATGAGGAGAATATGGGTGTTGCTGGCGCTGGGGAGGAAATTGACAAGGAGGATTCTGATGGTGAGGTGGTTTGTTTAAGTCAGGCACCCGGCGAGACACCTGTTGTCCGTGGGAGGAATATGGCCATTGACATGCCTGGTGAAAATACCAAAAAAATCAGCTCTTCGGTGTGGAAGTATTTCAACAGAAATGCGGACAACAGGTGTCAAGCCGTGTGTTGCCTTTGTCAAGCTGTAATAAGTAGGGGTAAGGACGTTAACCACCTCGGAACATCCTCCCTTATACGTCACCTGCAGCGCATTCATCATAAGTCAGTGACAAGTTCAAAAACTTTGGGCGACAGCGGAAGCAGTCCACTGACCAGTAAATCCCTTCCTCTTGTAACCAAGCTCACGCAAACCACCCCACCAACTCCCTCAGTGTCAATTTCCTCCTTCCCCAGGAATGCCAATAGTCCTGCAGGCCATGTCACTGGCAATTCTGACGAGTTCTCTCCTGCCTGGGATTCCTCCAATGCATCCTTGAGTGTAACGCCTACTGCTGCTGGCGCTGCTGTTGTTGCTGCTGGGAGTCGATGGTCATCCCAGAGGGGAAGTCGTAAGACCACTTTTACTACTTCCACCAAGCAATTGACTGTCCAACAGTCCTTTGCGAGGAAGATGAAATATCACAGCAGTCATCCTGCTGCAAAGCGGATAACTGAGGCCTTGGCATCCTGGGCAGTGAGAAACGTGGTTCCGGTATCCATCATTACTTCAGAGCCAACTATAGACTTGATTGAGGTACTGTGTCCCCGGTACCAAATACTATCTAGGTTCCATTTCTCTAGGCAGGCGATACCGAAAATGTACACAGACCTCAGAAAAAGACTCACCAGTGTCCTAAAAAATGCAGTTGTACCCAATGTCCACTTAACCACGGACATGTGGACAAGTGGAGCAGGGCAGACTCAGGACTATATGACTGTGACAGCCCACTGGGTAGATGTATTGACTCCCGCCGCAAGAACAGCAGCGGCGGCACCAGTAGCAGCATCTCGCAAACGCCAACTCTTTCCTAGGCAGGCTACGCTTTGTATCACCGCTTTCCAGAATACGCACACAGATGAAAACCTCTTACGGCAACTGAGGAAGATCATCACAGAATGGCTTACCCCAATTGGACTCTCCTGTGGATTTGTGGCATCGGACAACGCCAGCAATATTGTGCGTGCATTATATCTGGGCAAATTCCAGCACGTCCCATGTTTTGCACATACCTTGAATTTGGTGGTGCAGAATTATTTAAAAAACGACAGGGGCGTGCAAGAGATGCTGTCGGTGGCCACAAGAATTGCGGGACACTTTCGGCGTACAGGCACCACGTACAGAAGACTGGAGCAACACCAAAAACGCCTGAACCTGCCCTGCCATCATCTGAAGCAAGAAGTGGAAACGAGGTGGAATTCAACCCTCTATATGCTTCAGAGGATGGAGGAGCAGCAAAAGGCCATTCAAGCCTATACATCTGACCACGATATAGGAGGTGGAATGCACCTGTCTCAAGCGCAGTGGAGAATGATTTCAACGTTGTGCAAGGTTCTGCAACCTTTGAACTTGCCACACGTGAAGTCAGTTCAGACACTGCCAGCCTGAGTCAGGTCATTCCCGTCATCAGGCTTTTGCAGAAGAAGCTGGAGACATTGAAGGAGGAGCTAAGACAGAGCGATTCCGCTAGGCATGTGGGACTTGTGGATGGAGCCCTTCATTCGCTTAACCAGGATTCACGGGTGGTCAATCTGTTGAAATCAGAGCACTACATTTTGGCCACCGTGCTCGATCCTAGATTTA
This sequence comes from Pseudophryne corroboree, assembly GCF_028390025.1. NCBI lineage: Eukaryota > Metazoa > Chordata > Amphibia > Anura > Myobatrachidae > Pseudophryne > Pseudophryne corroboree. The sequence continues at coordinate 235,901 of NW_026970175.1, forward strand.
AAACCTACGTTGTATCTCTCTTTCCGGCAGACACAAGTCTGCAGGGGTTCAAAGACCTGCTGGTGAGAAAATTATCAAGTCAAGCGGAACTTGATCGGTCAACAGCTCCTCCTTCACAGTCTCCCGCAATTGGGGGTGCGAGGAAAAGGCTCAGAATTCCGAGCCCACCCGCTGGCGGTGATGCAGGGCAGTCTGGAGCGACTGCTGATGCTGACATCTGGTCCGGACTGAAGGACCTGCCAACGATTACGGACATGTCGTCTACTGTCACTGCATATGATTCTCTCACCATTGAAAGAATGGTGGAGGATTATATGAGTGACCGCATCCAAGTAGGCACGTCAGACAGTCCGTACGTATACTGGCAGGAAAAAGAGGCAATTTGGAGGCCCTTGCACAAACTGGCTTTATTCTACCTAAGTTGCCCTCCCACAAGTGTGTACTCCGAAAGAGTGTTTAGTGCCGCCGCTCACCTTGTCAGCAATCGGCGTACGAGGTTACTTCCAGAAAATGTGGAGAAGATGATGTTCATTAAAATGAATTATAATCAATTGCTCCGTGGAGACATTGACCAGCAGCAATTGCCTCCACAAAGTATACAGGGAGCTGAGATGGTGGATTCCAGTGGGGACGAATTGATAATCTGTGAGGAGGGGGATGTACACGGTGATGAATCGGAGGATGATGATGAGGTGGACATCTTGCCTCTATAGAGCCAGTTTGTGCAAGGAGAGATTTATTGCTTCTTTTTTGGTGGGGGTCCAAACCAACCCGTCATTTCAGTCACAGTCGTGTGGCAGACCCTGTCACTGAAATGATGGGTTGGTTAAAGTGTGCATGTCCTGTTTATACAACATAAGGGTGGGTGGGAGGGCCCAAGGCAATTCCACCTTGCACCTCTTTTTTCTTTTATTTTTCTTTGCGTCATGTGCTGTTTGGTGAGTGTTTTTTGGAAGGGCCATCCTGCGTGACACTGCAGTGCCACTCCTAGATGGGCCAGGTGTTTGTGTCGGCCACTTGGGTCGCTGAGCTTAGTCACACAGCTACCTCATTGCGCCTCTTTTTTTCTTTGCGTCATGTGCTGTTTGGGGAGTGTTTTTTGGAAGGGCCATCCTGCGTGACACTGCAGTGACACTCCTAGATGGGCCAGGTGTTTGTGTCGTCCACTTGGGTCGCTGAGCTTAGTCACACAGCTACCTCATTGCGCCACTTTTTTTCTTTGCGTCATGTGCTGTTTGGGGAGTGTTTTTTGGAAGGGCCATCCTGCGTGACACTGCAGTGCCACTCCTAGATGGGCCAGGTGTTTGTGTCGGCCACTTGGGTCGCTGAGCTTAGTCACACAGCTACCTCATTGCGCCTCTTTTTTTCTTTGCGTCATGTGCTGTTTGGGGAGTGTTTCTGGAAGGGCCATCCTGCGTGACACTGCAGTGCCACTCCTAGATGGGCCAGGTGTTTGTGTCGGCCACTTGGGTCGCTGAGCTTAGTCACACAGCTACCTCATTGCGCCTCTTTTTTTCTTTGCGTCATGTGCTGTTTGGGGAGTGTTTTTTGGAAGGGCCATCATGCGTGACACTGCAGTGCCACTCCTAGATGGGCCAGGTGTTTGTGTCGGCCACTTGGGTCACTGAGCTTAGTCATCCAGCGACCTCGGTGCAAATTTTAGGACTAAAAATAATATTGTGAGGTGTGAGGTGTTAAGAATAGACTGAAAATTAGTGGAAATTATGGTTATTGAGGTTAATAATACTTTGGGATCAAAATGACTCCCAAATTCTATGATTTAAGCTGTTTTTTAGGGTTTTTTGAAAAAAACACCCGAATCCAAAACACACCCGAATCCGACAAAAAAAATTCGGTGAGGTTTAGCCAAAACGCGTTCGAACCCAAAACACGGCCGCGGAACCGAACCCAAAACCAAAACACAAAACCCGAAAAATTTCCGGTGCACATCTCTAGTGGCCATGCCATGTCACTGTGCAGGAGCCAGCACCGCTCACACACTAGTCCCCGGTGCAGCCCCCAACCCCCGGGACACCCGGAGCAACAAAATGTAGATTCAGGCCACCAGGCCACGCCCCTACCTATGAAACCATGCCTCCTTTTTACCATTGCGCTGCTTATCTGCGCGCACTGCATTACAATCTCCCTCGCCACCTCTCTGGGTGTCACCAGTGATAGTGACACCTCTGCCATGCTTGTAGCAGCTGGTCCTAAGATCTACACCTCAAGCCCTGAGTGTTTGCCCTTGTGACTTGTTGATCATCATAGCAAAGCAGATGCTTACAGAAAACTGCAGGGGCTTAGATTGAAAATAAAAAAAATTGATGGGTATAAGGTAGAGAGGAGCGGGTTCGGTTCTCCGAGAACCGAATTCCCCACGAACCCCACGAACTCCTCCTCCGAGGCAGGCTCGGTTGTTCCCGCCTGACTCGGAAAACCTGAACAAGGGAAAATGTCATCATCCCGCTGTCGGATTCTCGCGAGATTCGGATTCCATATAAAGAGCTGCGCGTTGCCGCCATTTTTACTCGTGCATTGAAGAGAGAGCGGAGAGGACGTGGCTATGTTCTCTCAGTGGAAATCTCAATATCAGTGCTCAGTATTAGTGGATACTTATTGCTGCTCAGTAATACTAGTAGTGTGTCTCTCCTGCTCAGTGTCAGTTCTCAGTAGTATCCTCATCAGTGCTCAGTATCACTGCTCATTGTCTTGTGCTGCATTGTTGTGCTCAGCATACTACAGTACATTACTAATAGTCCAGTGCTGCATCTTGCTGCTCAGTGTCAGTTCTAGTATCCTCATCAGTGCTCACTATCACTGCTCATTGCATTGTGGTGTTCTGTATACTACAGTAACATAGTAATATAGTAACATATAGTAACATAGTTTTTGAGGTTGAATAGAGGCAAATTGCCCATCGTGTTCAACCTGTTTTAAGTTGTGATGATTCTACATACTTGCTGAATAATGTTTTATGACTAGTTAGCTACTACAACTCATGTTACCCCCGGATTAACCATGTTGATATTTTAAGTATTATAACCTTGGATAGCTTTTTCATTCAGAAATGTATCCATTCCTTTTTTAAATCCAATTACAGAGTCCGCCATTACCACCTTCCCTGGCAGGGAATTCCACATCCTGATTGCCCTAACAGTGAAGATCATAGTATCTCACCTGGCAGGTAAGTAGGAGTTGGGCCAGAGCTGTGGAGGATTGCTGCTCGGGCACCCCCTGTCAAATGAAGGAGATCCAACTGAGGCAGCACAAGGGAACTCTCGAAAGAAGAACAAGGCTAGAGGAAGATCTGAGACAAAGAAATCTGACTTTTACCAGAGCTGACCAGAGGAAAGCACAAACACAGTCCCCCACTACCACAAATAATGCAGTCGAGTTTCCCACATTTGGGGAAATCACAGGGGTCAGCATACCCAGAATGCAATGAATGAACCTCACCCTGGGAGAACAATCTTCATGACCATGGTATCGCCTATGCAAAATAAGTATGATTTGGGATAGGGCTGGGGAGGGCCGCTGCTCAGGCACATCTCTGTCAAGTAAAGGAGATTCAACTGAGGCAGCACAAGGGAACTCTCATCTGGGGACAACAACTGCAGGGAGAACACATATTTTCAGATGAACATGGGAGGGCAGAAGGCTGCCTAATACTGAAGCACCCCCAAACAACAAACCAAATGCAACAACTAGTACAAGCATTCCTGGGGGAAGTTCTGCAGAAGACGGATTTGCATACGGTGATGTCATCCAAGCAGTGGGCCAAAGTTGGCTGGATCCCTCATCTGCATATGAAAAGAGAAAAGGGGTATGCAGGGCATGGCGGCCTTTTGCGGCGCTTGGATGACCCTTAGTTCGCATTAAACACCCCCACCCTCCTTCGGTGTGGGGCTCATGTTGACAATGCCCCAGCCCCTGAAGCATTCAAGCTGATTTCTTACAGCAGCTTGGCACTGTAACAGCTCCAGAGCTGCTCTGTAAGGCAAGTAAAAGGGTGTGTAGTTTGCATTGTGCATTGGAAGGCACAAAGTAAGCAGACAGGAGGAGAAGTCAGGATAGTGCACAAGGGTATAAAAGGGAGGGGCTCAAGAAAAAAGAAGTGGAAACAGACAGCAAACTAGGCTGGAGAGAGACCTGAGACAAAGAGATCTGAATTATACGAGAGCCGACCAGGGGAAACACAAATTATGCAGTCAAGTTTCCCACATTTGGGGAAATCGCAGGGGCAGCACACCCAGAGTGCAATGGGTGAGCCTTGCCCTGGAAGAAGCACCTTCATGATCATAGTATCTCACCTGGCAGGTAAGTAGGAGTTGGGCTTGAGCTGGGGAGGGTCGCTGCTCGGGCACCCCCCTGTCAAGTGAAGGAGATCCAACTGAGGCAGCACAAGGGAACTCTCGAAAGAAGAACAAGGCTAGAGGAAGATCTGAAACAAAGAAATCTGACTTTTACCAGAGCTGACCAGAGGAAAACACAAACACAGTCCCCCACTACCACAAATAATGCAGTCGAGTTACCCACATTTGGGGAAATCACAGGGGTCAGCATACCCAGAATGCAATGAATGAACCTCACCCTGGGAGAATAATCTTCATGACCATGGTATCTCATATGCAAAATAAGTATGATTTGGGATAGGGCTGGGGAGGGCCGCTGCTCAGGCACATCTCTGTCAAGTAAAGGAGATTCAACTGAGGCAGCACAAGGGAACTCTCATCTGGGGACAACAACTGCAGGGAGAACACATATTTTCAGATGAACATGGGAGGGCAGAAGGCTGCCTAATACTGAAGCACCCCCAAACAACAAACCAAATGCAACAACTAGTGCAAGCATTCCTGTTTGTTTCTGAAGCCAACTTTGACCCACTGCTTGGATGACATCACCATATGCAAATCCATCTGCTGCAGGCCTTCCCCCAGGAATGCTTGCACTCTTTATATGAAATCCGAATCTCGCGAGAATCCGACAGCGGGATGATGACATTTTCCCTTGTTCAGGTTTTCCGAGGCAGGCGGGAACAACCGAGCCTGCCTCGGAGGAGGAGTTCGTGGGGTTCGTGGGGAATTCGGTTCTCGGAGAACCGAACCCGCTCCTCTCTACCTTATACCCATCAATTTTTTTTATTTTCAATCTAAGCCCCTGCAGTTTTCTGTAAGCATCTGCTTTGCTATGATGATCAACAAGTCACAAGGGCAAACACTCAGGGCTTGAGGTGTAGATCTTAGGACCAGCTGCTACAAGCATGGCAGAGGTGTCACTATCACTGGTGACACCCAGAGAGGTGGCGAGGGAGATTGTAATGCAGTGCGCGCAGATAAGCAGCGCAATGGTAAAAAGGAGGCATGGTTTCATAGGTAGGGGCGTGGCCTGGTGGCCTGAATCTACATTTTGTTGCTCCGGGTGTCCCGGGGGTTGGGGGCTGCACCGGGGACTAGTGTGTGAGCGGTGCTGGCTCCTGCACAGTGACATGGCATGGCCACTAGAGATGTGCACCGGAAATTTTTCGGGTTTTGTGTTTTGGTTTTGGGTTCGGTTCCGCGGCCGTGTTTTGTGTTCGAACGCATTTTGGCTAAACCTCACCGAATTTTTTTTGTGAGAGAGACCTGAGACAAAGAGATCTGAATTATACGAGAGCCGACCAGGGGAAACACAAATTATGCAGTCAAGTTTCCCACATTTGGGGAAATCGCAGGGGCAGCACACCCAGAGTGCAATGGGTGAGCCTTGCCCTGGGAGAAGCACCTTCATGATCATAGTATCTCACCTGGCAGGTAAGTAGGAGTTGGGCAAGAACTGGGGAGGGTCGCTGCTCGGGCACCCCCCTGTCAAGTGAAGGAGATCCAACTGAGGCAGCACAAAGGAACTCTCGAAAGAAGAACAAGGCTAGAGGAAGATCTGAGACAAAGAAATCTGACTTTTACCAGAGCTGACCAGAAGAAAGCACAAACACAGTCCCCCCACTACCAACAAATAAAGCAGTCGCGTTTCCCACATTTGGGGAAATCACAGGGGTCAGCATACCCAGAATGCAATGAATGAACCTCACCCTGGGAGAGTAATCTTCATGACCATGGTATCTCCTATGCAAAATAAGTATGATTTGGGATAGGGCTGGGGAGGGCCGCTGCTCATGCACATCTCTGTCAAGTAAAGGAGATTCAACTGAGGCAGCACAAGGGAACTCTCATCTGGGGACAACAACTGCAGGGAGAACACATATTTTCAGATGAACATGGGAGGGCAGAAGGCTGCCTAATACTGAAGCACCCCCAAACAACAAACCAAATGCAACAACTAGTGCAAGCATTCCTGGGGGAAGGCCTGCAGCAGATGGATTTGCATACGGTGATGTCATCCAAGCAGTGGGTCAAAGTTGGCTTCAACCCTCGTCTGCATATGAAAAGAGAAAAGGGGCGTGCAGGGCATGACTAGTGGCAGCAGCTTCAGCACGAGGTGGAAGTGGATCTTGATCTTTCCCTATTTTTGGAACCTCAACATTTTTGTTCTCCATGGCCTTCTCTGATGTAATCAGAGTTAGATTTGATTAAGTGATTTTATAAAAAAACAGCTAGGAAGCACAATTTAGCAGTGGGTTGCAGAGAAAAAGAATAATGCTGGCAGAAAAATCCAATTGAGTGATTAAACAGCTCTTCATTTTCTGGCTTTATTTTTATGATAACAAATTTGTTCTCTGAAAAGTGTCCACAAAGCCAAATATCTGATTAACATCTTTGTAGGGATGGTTTTTCACCTATTACTAAATTAAACTTGCTTCATTGGAAAGGCAGCAAGATGCATCCTCATTTCAATATCTACGGAAATAATACAGGTTGACACCAGGAAACATTAACGCCACTGCATCTTTACTGTTTTCTCATGTGGAAGTCTGTTTAATGTGAAAACAAGGTGATATCTAATTAGCACACAGGTAAGGAATTAAGAAAATCTTTATTTAAGGGTGAAGATGTTTCTCACAAAATCGTTGCCCCAATGCATCATTGAAATTCAAGCTGGAAAGATGATTTTAATATATCACTTGTACATTTTGTATTGCTCTTCTGGTGACAATGTAGTTTGTTTTTGTCAATTACCATTTTAATAATCGGGTAAAGAAAATTAATTGGATTTTTGAAAGAAAACAATACTGTCAATATACTATTAAAACAAATTAAAATGGTAAAAGTTATTGTACTTTAAGTAAAAATAAAAGAGCAAAAATATCAATCCCAGTTTTGGATTACGTTAATTAACAAAAAAAAAATGCATATAGCAGAGGATAGTTTCAATCTGCCTACCTCTGGGTTATGGACCCAGCATGCTTCCATTACAGTACTCTGCTGCACATGTAAGTGCAAAAGATCCTGAAGCACTCACTCATCATGGGAAAGTACCAATGTGTTTCTTCATTGGTTGATGGAAGAAACATCTTACAAAAACTCTCCACATTATTGACTTTTTAAAATGTTTCTAGGAATCGTTCTAGATGAATGCTTATTAGCCTTTGTCAGTATGTACTTTTGCAAAGTGTCGCTGTGGCGCAATCAGTTAGTGTGTAAGGCTATTAACCAAAAGGTTGGTGGTTCAATCCCACCCAGGGACTTAATTGACCTTGTTATCAGATTTTGGTGATCTTTAAGTAGACAAGTCAAAATTTCAAACCCCCTGTTATGGTGTAGGGTACCTGGCCTTCTCTGATGTAGTTAGATTTGATTCAGTGATTTTATAAAAACAGCTAGGAAGCACAATTTAGCAGTGGGTTGCAGAGAAAAAGAAATATGCTGGCAGAAAAATCCAATTGAGTGATTAAACAGCTCTTCATTTTCTGGCTTTATTTTTATGCTAACTAATTTGTTCTCTGAAAAGTGTCCACAAAGCCAAGTATCTGATTAACATATTTGTAGGGATGGTTTTTCATCTATTACTAAATTAAACTTGCTTCATTGGAAAGGCAGCAAGATGCATCCTCATTTCAATATCTACTGAAATAATACAGGTTGACACCAGGAAACATTAACGCCACTGCATCCTTGCTGCTTTCTCATGTGGAAGTCTGTTTAATGTGAAAACAAGGTGATATCTAATTAGCACACAGGTAAGGAATTAAGAAAATCTTTATTTAAGGGTGAAGATGTTTCTCACATAATCGTTGCCCCAATGCATCATTGAAATTCAAGCTGGAAAGATGATTTTAATGTATCACTTGTACATTTTGTATTGCTCTTCTGGTGACAATGTAGTTTGTTTTTGTTAATTACCATTTTAATAATAGGGTAAAGAAAATTAAGTGGATTTTTGAAAGAAAACAATATTGTCAATATACTATTAAAACAAATTAAAATGGTAAAAGTTATTGTACTTTAAGTAAAAATAAAAGCTAAAATATCAATCCCAGTTTTGGATTACTTTAATGAACAAAAAAAAATGCATATAGCAAAGGATAGTTTCAATCTGCCTACCTCTGGGTTATGGGCCCAGCATGCTTCCATTGCAGTACTCTGCTGCACATTTAAGTGCAAGAGATCCTGAAGCACTCACTCATCATGCGAAAGTACCAATGTGTTTCTTCATTGGTTGCTGGAAGAAACATCTTACAAAAACTCTCCAGATTATTGACTTTTTAAAGTTTTTCTAGGAAACGTTCTAGATGAATGCTTATTAGTCTTTGTCAGTATGGACTTTTTGCAAAGTGTCTCTGTGGCGCAATCTGTTAGTGTGTTCAGCTATTAATCAAAAGGTTGGTGGTTCAATCCCACCCAGGGACGTAATTGACCTTGTGATCAGATTTTGGTGATATTTAAGTAGACAAGTCAAAATTGCAAACCCTCTCTTATGGTGTAGGGTACCTGGCCTTCTCTGATGTAATCAGAGTTAGATTTGATTAAGTGATTTTATAAAAAAAACAGCTAGGAAGCACAATTTAGCAGTGGGTTGCAGAGAAAAAGAAAAATGCTGGCAGAAAAATCCAATTGAGTGATTAAACAGCTCTTCATTTTCTGGCTTTATTTTTATGATAACAAATTTGTTCTCTGAAAAGTGTCCACAAAGCCAAGTATCTGATTAACATCTTTGTAGGGATGGTTTTTCACCTATTACTAAATTAAACTTGCTTCATTAAAAAGGCAGCAAGATGCATCCTCATTTCAATATCTACAGAAATAATACAGGTTGACACCAGGAAACATTAACACCACTGCATCTTTGCTGTTTTCTCATGTGGAAGTCTGTTTAATGTGAAAACAAGGTGATATCTAATTAGCACACAGGTAAAGAATTAAGAAAATCTTTATTTAAGGGTGAAGATGTTTCTCACAAAATCGTTGCCCCAATGCATCATTGAAATTCAAGCTGGAAAGATGATTTTAATATATCACTTGTACATTTTGTATTGCTCTTCTGGTGACAATGTAGTTTGTTTTTGTCAATTACCATTTTAATAATCGGGTAAAGAAAATTAATTGGATTTTTGAAAGAAAACAATACTGTCAATATACTATTAAAACAAATTAAAATGGTAAAAGTTGTTGTACTTTAAGTAAAAATAAAAGCTAAAATATCAATCCCAGTTTTGGATTACTTTAATGAACAAAAAAAAATGCATATAGCAAAGGATAGTTTCAATCTGCCTACCTCTGGGTTATGGGCCCAGCATGCTTCCATTGCAGTACTCTGCTGCACATGTAAGTGCAAGAGATCCTGAAGCACTCACTCATCATGCGAAAGTACCAATGTGTTTCTTCGTTGGTTGCTGGAAGAAACATCTTACAAAAACTCTCCAGATTATTGACTTTTTAAAGTTTTTTTAGGAAACGTTCTAGATGAATGCTTATTAGTCTTTGTCAGTATGTACTTTTTGCAAAGTGTCTCTGTGGCGCAATTGGTTAGTGTGTTCAGCTATTAATCAAAAAGTTGGTGGTTCAATCCCACCCAGGGACATAATTGACCTTGTGATCAGATTTTGGTGATATTTAAGTAGACAAGTCAAAATTGCAAACCCCCTCTTATGGTGTAGGGTACCTGGCCTTCTCTGATGTAATCAGAGTTAGATTTGATTAAGTGATTTTATAAAAAAACAGCTAGGAAGCACAATTTAGCAGTGGGTTGCAGAGAAAAAGAAAAATGCTGGCAGAAAAATCCAATTGAGTGATTAAACAGCTCTTCATTTTCTGGCTTTATTTTTATGATAACAAATTTGTTCTCTGAAAAGTGTCCACAAAGCCAAGTATCTGATTAACATTTTTGTAGGGATGGTTTTTCACCTATTACTAAATTAAACTTGCTTCATTGGAAAGGCAGCAAGATGCATCCTCATTTCAATATCTACGGAAATAATACAGGTTGACACCAGGAAACATTAACGCCACTGCATCTTTGCTGTTTTCTCATGTGGAAGTCTGTTTAATGTGAAAACAAGGTGATATCTAATTAGCACACAGGTAAGGAATTAAGAAAATCTTTATTTAAGGGTGAAGATGTTTCTCACAAAATCGTTGCCCCAATGCATCATTGAAATTCAAGCTGGAAAGATGATTTTAATATATCACTTGTACATTTTGTATTGCTCTTCTGGTGACAATGTAGTTTGTTTTTGTCAATTACCATTTTAAAAATCGGGTAAAGAAAATTAATTGGATTTTTGAAAGAAAACAATACTGTCAATATACTATTAAAACAAATTAAAATGGTAAAAGTTATTGTACTTTAAGTAAAAATAAAAGCTAAAATATCAATCCCAGTTTTGGATTACTTTAATGAACAAAAAAAAAATGCATATAGCAAAGGATAGTTTCAATCTGCCTACCTCTGGGTTATGGGCCCAGCATGCTTCCAGTGCAGTACTCTGCTGCACATGTAAGTGCAAGAGATCCTGAAGCACTCACTCATCATGCGAAAGTACCAATGTGTTTCTTCATTGGTTGCTGGAAGAAACATTTTACAAAAACTCTCCAGATTATTGACTTTTTAAAGTTTTTCTAGGAAACGTTCTAGATGAATGCTTATTAGTCTTTGTCAGTATGTACTTTTTGCAAAGTGTCTCTGTGGCGCAATCGGTTAGTGTGTTCAGCTATTAATCAGAAGGTTGGTGGTTCAATCCCACCCAGGGGCGTAATTGACATTGTGATCAGATTTTGGTAATATTTAAGTAGACAAGTCAAAATTGCAAAACCCCTCTTATGGTGTAGGGTACCTGGCCTTCTCTGATGTAATCAGAGTTAGATTTGATTAAGTGATTTTATAAAAAAAACAGCTAGGAAGCACAATTTAGCAGTGGGTTGCAGAGAAAAAGAAAAATGCTGGCAGAAAAATCCAATTGAGTGATTAAACAGCTCTTCATTTTCTGGCTTTATTTTTATGATAACAAATTTGTTCTCTGAAAAGTGTCCACAAAGCCAAGTATCTGATTAACATCTTTGTAGGGATGGTTTTTCACCTATTACTAAATTAAACTTGCTTCATTGGAAAGGCAGCAAGATGCATCCTCATTTCAATATCTACGGAAATAATACAGGTTGACACCAGGAAACATTAACGCCACTGCATCTTTGCTGTTTTCTCATGTGGAAGTCTGTTTAATGTGAAAACAAAGTGATATCTAATTAGCACACAGGTAAGGAATTAAGAAAATCTTTATTTAAGGGTGAAGATGTTTCTCACAAAATCGTTGCCCCAATGCATCATTGAAATCCAAGCTGGAAAGATGATTTTAATATATCACTTGTACATTTTGTATTGCTCTTCTGGTGACAATGTAGTTTGTTTTTGTCAATTACCATTTTAATAATCGGGTAAAGAAAATTAATTGGATTTTTGAAAGAAAACAATACTGTCAATATACTATTAAAACAAATTAAAATGGTAAAAGTTATTGTACTTTAAGTAAAAATAAAAGAGCAAAAATATCAATCCCAGTTTTGGATTACTTTAATTAACAAAAAAAAAATGCATATAGCAGAGGATAGTTTCAATCTGCCTACCTCTGGGTTATGGACCCAGCATGCTTTCATAACAGTACTCTGCTGCACATGTAAGTGCAAGAGATCCTGAAGCACTCACTCATCATGGGAAAGTACCAATGTGTTTCTTCATTGGTTGATGGAAGAAACATCTTACAAAAACTCTCCAGATTATTGACTATTTAAAGTTTTTATAGGAAACGTTCTAGATGAATGCTTATTAGCCTTTGTCAGTATGTACTTTTGCAAAGTGTCGCTGTGGCGCAATCAGTTAGTGTGTACAGCTATTAACCAAAAGGTTGGTGGTTCAATCCCACCCAGGGACATAATTGACCTTGTTATCAGATTTTGTTGATCTTTAAGTAGACAAGTCAAAATTTCGAAAACCCCTGTTATGGTGTAGGGTACCTGGCCTTCTCTGATGTAATCAGAGTTAGATTTGATTCAGTGATTTTATAAAAACAGCTAGGAAGCACAATTTAGCAGTGGGTTGCAGAGAAAAAGAAATATGCTGGCAGAAAAATCCAATTGAGTGATTAAACAGCTCTTCATTTTCTGGCTTTATTTTTATGCTAACTAATTTGTTCTCTGAAAAGTGTCCACAAAGCCAAGTATCTGATTAACATATTTGTAGGGATGGTTTTTCACCTATTACTAAATTAAACTTGCTTCATTGGAAAGGCAGCAAGATGCATCCTCATTTCAATATCTACTGAAATAATACAGGTTGACACCAGGAAACATTAACGCCACTGCATCCTTGCTGCTTTCTCATGTGGAAGTCTGTTTAATGTGAAAACAAGGTGATATCTAATTAGCACACAGGTAAGGAATTAAGAAAATCTTTATTTAAGGGTAAAGATGTTTCTCACAAAATCATTGCCCCAATGCATCATTGAAATTCAAGCTGGAAAGATGATTTTAATATATCACTTGTACATTTTGTATTGCTCTTCTGGTGACAATGTAGTTTGTTTTTGTCAATTACCATTTTAATAATAGGGTAAAGAAAATTAAGTGGATTTTTGAAAGAAAACAATACTGTCAATATACTATTAAAACAAATTAAAATGGTAAAAGTTATTGTACTTTAAGTAAAAATAAAAGCTAAAATATCAATCCCAGTTTTGGATTACTTTAATGAACAAAAAAAAAATGCATATAGCAAAGGATAGTTTCAATCTGCCTACCTCTGGGTTATGGGCCCAGCATGCTTCCATTGCAGTACTCTGCTGCACATGTAAGTGCAAGAGATCCTGAAGCACTCACTCATCATGCGAAAGTACCAATGTGTTTCTTCATTGGTTGCTGGAAGAAACATCTTACAAAAACTCTCCAGATTATTGACTTTTTAAAGTTTTTCTAGGAAACGTTCTAGATGAATGCTTATTAGTCTTTGTCAGTATATTCTTTTTGCAAAGTGTCTCTGTGGCGCAATCGGTTAGTGTGTTCAGCTATTAATCAAAAGGTTGGTGGTTCAATCCCACCCAGGGACGTAATTGACCTTGTGATCAGATTTCGGTGATATTTAAGTAGACAAGTCAAAATTGCAAACCCCCTCTTATGGTGTAGGGTACCTGGCCTTCTCTGATGTAATCAGAGTTAGATTTGATTAAGTGATTTTATAAAAAAACAGCTAGGAAGCACAATTTAGCAGTGGGTTGCAGAGAAAAAGAAAAAAGCTGGCAGAAAAATACAATTGAGTGATTAAACAGCTCTTCATTTTCTGGCTTTATTTTTATGATAACAAATTTGTTCTCTGAAAAGTGTCCACAAAGCCAAGTATCTGATTAACATCTTTGTAGGGATGGTTTTTCACCTATTACTAAATTAAACTTGCTTCATTGGAAAGGCAGCAAGATGCATCCTCATTTCAATATCTACGGAAATAATACAGGTTGACACCATGAAACATTAACGCCACTGCATCTTTGCTGTTTTCTCATGTGGAAGTCTGTTTAATGTGAAAACAAGGTGATATCTAATTAGCACACAGGTAAGGAATTAAGAAAATCTTTATTTAAGGGTGAAGATGTTTCTCACAAAATCGTTGCCCCAATGCATCATTGAAATCCAAGCTGGAAAGATGATTTTAATATATCACTTGTACATTTTGTATTGCTCTTCTGGTGACAATGTAGTTTGTTTTTGTCAATTACCATTTTAATAATCGGGTAAAGAAAATTAAGTGGATTTTTGAAAGAAAACAATACTGTCAATATACTATTAAAACAAATTAAAATGGTAAAACTTATTGTTACTTTAAGTAAAAATAAAAGAGCAAAAATATCAATCCCAGTTTTGGTTTACTTTAATTAACAAAAAAAAATGCATACAGCAGAGGATAGTTTCAATCTGCCTACCTCTGGGTTATGGACCCAGCGAGCTTCCATTACAGTACTCTGCTGCACATGTAATTGCAAGAGATCCTGAAGCACTCACTCATCATGGGAAAGTACCAATGTGTTTCTTCATTGGTTGATGGAAGAAACATCTTACAAAAACTCTCCAGATTATTGACTATTTAAAGTTTTTCTAGGAAACGTTCTAGATGAATGCTTATTAGCCTTTGTCAGTATGTACTTTTGCAAAGTGTCTCTGTGGTGCAATCGGTTAGTGTGTTTGGTTATTAACCAAAGGGTTGGTGGTTCAATCCCACCCAGGGATGTTATTGACCTTGTCATCAGATTTTGGTGATCTTTAAGTAGACAAGTCAAAATTTCAAACCCCCTCTTATGGTGTAGGGTACCTGGCCTACTCTGATGTAATCAGAGTTAGATTTGATTAAGTGATTTTATCAAAAAACAGCTAGGAAGCACAATTTAGCAGTGGGTTGCAGAGAAAATGAAATATGCTGGCAGAAAAATCCAATTGAGTGATTAAACAGCTCTTCATTTTCTGGCTTTATTTTTATGCTAACAAATTTGTTCTCTGAAAAGTGTCCACAAAGCCAAGTATCGGATTAACATCTTTGTAGGGATGGTTTTTCACCTATTACTAAATTAAACTTGCTTCATTGGAAAGGCAGCAAGATGCATCCTCATTTCAATATCTACTGAAATAATACAGGTTGACACCAGGAAACATTAACGCCACTGCATCCTTGCTGCTTTCTCATGTGGAAGTCTGTTTAATGTGAAAACAAGGTGATATCTAATTAGCACACAGGTAAGGAATTAAGAAAATCTTTATTTAAGGGTGAAGATGTTTCTCACAAAATCGTTGCCCCAATGCATCATTGAAATTCAAGCTGGAAAGATGATTTTAATATATCACTTGTACATTTTGTATTGCTCTTCTGGTGACAATGTAGTTTGTTTTTGTCAATTACCATTTTAATAATCGGGTAAAGAAAATTAAGTGGATTTTTGAAAGAAAACAATACTGTCAATATACTATTAAAACATATTAAAATGGTAAAAGTTATTGTACTTTAAGTAAAAATAAAAGAGAAAAAATATCAATCCCAGTTTTGGATTACTTTAATTAACAAAAAAAAAATGCATATAGCAGAGGATAGTTTCAATCTGCCTACCTCTGGGTTATGAACCCAGCATGCTTTCATTACAGTACTCTGCTGCACATGTAAGTGCAAGAGATCTTGAAGCACTCACTCATCATGGGAAAGTAACAATGTGTTTCTTCGTTGGTTGATGGAAGAAACATCTTACAAAAACTCTCCAGATTATTGACTTTTTAAAGTTTTTCTAGGAAACGTTCTAGATGAATGCTTATTAGCCTTTGTCAGTATGGACTTTTGCAAAGTGTCTCTGTGGCGCAATTGGTTAGTGTGATTGGTTATTAACCAAAGGGTTGGTGGTTCAATCCCACCCAGGGATGTAATTGACCTTGTTATCAGATTTTGGTGATCTTTAAGTAGACAAGTCAAAATTTCAAAAACCCCTGTTATGGTGTAGGGTGCCTGGCCTTCTCTGATGTAATCAGAGTTAGATTTGATTCAGTGATTTTATAAAAACAGCTAGGAAGCACAATTTAGCAGTGGTTTGCAGAGAAAAAGAAATATGCTGGCAAAAAAATCCAATTGAGTGATTAAACAGCTCTTCATTTTCTGGCTTTATTTTTATGATAACAAATTTGTTCTCTGAAAAGTGTCCACAAAGCCAAGTATCTGATTAACATCTTTGTAGGGATGGTTTTTCACCTATTACTAAATTAAACTTGCTTCATTGGAAAGGCAGCAAGATGCATCCTCATTTCAATATCTACTGAAATAATACAGGTTGACACCAGGAAACATTAACGCCACTGCATCCTTGCCGATGATAACCTCAAGTTGGGTCATTCGGTGCTGCAGAGTCGTACGCATTCTTCCACCCGTTCAAGAGCTTTGGTATAACCCCATGGTTCTTAATGTGACCCCAGCATCCTCTAGGTCGTATGAGAAAATAGGATTTTAATACCTACCGGTAAATCCTTTTCTCTTAGTCTGTAGAGGATGCTGGAGTTCCCTTGTGCTGCCTCAGTTGAATCTCCTTTACTTGACAGAGATGTGCCTGAGCAGCGGCCCTCCCCAGCCCTATCCCAAATCATACTTATTTTGCATAGGAGATACCATGGTCATGAAGATTATTCTCCCAGGGTGAGGTTCATTCATTGCATTCTGGGTATGCTGACCCCTGTGATTTCCCCAAATGTGGGTAACTCGACTGCATTATTTGTGGTAGTGGGGGACTGTGTTTGTGTTTTCCTCTGGTCAGCTCTGGTAAAAGTCAGATTTCTTTGTTTCAGATCTTCCTCTAGCCTTGTTCTTCTTTCGAGAGTTCCCTTGTGCTGCCTCAGTTGGATCTCCTTCACTTGACAGGGGGGTGCCCGAGCAGCGACCCTCCCCAGCTCAAGCCCAACTCCTACTTACCTGCCAGGTGAGATACTATGATCATGAAGGTGCTTCTCCCAGGGCAAGGCTCACCCATTGCACTCTGGGTGTGCTGCCCCTGCGATTTCCCCAAATGTGGGAAACTTGACTGCATAATTTGTGTTTCCCCTGGTCGGCTCTCGTATAATTCAGATCTCTTTGTCTCAGGTCTCTCTCCAGCCTAGTTTGCTGTCTGTTTCCACTTCTTTTTTCTTGAGCCCCTCCCTTTTATACCCTTGTGCACTATCCTGACTTCTCCTCCTGTCTGCTTACTTTGTGCCTTCCAATGCACAATGCAAACTACACACCCTTTTACTTGCCTTACAGAGCAGCTCTGGAGCTGTTACAGTGCCAAGCTGCTGTAAGAAATCAGCTTGAATGCTTCAGGGGCTGGGGCATTGTCAACATGAGCCCCACACCGAAGGAGGGTGGGGGTGTTTAATGCGAACTAAGGGTCATCCAAGCGCCGCAAAAGGCCGCCATGCCCTGCATACCCCTTTTCTCTTTTCATATGCAGATGAGGGTTCCAGCCAACTTTGGCCCACTGCTTGGATGACATCACCGTATGCAAATCCATCTTCTGCAGAACTTCCCCCAGGAATGCTTGTACTAGTTGTTGCATTTGGTTTGTTGTTTGGGGGTGCTTCAGTATTAGGCAGCCTTCTGCCCTCCCATGTTCATCTGAAAATATGTGTACTCCCTGCAGTTGTTGTCTCCAGATGAGAGTTCCCTTGTGCTGCCTCAGTTGAATCTCCTTTACTTGACAGAGATGTGCCTGAGCAGCGGCCCTCCCCAGCCCTATCCCAAATCATACTTATTTTGCATAGGCGATACCATGGTCATGAAGATTGTTCTCCCAGGGTGAGGTTCATTCATTGCATTCTGGGTATGCTGACCCCTGTGATTTCCCCAAATGTGGGAAACTCGACTGCATTATTTGTGGTAGTGGGGGACTGTGTTTGTGCTTTCCTCTGGTCAGCTCTGGTAAAAGTCAGATTTCTTTGTCTCAGATCTTCCTCTAGCCTTGTTCTTCTTTCGAGAGTTCCCTTGTGCTGCCTCAGTTGGATCTCCTTCACTTGACAGGGGGTGCCCGAGCAGCAATCCTCCACAGCTCTGGCCCAACTCCTACTTACCTGCCAGGAGAGATACTATGATCTTCACTGTTAGGGCAATCAGGATGTGGAATTCCCTGCCAGGGAAGGTGGTAATGGCGGACTCTGTAATTGGATTTAAAAAAGGAATGGATACATTTCTGAATGAAAAAGCTATCCAAGGTTATAATACTTAAAATATCAACATGGTTAATCCGGGGGTAACATGAGTTGTAGTAGCTAACTAGTCATAAAACATTATTCAGCAAGTATGTAGAATCATCACAACTTAAAACAGGTTGAACACGATGGGCAATTTGCCTCTATTCAACCTCAAAAACTATGTTACTATATGTTACTATATTACTATGTTACTGTAGTATACAGAACACCACAATGCAATGAGCAGTGATAGTGAGCACTGATGAGGATACTAGAACTGACACTGAGCAGCAAGATGCAGCACTGGACTATTAGTAATGTACTGTAGTATGCTGAGCACAACAATGCAGCACAAGACAATGAGCAGTGATACTGAGCACTGATGAGGATACTACTGAGAACTGACACTGAGCAGGAGAGACACACTACTAGTATTACTGAGCAGCAATAAGTATCCACTGATACTGAGCACTGATATTGAGATTTCCACTGAGAGAACATAGCCACGTCCTCTCCGCTCTCTCTTCAATGCACGAGTAAAAATGGCGGCAACGCGCAGCTCTTTATATGGAATCCGAATCTCGCGAGAATCCGACAGCGGGATGATGACATTTTCCCTTGTTCAGGTTTTCCGAGTCAGGCGGGAACAACCGAGCCTGCCTCGTACCAGTGTAAACCACGTGGAGTTCGTGGGGAATTCGGTTCTCGGAGAACCGAACCCGCTCCTCTCTACCTTATACCCATCAATTTTTTTTATTTTCAATCTAAGCCCCTGCAGTTTTCTGTAAGCATCTGCTTTGCTATGATGATCAACAAGTCACAAGGGCAAACACTCAGGGCTTGAGGCGTAGATCTTAGGACCAGCTGCTACAAGCATGGCAGAGGTGTCACTATCACTGGTGACACCCAGAGAGGTGGCGAGGGAGATTGTAATGCAGTGCGCGCAGATAAGCAGCGCAATGGTAAAACGGAGGCATGGTTTCATAGGTAGGGGCGTGGCCTGGTGGCCTGAATCTACATTTTGTTGCTCCGGGTGTCCCGGGGGTTGGGGGCTGCACCGGGGACTAGTGTGTGAGCGGTGCTGGCTCCTGCACAGTGACATGGCATGGCCACTAGAGATGTGCACCGGAAATTTTTCGGGTTTTGTGTTTTGGTTTTGGGTTCGGTTCCGCGGCCGTGTTTTGGGTTCGAACGCGTTTTGGCTAAACCTCACCGAATTTTTTGTTGTCGGATTCGGGTGTGTTTTGGATTCGGGTGTTTTTTTCAAAAAACCCTAAAAAACAGCTTAAATCATAGAATTTGGGAGTCATTTTGATCCCAAAGTATTATTAACCTCAATAACCATAATTTCCACTCATTTTCAGTCTATTCTTAACACCTCACACCTCACAATATTATTTTTAGTCCTAAAATTTGCACCGAGGTCGCTGGATGACTAAGCTCAGTGACCCAAGTGGCCGACACAAACACCTGGCCCATCTAGGAGTGGCACTGCAGTGTCACGCATGATGGCCCATCCAAAAAACACTCCCCAAACAGCACATGACGCAAAGAAAAAAAGAGGCGCAATGAGGTAGCTGTGTGACTAAGCTCAGCGACCCAAGTGGCCGACACAAACACCTGGCCCATCTAGGAGTGGCACTGCAGTGTCACGCAGGATGGCCCTTCCAAAAAACACTCCCCAAACAGCACATGACGCAAAGAAAAAAAGAGGCGCAATGAGGTAGCTGTGTGACTAAGCTCAGCGACCCAAGTGGACGACACAAACACCTGGCCCATCTAGGAGTGTCACTGCAGTGTCACGCAGGATGGCCCTTCCAAAAAACACTCCCCAAACAGCACATGACGCAAAGAAAAAAAGAGGCGCAATGAGGTAGCTGTGTGACTAAGCTCAGCGACCCAAGTGGCCGACACAAACACCTGGCCCATCTAGGAGTGGCACTGCAGTGTCACGCAGGATGGCCCTTCCAAAAAACACTCCCCAAACAGCACATGACGCAAAGAAAAATAAAAGAAAAAAGAGGTGCAAGGTGGAATTGCCTTGGGCCCTCCCACCCACCCTTATGTTGTATAAACAGGACATGCACACTTTAACCAACCCATCATTTCAGTGACAGGGTCTGCCACACGACTGTGACTGAAATGACGGGTTGGTTTGGACCCCCACCAAAAAAGAAGCAATTAATCTCTCCTTGCACAAACTGGCTCTATAGAGGCAAGATGTCCACCTCATCATCCTCCGATTCATCACCGTGTACATCCCCCTCCTCACAGATTATCAATTCGTCCCCACTGGAATCCACCATCTCAGCTCCCTGTATACTTTGTGGAGGCAATTGCTGCTGGTCAATGTCTCCACGGAGAAATTGATTATAATTCATTTTAATGAACATCATCTTCTCCACATTTTCTGGAAGTAACCTCGTACGCCGATTGCTGACAAGGTGAGCGGCGGCACTAAACACTCTTTCGGAGTACACACTTGTGGGAGGGCAACTTAGGTAGAATAAAGCCAGTTTGTGCAAGGGCCTCCAAATTGCCTCTTTTTCCTGCCAGTATACGTACGGACTGTCTGACGTGCCTACTTGGATGCGGTCACTCATATAATCCTCCACCATTCTTTCAATGGTGAGAGAATCATATGCAGTGACAGTAGACGACATGTCCGTAATCGTTGGCAGGTCCTTCAGTCCGGACCAGATGTCAGCATCAGCAGTCGCTCCAGACTGCCCTGCATCACCGCCAGCGGGTGGGCTCGGAATTCTGAGCCTTTTCCTCGCACCCCCAATTGCGGGAGAATGTGAAGGAGGAGCTGTTGACCGATCAAGTTCCGCTTGACTTGATAATTTTCTCACCAGCAGGTCTTTGAACCCCTGCCGGAAAGAGAGATACAACGTAGGTTTTAAATCTAGGATCGAGCACGGTGGCCAAAATGTAGTGCTCTGATTTCAACAGATTGACCACCCGTGAATCCTGGTTAAGCGAATGAAGGGCTCCATCCACAAGTCCCACATGCCTAGCGGAATCGCTCTGTCTTAGCTCCTCCTTCAATGTCTCCAGCTTCTTCTGCAAAAGCCTGATGACGGGAATGACCTGACTCAGGCTGGCAGTGTCTGAACTGACTTCACGTGTGGCAAGTTCAAAAGGTTGCAGAACCTTGCACAACGTTGAAATCATTCTCCACTGCGCTTGAGACAGGTGCATTCCACCTCCTATATCGTGGTCAGATGTATAGGCTTGAATGGCCTTTTGCTGCTCCTCCATCCTCTGAAGCATATAGAGGGTTGAATTCCACCTCGTTACCACTTCTTGCTTCAGATGATGGCAGGGCAGGTTCAGGCGTTTTTGGTGTTGCTCCAGTCTTCTGTACGTGGTGCCTGTACGCCGAAAGTGTCCCGCAATTCTTGTGGCCACTGACAGCATCTCTTGCACGCCCCTGTCGTTTTTTAAATAATTCTGCACCACCAAATTCAAGGTATGTGCAAAACATGGGACGTGCTGGAATTTGCCCAGATATAATGCACGCACAATATTGCTGGCGTTGTCCGATGCCACAAATCCACAGGAGAGTCCAATTGGGGTAAGCCATTCTGTGATGATCTTCCTTAGTTGCCGTAAGAGGTTTTCAGCTGTGTGCGTATTCTGGAAAGCGGTGATACAAAGCGTAGCCTGCCTAGGAAAGAGTTGGCGTTTGCGAGATGCTGCTACTGGTGCCGCCGCTGCTGTTCTTGCGGCGGGAGTCAATACATCTACCCAGTGGGCTGTCACAGTCATATAGTCCTGAGTCTGCCCTGCTCCACTTGTCCACATGTCCGTGGTTAAGTGGACATTGGGTACAACTGCATTTTTTAGGACACTGGTGAGTCTTTTTCTGAGGTCTGTGTACATTTTCGGTATCGCCTGCCTAGAGAAATGGAACCTAGATGGTATTTGGTACCGGGGACACAGTACCTCAATCAAGTCTATAGTTGGCTCTGAAGTAATGATGGATACCGGAACCACGTTTCTCACTGCCCAGGATGCCAAGGCCTCAGTTATCCGCTTTGCAGCAGGATGACTGCTGTGATATTTCATCTTCCTTGCAAAAGACTGTTGGACAGTCAATTGCTTGGTGGAAGTAGTAAAAGTGGTCTTACGACTTCCCCTCTGGGATGACCATCGACTCCCAGCAGCAACAACAGCAGCGCCAGCAGCAGTAGGCGTTACACTCAAGGATGCATCGGAGGAATCCCAGGCAGGAGAGAACTCGTCAGAATTGTCAGTGACATGGCCTGCAGGACTATTGGCATTCCTGGGGAAGGAGGAAATTGACACTGAGGGAGTTGGTGGGGTGGTTTGCGTGAGCTTGGTTACAAGAGGAAGGGATTTACTGGTCAGTGGACTGCTTCCGCTGTCGCCCAAAGTTTTTGAACTTGTCACTGACTTATGATGAATGCGCTGCAGGTGACGTATAAGGGAGGATGTTCCGAGGTGGTTAACGTCTATACCCCTACTTATTACAGCTTGACAAAGGCAACACACGGCTTGACACCTGTTGTCCGCATTTCTGTTGAAATACTTCCACACCGAAGAGCTGATTTTTTTGGTATTTTCACCAGGCATGTCAATGGCCATATTCCTCCCACGGACAACAGGTGTCTCGCCGGGTGCCTGACTTAAACAAACCACCTCACCATCAGAATCCTCCTTGTCAATTTCCTCAACAGCGCCAGCAACACCCATATCCTCCTCATCCTGGTGTGTTTTGGATTCGGGTGTTTTTTTCAAAAAACCCTAAAAAAACAGCTTAAATCATAGAATTTGGGAGTCATTTTGATCCCAAAGTATTGCCAAATTGCCTATCGTGTTCAACCTGTTTTAAGTTGTGATGATTCTACATACTTGCTGAATAATGTTTTATGACTAGTTAACTACTATAACTCATGTTACCCCCGGATTAACCATGTTGATATTTTAAGTATTATAACCTTGGATAGCTTTTTCATTCAGAAATGTATCCATTCCTTTTTTAAATCCAATTACAGAGTCCGCCATTACCACCTTCCCTGGCAGGGAATTCCACATCCTGATTGCCCTAACAGTGAAGATCATAGTATCTCACCTGGCAGGTAAGTAGGAGTTGGGCTAGAGCTGTGGAGGATTGCTGCTCGGGCACCCCCTGTCAAGTGAAGGAGATCCAACTGAGGCAGCACAAGGGAACTCTCGAAAGAAGAACAAGGCTAGAGGAAGATCTGAGACAAAGAAATCTGACTTTTACCAGAGCTGACCAGAGGAAAGCACAAACACAGTCCCCCACTACCACAAATAATGCAGTCGAGTTTCCCACATTTGGGGAAATCACAGGGGTCAGCATACCCAGAGTGCAATGAATGAACCTCACCCTGGGAGAACAATCTTCATGACCATGGTATCTCCTATGCAAAATAAGTATGATTTGGGATAGGGCTGGGGAGGGCCGCTGCTCAGGCACATCTCTGTCAAGTAAAGGAGATTCAACTGAGGCAGCACAAGGGAACTCTCATCTGGGGACAACAACTGCAGGGAGAACACATATTTTCAGATGAACATGGGAGGGCAGAAGGCTGCCTAATACTGAAGCACCCCCAAACAACAAACCAAATGCAACTACTAGTGCAAGCATTCCTGGGGGAAGGCCTGCAGCAGATGGATTTGCATATGGTGATGTCATCCAAGCAGTGGGTCAAAGTTGGCTTCAACCCTCGTCTGCATATGAAAATAAAAATGGGGTGTGCAGGGCATGGCGGCCTTTTGCGGCGCTTGGATGACCCCTAGTTCGCATTAAACACCTCCACCTTCCTTCGGTGTGGGGCTCATGTTGGCTATGCCCCAGCCCCTGAAGCATTCAAGCTGATTTCTTGCAGCAGCTGGGCACTGTAACAGCTCCAGAGCTGCTCTGTAAAGCAAGTAAAAGGGTGTGGGCCCTGCAGCACTACCTGTAGTTTGCATTGTGCTTTGGAAGGCACAAAGTAAGCAGACGGGAGAAGTCAGGATAGTGCACAAGGGCATAGAAGGGAGCGGCTCAAGAAAAGAGAAGTGGAAACAGACAGCAAACTAGGCTGGAGAGAGACCTGAGACAAAGAGATCTGAATTATACGAGAGCCGACCAGAGGAAACACAAATTATGTAATCAAGTGTCCCACATTTGGGGAAATCGTAGGAGCAGCACAACCAGAGTGCATTGGGTGAGCCTTGCCCTGGGAGAAGCACCTTCCTGATCATAGTATCTCACCTGGCAGGTAAGTAGGAGTTGGGCTAGAGCTGGGGAGGGTCGCTGTTCGGGCACCCCCCTGTCAAGTGAAGGAGCTCCAACTGAGGCAGCACAAGGAAACTCTCGAAAAAAGAACAAGGCTAGAGGAAGATCTGAGACAAAGAAATCTGACTTTTACCAGAGCTGACCAGAGGAAAGCACAAACACAGTCCCCCACTACCACAAATAATGCAGTCGAGTTTCCCACATTTGGGGAAATCACAGGGGTCAGCATACCCAGAATGCAATGAATGAACCTCACCCTGGGAGAACAATCTTCATGACAATGGTATCTCCTATGCAAAATAAGTATGATTTGGGATAGGGCTGGGGAGGGCCGCTGCTCAGGCACATCTCTGTCAAGTAAAGGAGATTCAACTGAGGCAGCACAAGGGAACTCTCATCTGGGGACAACAACTGCAGGGAGAACACATATTTTCAGATGAACATGGGAGAGCAGAAGGCTGCCTAATACTGAAGCACCCCCAAACAACAAACCAAATGCAACAACTAGTACAAGCATTCCTGGGAAAAGGTCTGCAGAAGACGGATTTGCATACGGTGATGTCATCCAAGCAGTGGGCCAAAGTTGGCTGGAACCCTCATCTGCATATGAAAAGAGAAAAGGGGTATGCAGGGCATGGCGGCCTTTTGCGGCGCTTGGATGACCCTTAGTTCGCATTAAACACCTCCACCCTCCGTCGGTGTGGGGCTCATGTTGGCTATGCCCCAGCCCCTGAAGCATTCAAGCTGATTTCTTGCAGCAGCTGGGCACTGTAACAGCTCCAGAGCTGCTCTGAAAGGCAAGTAAAAGGGTGTGGGCCCTGCAGCACTACCTGTAGTTTGCATTGTGCGTTGGAAGGCACAAAGTAAGCAGACAGGAGAAGTCAGGAGAGTGCACAAGGGCATAGAAGGCAGCGGCTCAAGAAAAGAGAAGTGGAAACAGACAGCAAACTAGGCTGGAGAGAGACCTGAGACAAAGAGATCTGAATTATACGAGAGCCGACCAGGGGAAACACAAATTATGCAGTCAAGTTTCCCACATTTGGGGAAATCGCAGGAGCAGCACACCCAGAGTGCAATGGGTGAGCCTTGCCCTGGGAGAAGCACCATCATGATCATAGTATCTCACCTGGCAGGTATGTAGGAGTTGGGCTAGAGCTGGGGAGGGTCGCTGCTTGGGTACCCCCCTGTCAAGTGAAGGAGATCAAACTGAGGCAGCACAATGGAACTCTCGAAAGAAGAACAAGGCTAGAGGAAGATCTGAGACAAAGAAATCTGACTTTTACCAGAGCTGACCAGAGGAAAACACAAACACAGTCCCCCACTACCACAAATAATGCAGTTGAGTTTCCCACATTTGGGGAAATCACAGGGGTCAGCATACCCAGAATGCAATGAATGAACCTCACCCTGGGAGAACAATCTTTATGACCATGGTATCTCCTATGCAAAATAAGTATGATTTGGGAAAGGGCTGGGGAGGGCCGCTGCTCAGGCACATCTCTGTCAAGTAAAGGAGATTCAACTGAGGCAGCACAAAGGAACTCTCATCTGGGGACAACAACTGCCGGGAGAACACATATTTTCAGATGAACATGGGAGGGCAGAAGGCTGCCTAATACTGAAGCACCCCCAAACAACAAACCAAATGCAACAACTAGTTCAAGCATTCCTGGGGGAAGGTCTGCAGAAGACGGATTTGCATACAGTGATGTCATCCAAGCAGTGGGCCAAAGTTGGCTGGAACCCTCATCTGCATATGAAAAGAGAAAAGGGGTATGCAGGGCATGGCGGCCTTTTGCGGCGCTTGGATGACCCTTAGTTCGCATTAAACACCCCCACCCTCCTTCGGTGTGGGGCTCATGTTGGCCATGCCCCAGCCCCTGAAGCATTCAAGCTGATTTCTTTCAGCAGCTTGGCACTGTAACAGCTCCAGAGCTGCTCTGTAAGGCAAGTAAAAGGGTGTGGGCCCTGCAGCACTACCTGTAGTTTGCATTGTGCATCGGAAGGCACAAAGTAAGCAGACAGGAGGAGAAGTCAGGATAGTGCACAAGGGTGTAGAAGGGAGGGGCTCAAGAAAAAAGAAGTGGAAACAGACAGCAAACTAGGCTGGAGAGAGACCTGAGACAAAGAGATCTGAATTATATGAGAGCCGACTAGGGGAAACACAAATTATGCAGTCAAGTTTCCCACATTTGGGGAAATCGCAGGGGCAGCACACCCAGAGTGCAATGGGTGAGCCTTGCCCTGGGAGAAGCAACTTCATGATCATAGTATCTAACCTGGCAGGTAAGTAGGAGTTGGGCTAGAGCTGGGGAGGGTCGCTGCTCGGGCACCCCCCTGTCAAGTGAAGGAGATCCAACTGAGGCAGCACAAGGGAACTCTTGAAAGAAGAACAAGGCTAGAGGAAGATCTGAGACAAAGAAATCTGACTTTTACCAGAGCTGACCAGAGGAAAGCACAAACACAGTCCCCCACTACCACAAATAATGCAGTTGAGTTTCCCACATTTGGGGAAATCACAGAGGTCAGCATACCCAGAATGCAATGAATGAACCTAACCCTGGGAGAACAATCTTCATGACCATGTTATCTCCTATGCAAAATAAGTATGATTTGGGATAGGGCTGGGGAGGGCCGCTGCTCAGGCACATCTCTGTCAAGTAAAGGAGATTCAACTGAGGCAGCACAAGGGAACTCTCATCTGGGGACAACAACTGCAGGGAGAACACATATTTTCAGATGAACATGGGAGGGCAGAAGGCTGCCTAATACTGAAGCACCCCCAAACAACAAACCAAATGCAACAAGATGAAGACCCATGTGCTAGAGCCAAGCCGCAGGTACATTGAATGCTAGCAAGCTGAATATTTAAATCCTTTTTGTTCCGCAGCATTCCAATGCGGAAGATTCCATGGAACCAGAGATCCTTCCATTGAGAAGGACATGCTGCCTGGATGACTACACTGTGCAAATTAAATCACGGAGCCAGTTGGCTTGTGGGTGGCTCTGGTGACTGGGTGGTTGGGTGGGTGGTGTGTCGGAAGTGGAGCGCATGCAAATGATTGTGTATCATCCAGCTAGTGAGAGAGAAAACTCATGCAGGAGTGTTCCTGCTTGTCAGTGGGTTATGCACCTTGCCAGACGTTAAATCTACATAGAGCAGCTGGAGGGGACAAGAGCAGGTTTGCAAAATATAGATAGAAGAGCATATATGCTGGCGCATTCTCCATGATTGTGTCAGCTTATGTTTTGGTGCACTGCACTTTCCTCCACTAAGTTTTAGCCATTTTTGTTAAGCTCAAGTGTAGTTGCTTCTCGGCCTTTTGGCTGTGATCTTGTATCGTGGTTGAAGGGTCTGCTGGAGGGAGGGATTGTTTTCTTCATTGGCGAAAGATCAAAGATATTCCAGGATGGAAGGCTTGGGAACACTATCTGTTTTTCAGTTGTGGAAGAGCACAGAGGTCGGATTGGACTACATTCTATAGTAAAGGATATCTTTCTATTTATTGACCCTCCCCTTATATGTGTCTGTGTTACAATAAAGCTTCGGTTTTGTGAATCCCTCACCCTCTTACACTCCACACCCATAGCCTTATTAACTGTTGTATTATTGTATACTTTAAATGTATAGTGCAGTTCATGATTTATAGTGTAGACTGGCCTGTGCTGTAGTTCTTGAACTGTACTATACCGTCAGCATTTGTATTGTGTTTTGGCTGTGCTGCAACACTGTATTTATGTGTGCAATGTTTATGTATGTTTTTTTTTATGTCAATAAAGACTGCTTTTTCAAGCCAATATCTGAAAACAATCAATGTTTATCTTTGATGGCAATAAAAGTGGTATGATATTTGATGCTTTTGAAATCCAATATCTGATATGTCCCCTATCTGGGAACCATATATTAAATGGCTTTTCAGAAAAGGGAGATGGGAGAAGAGCTTTCATTACTTGTAGGACCGATGCACATAAAGAAGCAAAAAAACATACATAAACATTACACACATAAGTACCGCGTTGCGGCACAGCCAAAACACAATAGAAATGCTGATGGTATAGTACAGTTCAAGAACTACAGCACAGGCCAGCCTACACTATAAATCATGAACTGCACTATACATTTAAACTGTACAATAATACAACAGTTAATAAGGCTATGGGTGTGGAGTGTAAGAGGGTGAGGGAATCACAAGCCCGAAGCTTTATTGAAAGACTGACACATATAAGGGGAGGTTTAATAAATAGAAAGACATCCTTTACTATAGAATGTAGTCCAATCCGACCTCTGTGCTCTTCCACAACTGAAAAACAGATAGTGTTCCCAAGCCTTCCATCCTGGAATATCTTTGGTCTTTCGCCAATGAAGAAAGCAATCCCTCCCTCCAGCAGACCCTTCAACCACAATACAAGATCACAGCCAAAAGGCCGAGAAGCAACTACACTTGAGCTTAACAAAAATGGCTAAAACTTAGTGGAGGAAAGTGCAGTGCACCAAAACATAAGCTGACACAATCATGGAGAATGCGCCAGCATATATGCTCTTCTATCTATATTTTGCAAACATGCTCTTGTCCCCTCCAGCTGCTCTATGTAGATTTAACGTCTGGCAAGGTGCATAACCCACTGACAAGCAGGCACACTCCTGCATGAGTTTTCACTCTCACTAGCTGGATGATACACAATCATTTGCATGTGCTCCACCTCCGACACACCACCCACCCAACCACCCAGTCACCAGAGCCACCCACAAACCAACTGGCTCCGTGATTTAATTTGCACAGTGTAGTCATCCAGGCAGCATGTCCTTCTCAATGGAAGGATCTCTGGTTCCATGGAATCTTCCGCATTGGAATGCTGCGGAACAAAAAGGATTTAAATATTCAGCTTGCTAGCATTCAATGTACCTGCGGCTTGGCTCTAGCACATGGGTCTTCATCCTGTGGCCCTCCAGCTGCTGTGAAACTACACATCCCAGCACGCCCTGCCACAGTTTTGCTATAAGGTATGCTAAAACTGAGGCAGGGCATGCTGGGATGTGTAGTTCCATAGCAGCTGGAGGGTCGCAGGTTGAAGACCCATGTTTTAGCATGCCTGTTCTATGATGCATGTTCCGTGATGTCACAATCAGCTTGGAATGGGGTGTCTAGCAGGCATTTGCTGACAGCCACTTGAGGGAGACACACATCAGGAGATGCAGCATATCGGAGGTCTTCGATGCCTTTCCAGCAAATGCACACCACCTGCTGCTGGTCTGGACACAAAACAATGCCCACAATCGAAGTCCCAAAATGCCCAACTACAGGATTCATGTAAGTAGTGAATTTAGGAATGAATTTAGAAGTAGGAAATTAAGTTAGTTCACAAGTACATTCAAATTCAGATCTAAAGTCTAGGTAGGCCTCACGTCCTGGCAGCCGCCAGCATTTAAAAATGCCTTGATTAGAGGTACGGAATTAAATGTAGATAAGAAGTAGACACAAAATAAGACTCCGCAGAGCAGTTATCAGGTGTTTTTATCAATTGTTGCATTTAAAAAATCAAGCAATTAGGGAACACAATGTTGCAACAATGTAACCCTATTTGCAAAATAGTACTAAATAAGTTTGTCGATGTAAGACATTTGCAAAGGCGCATCCAAAACACGCTGGAAAATGCAACTGAATCTGTTTTTGGAGGCTAGAATAGGAAATGTGCATCGGTCCTACAAGTACTGAAAGCTCTTCTCCCATCTCCCTTTTCTGAAAAGCCATTTAATATATGGTTCCCAGATAGGGGACATATCAGATATTGCCTTTCAAAAGCAGCAAATATCATACCACTTCTATTGCCATCAAAGATAAACATTGATTGTTTTCAGATATTGGATTGAAAAAGCAGTCTTTATTGACATAAAGAAGCAAAAAAACATACATAAACATTACACACATAAGTACTGTGTTGCAGCACAGCCAAAACACAATACAAATGCTGTCGGTATAGTACAGTTCAAGAACTACAGTACAGGTCAGCCTACACTATAAATCATGAACTGCACTATACATTTAAACAATACAATAGTTAATAAGGCTATGGGTGTGGAGTGTAAGAGGGTGACGGAATCACAAGCCCAAAGCTTTATTAAAAGACAGACACATATAAAGGGAGGATTAATAAATACAAAGATACCCTTTACTATAGAATGTAGTCCAATCCGGTCTTTCAACTCTTCCACAACTGAAAAACGGATAGTGTTCCCAAGCCTTCCATCCTGGAATATCTTCAGTCTCTCGCCAATGAAGAAAACAATCCCTCCAGCAGACTCTTCAACCACAATACAATATCACAGCCAAAAGAGCGAGAAGCAACTACACTTGCGTTTAAACAAAATGGCTAAAACTTAGTGGAGGAAAGTGCAGTGCACCAAAACATAAGCTGACACAATCATGGAGAATGCGCCAGCATATATGCTCTTCTGTGTATATTTTCCAAACCTGCTCTTGTCCCCTCCAGTTGCTCCATGTAGATTTGACGTCTGGCAAGGTGCATAACTCACTGACAAGCAGGCACACTCCTGCATGAGTTTTCTCTCTCACTAGCTGGATGATACACATTCATTTGCATGTGCTCCACCTCCGACACACCGCCCACCCAACCACCCAGTCACCAGAGCCACCCACAAGCCAACTGGCTCCGTGATTTAATTTGCACAGTGCAGTCATCCAGGCAGCATGTCCTTCTCAATGGAATAATCTCTGGTTCCATGGAATCTTCCGCATTGGAATGCTGCGGAACAAAAAGGATTTAAACATTCAGCTTGCTAGCATTCAATGTACCTGCGGTTTGGTTCTAGCACATGGGTCTTCATCCTGTGGCCCTCCAGCTGCTGTGAAACTACACATCCCAGCATGCCCTGCCACAGTTTTGCTATTAAGGTATGCTAAAACTGAGGCAGGGCATGCTGGGATATGTAGTTCCACAGCAGCTGGAGGGTCGCAGGTTTCCTAGAAAAACTTTAAAAAGTCAATAATCTGGAGAGTTTTTGTAAGATGTTTCTTCCAGCAACCAATGAAGAAACACATTGGTACTTTCGCATGATGAGTGAGTGCTTCAGGATCTCTTGCACTTACATGTGCAGCAGAGTACTGCACTGGAAGCATGCTGGGCCCATAACCCAGAGGTAGGCAGATTGAAACTATCCTTTGCTATATGCATTTTTTTTTGTTCATTAAAGTAATCCAAAACTGGGATTGATATTTTAGCTTTTATTTTTACTTAAAGTACAATAACTTTTACCATTTTAATTTGTTTTAATAGTATATTGACAGTATTGTTTTCTTTCAAAAATCCAATTAATTTTCTTTACCCGATTATTAAAATGGTAATTGACAAAAACAAACTACATTGTCACCAGAAGAGCAATACAAAATGTACAAGTGATATATTAAAATCATCTTTCCAGCTTGAATTTCAATGATGCATTGGGGCAACGATTTTGTGAGAAACATCTTCACCCTTAAATAAAGATTTTCTTAATTCCTTACCTGTGTGCTAATTAGATATCACCTTGTTTTCACATTAAACAGACTTCCACATGAGAAAACAGCAAAGATGCAGTGGCGTTAATGTTTCCTGGTGTCAACCTGTATTATTTCCATAGATATTGAAATGAGGATGCATCTTGCTGCCTTTCCAATGAAGCAAGTTTAATTTAGTAATAGGTGAAAAACCATCCCTACAAAGATGTTAATCAGATACTTGGCTTTGTGGACACTTTTCAGAGAACAAATTTGTTATCATAAAAATAAAGCCAGAAAATGAAGAGCTGTTTAATCACTCAATTGGATTTTTCTGCCAGCATTTTTCTTTTTCTCTGCAACCCACTGCTAAATTGTGCTTCCTAGCTGATTTTTTATAAAATCACTTAATCAAATCTAACTCTGATTACATCAGAGAAGGCCAGGTACCCTACACCATAAGAGGGGGTTTGCAATTTTGACTTGTCTACTTAAATATCACCAAAATCTGATCACAAGGTCAATTACGTCCCTGGGTGGGATTGAACCACCAACCTTTTGACTAATAGGCACTTAGCAACTGTATAAATGTTAAGGATAATGTTAATAAGTTAACCAATGCAAGCATTAACCCGTGCAAGTTGTACCCTGTTTTGAACTTTGAACATGAGCCCCACACCAAAGGAGGTTGGAGGTGTTTAATGCAAACTAGGGGTCAGCCAAGCGCCGCAAAAGGCCACCATGCCCTGCACGCCCCTTTTCTCTTTTCATATGCAGACGAGGGTTGAAGCCAACTTTGACCCACTGCTTGGATGACATCACCATATGCAAATCCATCTGCGGCAGGCCTTCCCCCAGGAATGCTTGCACTAGTTGTTGCATTTGGTTTGTTGTTTGGGGGTGCTTCAGTATTAGGCAGCCTTCTGCCCTCCCATGTTCATCTGAAAATATATGTTCTCCCTGCAGTTGTTGTCCCCAGATGAGAGTTCCCTTGTGCTGCCTCAGTTGAATCTCCTTTACTTGATAGAGATGTGCATGAGCAGCGGCCCTCCCCAGCCCTATTCCAAATCATACTTATTTTGCATAGGAGATACCATGGTCATGAAGATTTTTCTCCCAGGGTGAGGTTCATTCATTGCATTTTGGGTATGCTGACCCCTGTGATTTCCCCAAATGTGGGAAACTTGACTGCATTATTTGTGGTAGTGGGAGGCTGTGTTTGTGATTTCTTCTGGTCAGCTCTGGTAAAAGTCAGATTTCTTTGTCTCAGATTTTCCTTTAGCCTTGTTCTTCTTTCGAGAGTTCCCTTGTGCTGCCTCAGTTGGATCTCCTTCACTTTACAGGGGGGTACCCGAGCAGCAACCCTCCCCAGCTCTAGACCAACTCCTACTTACCTGCCAGGTGAGATACTATGATCATGAAGGTGCTTCTCCCAGGGCAAGGCTCACCCATTGTACTCTGGGTGTGCTGCTCCTGCGATTTCCCCAAATGTGGGAAACTTGACTGCATAATTTGTGTTTCCCCTGGTCGGCTCTCGTATAATTCAGATCTCTTTGTCTCAGGTCTCTCTCCAGCCTAGTTTGCTGTCTGTTTCCACTTCTCTTTTCTTCAGCCGCTTCCTTCTATACCCTTGTGCACTATCCTGACTTCTCCTCCCGTCTGCTTACTTTGTGCCTTCCAATGCACAATGCAAACTACAGGTAGTGCTGCAGGGCCCACACCCTTTTACTTGCCTTACAGAGCAGCTCTGGAGCTGTTACAGTGCCCAGCTGCTGCAAGAAATCAGCTTGAATGCTTCAGGGGCTGGGGCATAGCCAACATGAGCCCCACACCGAAGGAGGGTGGAGGTGTTTAATGCAAACTAGGGGTCAGTCATGTTGGCTATGCCCCAGCCCCTGAAGCATTCAAGCTGATTTCTTGCAGCAGCTGGGCACTGTAACAGCTCCAGAGCTGCTCTGAAAGGCAAGTAAAAGGGTGTGGGCCCTGCAGCACTACCTGTAGTTTGCATTGTGCGTTGGAAGGCACAAAGTAAGCAGACAGGAGGAGAAGTCAAGAGAGTCCACAAGGGTATAGAAGGGAGGGGCTCAAGAAAAAAGAAGTGGAAACAGACAGCAAACTAGGCTGGAGAGAGACCTGAGACAAAGAGATCTGAATTATATGAGAGCCGACCAGGGGAAACACAAATTATGCAGTCAAGTTTCCCACATTTGGGGAAATCGCAGGGGCAGCACACCCAGAGTGCAATGGGTGAGCCTTGCCCTGGGAGAAGCACCTACATGATCATAGTATCTCACCTGGCAGGTAAGTAGGAGTTGGGCTAGAGCTGGGGAGGGTCGCTGCTCGGGCACCCCCCTGTCAAGTGAAGGAGATCCAACTGAGGCAACACAAGGGAACTCTCGAAAGAAGAACAAGGCTAGAGGAAGATCTGAGACAAAGAAATCTGACTTTTACCAGAGCTGACCAGAGGAAAGCACAAACACAGTCCCCCACTACCACAAATAATGCAGTTGAGTTTCCCACATTTGGGGAAATCACAGGGGTCAGCATACCCAGAATGCAATGAATTAACCTAACCCTGGGAGAACAATCTTCATGACCATGGTATCTCCTATGCAAAATAAGTATGATTTGGGATAGGGCTGGGGAGGGCCGCTGCTCAGGCACATCTCTGTCAAGTAAAGGAGATTCAACTGAGGCAGCACAAGGGAACTCTCATCTGGGGACAACAACTGCAGGGAGAACACATATTTTCAGATGAACATGGGAGGGCAGAAGGCTGCCTAATACTGAAGCACCCCCAAACAACAAACCAAATGCAACAACTAGTAAAAGCATTCCTGGGAGAAGGTCTGCAGAAGACGGATTTGCATACGGTGATGTCATCCAAGCAGTGGGCCAAAGTTGGCTGGAACCCTCATCTGCATATGCAAAGAAAAAAGGGTTATGCAGGGCATGGCGGCCTTTTGCGGCGCTTGGATGACCCCTAGTTCGCATTAAACACCTCCATTCTCCTTCGGTGTGGGGCTCATGTTGGCTATGCCCCAGCCCCTGAAGTATTCAAGCTGATTTCTTGCAGCAGCTGGGCACTGTAACAGCTCCAGAGCTGCTCTGTAAGGCAAGTAAAAGGGTGTGGGCCCTGCAGCACTACCTGTAGTTCGCATTGTGCGTTGGAAGGCACAAAGTAAGCAGACAGGAGAAGTCAGGAGAGTGCACAAGGGCATAGAAGGCAGGGGCTCAAGAAAAGAGAAGTGGAAACAGACAGCAAACTAGGCTAAAGAGAGACCTGAGACAAAGAGATCTGAATTATACGAGTAGCCGACCAGAGGAAACACAAATTATGCAATCAAGTGTCCCACATTTGGGGAAATCGTAGGAGCAGCACACCCAGAGTGCAATGGGTGAGCCTTGCCCTGGGAGAAGCACCTTCCTGATCATAGTATCTCACCTGGCAGGTAAGTAAGAGTTGGGCTTGAGCTGGGGAGGGTCGCTGCTCGGGCACCCCCCTGTCAAGTGAAGGAGATCCAACTGAGGCAGCACAAGGAAACTCTCAAAAAGAGAACAAGGCTAGAGGAAGATCTGAGACAAAGAAATCTGACTTTTACCAGAGCTGACCAGAGGAAAGCACAAACACAGTCCCCCACTACCACAAATAATGCAGTCGAGTTTCCCACATTTGGGGAAATCACAGGGGTCAGCATACCCAGAATGCAATGAATGAACCTCACCCTGGGAGAACAATCTTCATGACCATGGTATCTCCTATGCAAAATAAGTATGATTTGGGATAG
The DNA here is from genome assembly GCF_028390025.1 of Pseudophryne corroboree. Taxonomy (NCBI): domain Eukaryota; kingdom Metazoa; phylum Chordata; class Amphibia; order Anura; family Myobatrachidae; genus Pseudophryne; species Pseudophryne corroboree. The sequence goes on from NW_026970175.1 coordinate 271,551, forward strand.
GGCTGGGGAGGGCCGCTGCTCAGGCACATCTCTGTCAAGTAAAGGAGATTCAACTGAGGCAGCACAAGGGAACTCTCATCTGGGGACAACAACTGCAGGGAGAACACATATTTTCAGATGAACATGGGAGAGCAGAAGGCTGCCTAATACTGAAGCACCCCAAACAACAAACCAAATGCAACAAATAGTACAAGCATTCCTGGGGGAAGGTCTGCAGAAGACGGATTTGCATACGGTGATGTCATCCAAGCAGTGGGCCAAAGTTGGCTGGAACCCTCATCTGCATATGAAAAGAGAAAAGGGGTATGCAGGGCATGGCGGCCTTTTGCGGCGCTTGGATGACCCTTAGTTCGCATTAAACACCTCCACCCTCCGTCGGTGTGGGGCTCATGTTGGCTATGCCCCAGCCCCTGAAGCATTCAAGCTGATTTCTTGCAGCAGCTGGGTACTGTAACAGCTCCAGAGCTGCTCTGAAAGGCAAGTAAAAGGGTGTGGGCCCTGCAGCACTACCTGTAGTTTGCATTGTGCGTTGGAAGGCACAAAGTAAGCAGACAGGAGGAGAAGTCAAGAGAGTCCACAAGGGTATAGAAGGGAGGGGCTCAAGAAAAAAGAAGTGGAAACAGACAGCAAACTAGGCTGGAGAGAGACCTGAGACAAAGAGATCTGAATTATATGAGAGCCGACCAGGGGAAACACAAATTATGCAGTCAAGTTTCCCACATTTGGGGAAATCGCAGGGGCAGCACACCCAGAGTGCAATGGGTGAGCCTTGCCCTGGGAGAAGCACCTACATGATCATAGTATCTCACCTGGCAGGTAAGTAGGAGTTGGGCTAGAGCTGGGGAGGGTCGCTGCTCGGGCACCCCCCTGTCAAGTGAAGGAGATCCAACTGAGGCAACACAAGGGAACTCTCGAAAGAAGAACAAGGCTAGAGGAAGATCTGAGACAAAGAAATCTGACTTTTACCAGAGCTGACCAGAGGAAAGCACAAACACAGTCCCCCACTACCACAAATAATGCAGTTGAGTTTCCCACATTTGGGGAAATCACAGGGGTCAGCATACCCAGAATGCAATGAATGAACCTAACCCTGGGAGAACAATCTTCATGACCATGGTATCTCCTATGCAAAATAAGTATGATTTGGGATAGGGCTGGGGAGGGCCGCTGCTCAGGCACATCTCTGTCAAGTAAAGGAGATTCAACTGAGGCAGCACAAGGGAACTCTCATCTGGGGACAACAACTGCAGGGAGAACACATATTTTCAGATGAACATGGGAGGGCAGAAGGCTGCCTAATACTGAAGCACCCCCAAACAACAAACCAAATGCAACAACTAGTAAAAGCATTCCTGGGAGAAGGTCTGCAGAAGACGGATTTGCATACGGTGATGTCATCCAAGCAGTGGGCCAAAGTTGGCTGGAACCCTCATCTGCATATGCAAAGAAAAAAGGGTTATGCAGGGCATGGCGGCCTTTTGCGGTGCTTGGATGACCCCTAGTTCGCATTAAACACCTCCATTCTCCTTCGGTGTGGGGCTCATGTTGGCTATGCCCCAGCCCCTGAAGTATTCAAGCTGATTTCTTGCAGCAGCTGGGCACTGTAACAGCTCCAGAGCTGCTCTGTAAGGCAAGTAAAAGGGTGTGGGCCCTGCAGCACTACCTGTAGTTCGCATTGTGCGTTGGAAGGCACAAAGTAAGCAGACAGGAGAAGTCAGGAGAGTGCACAAGGGCATAGACGGCAGGGGCTCAAGAAAAGAGAAGTGGAAACAGACAGCAAACTAGGCTGGAGAGAGACCTGAGACAAAGAGATCTGAATTATACAAGCGCCGACCAGGGGAAACACAAATTATGCAGTCAAGTTTCCCACATTTGGGGAAATCGCAGGAGCAGCACACCCAGAGTGCAATGGGTGAGCCTTGCCCTGGGAGAAGCACCTTCATGATCATAGTATCTCACCTGGCAGGTATGTAGGAGTTGGGCTAGAGCTGGGGAGGGTCGCTACTCGGGTACCCCCCTGTCAAGTGAAGGAGATCAAACTGAGGCAGCACAATGGAACTCTCGAAAGAAGAACAAGGCTAGAGGAAGATCTGAGACAAAGAAATCTGACTTTTACCAGAGCTGACCAGAGGAAAACACAAAAACAGTCCCCCACTACCACAAATAATGCAGTTGAGTTTCCCACATTTGGGGAAATCACAGGGGTCAGCATACCCAGAATGCAATGAATGAACCTCATCCTGGGAGAACAGTCTTTATGACCATGGTATCTACTATGCAAAATAAGTATGATTTGGGATAGGGCTGGGGAGGGCCGCTGCTCAGGCACATCTCTGTCAAGTAAAGGAGATTCAACTGAGGCAGCACAAGGGAACTCTCATCTGGGGACAACAACTGCAGGGAGAACACATATTTTCAGATGAACATGGGAGGGCAGAAGGCTGCCTAATACTGAAGCACGCCCAAACAACAAACCAAATGCAACAACTAGTACAAGCATTCCTGGGGGAAGGTCTGCAGAAGACGGATTTGCATACGGTGATGTCATCCAAGCAGTGGGCCAAAGTTGGCTGGAACCCTCATCTGCATATGAAAAGAGAAAAGGGGTATGCAGGGCATGGCGGCCTTTTGCGGCGCTTGGATGACCCTTAGTTCGCATTAAACACCCCCACCCTCCTTCGGTGTGGGGCTCATGTTGGCCATGCCCCAGCCCCTGAAGCATTCAAGCTGATTTCTTGCAGCAGCTTGGCACTGTAACAGCTCCAGAGCTGCTCTGTAAGGCAAGTAAAAGGGTGTGGGCCCTGCAGCACTACCTGTAGTTTGCATTGTGCATTGGAAGGCACTTAAGAAAAGAGAAGTGGAAACAGACAGCAAACTAGGCTGGAGAGAGACCTGAGACAAAGAGATCTGAATTATACGAGAGCCGACCAGGGGAAACACAAATTATGCAGTCAAGTTTCCCACATTTGGGGAAATCGCAGGAGCAGCACACCCAGAGTGCAATGGGTGAGCCTTGCCCTGGGAGAAGCACCTACGTGATCATAGTATCTCACCTGGCAGGTAAGTAGGAGTTGGGCTAGAGCTGGGGAGGGTCGCTGCTCGGGTACCCCCCCTGTCAAGTGAAGGAGATCCAACTGAGGCAGCACAAGGGAATTCTCGAAAGAAGAACAAGGCTAGAGGAAGATCTGAGACAAAGAAATCTGACTTTTACCAGAGCTGACCAGAGGAAAACACAAACACAGTCTCCCACTACCACAAATAATGCTGTCGAGTTTCCCACATTTGGGGAAATCACAGGGGTCAGCATACCCAGAATGCAATGAATGAACCTCATACTGGGAGAATAATCTTCATGACCATGGTCTCTCCTATGCAAAATAAGTATGATTTGGGATAGGGCTGGGGAGGGCCGCTGCTCAGGCACATCTCTGTCAAGTAAAGGAGATTCAACTGAGGCAGCATAAAGGAACTCTCATCTGGGGACAACAACTGCAGGGAGAACACATATTTTCAGATGAACATGGGAGGGCAGAAGGCTGCCTAATACAGAAGCACCCCCAAACAACAAACCAAATGCAACAACTAGTGCAAGCATTCCTGGGGGAAGGCCTGCAGCAGATGGATTTGCATATGGTGATGTCATCCAAAGCAGTGGGTCAAAGTTGGCTTCAACCCTCGTCTTTATATGAAAAGAGAAAAGGGGCGTGCAGGGCATGGCGGCCTTTTGCGGCGCTTGGATGACCCCTAGTTCGCATTAAACACCTCCACCCTCCTTCGGTGTGGGGCTCATGTTGGCTATGCCCCAGCCCCTGAAGCATTCAAGCTGATTTCTTGCATTAGCTGGGCACTGTAACTGCTCCAGAGCTGCTCTGTACGGCAAGTAAAAGGGTGTGGGCCCTGCAGCACTACCTGTAGTTTGCATTGTGCATTGGAAGGCACAAAGTAAGCAGACGGGAGAAGTAAGGATAGTGCGCAAGGCCATAGAATGGAGCGGCTTAAGAAAAGAGAAGTGGAAACAGACAGCAAACTAGGCTGGAGAGAGACCTGAGACAAAGAGATCTGAATTATACCAGAGCCGACCAGGGGAAACACAAATTATGCAGTCAAGTTTCCCACATTTGGGGAAATCGCAGGGGCAGCACATCCAGAGTGCAATGGGTGAGCCTTGCCCTGGGAGAAGCACCTTCATGATTATAGCATCTCACCTGGCAGGTAAGTAGAAGTTGGGCTAGAGCTGGGGAGAGTCGCTGCACGGGCACCCCCCTGTCAAGTGAAGGAGATCCAACTGAGGCAGCACAAGGGAACTCTCGAAAGAAGAACAAGGCTAGAGGAAGATCTGAAACAAAGAAATCTGACTTTTACCAGAGCTGACCAGAGGAAAGCACAAACACAGTCCCCCACTACCACAAATAATGCAGTTGAGTTTCCCACATTTGGGGAAATCACAGGGGTCAGCATACCCAGAATGCAATGAATGAACCTCACCCTGGGAGAACAATCTTCAAGACCATGATCTCTCCTATGCAAAATAAGTATGATTTGGGATAGGGCTGGGGAGGGCCGCTGCTCAGGCACATCTCTGTCAAGTAAAGGAGATTCAACTGAGGCAGCACAAGGGAACTCTCATCTGGGGACAACAACTGCAGGGAGAACACATATTTTCAGATGAACATGGGAGGGCAGAAGGCTGCCTAATACTGAAGCACCCCCAAACAACAAACCAAATGCAACAACTAGTGCAAGCATTCCTGGGGGAAGGCCTGCAGCAGATGGATTTGCATATGGTGATGCCATCCAAGCAGTGGGTCAAAGTTGGCTTCAACCCTCGTCTGCATATGAAAAGAGAAAAGGGGCGTGCAGGGCATGGCGGCCTTTTGCGGCGCTTGGATGACCCCTAGTTCGCATTACACACCTCCACCCTCCTTCGGTGTGGGGCTCATGTTGGCTATGCCCCAGCCCCTGAAGCATTCAAGCTGATTTCTTGCAGCAGCTGGGCACTGTAACTGCTCCAGAGCTGCTCTGTAAGGCAAGTAAAAGGGTGTGGGCCCTGCAGCACTACCTGTAGTTTGCATTGTGCGTTGGAAGGCACGAAGTAAGCAGACGGGAGAAGTCAGGATAGTGCGCAAGGGCATAGAAGGGAGCGGCTCAAGAAAAGAGAAGTGGAAACAGACAGCAAACTAGGCTGGAGAGAGACCTGAGACAAAGAGATCTGAATTATACGAGAGATGACCAAGGGAAACACAAATTATGCAGTCAAGTTTCCCACATTTGGGGAAATCGCAGGGGCAGCACAACCAGAGTGCAATGGGTGAGCCTTGCCCTGGGAGAAGCACCTTCATGATCATAGTATCTCACCTGGCAGGTAAGTAGGAGTTGGGCTAGAGCTGGGGAGGGTCACTGCTCGGGCACCCCCCTCTCAAGTGAAAGAGATCCAACTGAGGCAGCACAAGGGAACTCTCGAAAGAAGAACAAGGCTAGAGGAAGATCTGATATAAAGAAATCTGATTTTTACCAGAGCTGACCAGAGGAAAGCACAAACACAGTCCCCCACTACCACAAATAATGCAGTCGAGTTTCCCACATTTGGGGAAATCACAGGGGTCAGCATACCCAAAATGCAATGAATGAACCTCACCCTCGGAGAACAATCTTCATGAAAATGGTATCTCCTATGCAAAATAAGTATGATTTGGGATAGGGCTGGGGAGGGCCGCTGCTCAGGCACATCTCTGTCAAGTAAAGGAGATTCAACTGAGGCAGCACAAGGGAACTCCCATCTGGGGACAACAACTGCAGGGAGAACACATATTTTCAGATGAACATGGGAGGGCAGAAGGCTGCCTAATACTGAAGCACCCCCAAACAACAAACCAAATGCAACAACTAGTACAAGCATTCCTGGGGGAAGTTCTGCAGAAGACGGATTTGCATACGGTGATGTCATCCAAGCAGTGGGCCAAAGTTGGCTGGAACCCTCATCTGCATATGAAAAGAGAAAAGGGGTATGCAGGGCATGGCGGCCTTTTGCGGCGCTTGGATGACCCTTAGTTCACATTAAACACCCCCACCCTCCTTCGGTGTGGGGCTCATGTTTGCTATGCCCCAGCCCCTGAAGCATTCAAGCTGATTTCTTGCAGCAGCTGGGCACTGTAACAGCTCCAGAGCTGCTCTGTACGGCAAGTAAAAGGGTGTGGGCCCTGCAGCACTACCTGTAGTTTGCATTGTGCATTGGAAGGCACTTAAGAAAAGAGAAGTGGAAACAGACAGCAAACTAGGCTGGAGAGAGACCTGAGACAAAGAGATCTGAATTATACGAGAGCCGACCAGGGGAAACACAAATTATGCAGTCAAGTTTCCCACATTTGGGGAAATCGCAGGAGCAGCACACCCAGAGTGCAATGGGTGAGCCTTGCCCTGGGAGAAGCACCTACGTGATCATAGTATCTCACCTGGCAGGTAAGTAGGAGTTGGGCTAGAGCTGGGGAGGGTCGCTGCTCGGGTAACCCCCTGTCAAGTGAAGGAGATCCAACTGAGGCAGCACAAGGGAATTCTCGAAAGAAGAACAAGGCTAGAGGAAGATCTGAGACAAAGAAATCTGACTTTTACCAGAGCTGACCAGAGGAAAACACAAACACAGTCCCCCACTACCACAAATAATGCTGTCGAGTTTCCCACATTTGGGGAAATCACAGGGGTCAGCATACCCAGAATGCAATGAATGAACCTCACACTGGGAGAATAATCTTCATGACCATGGTATCTCCTATGCAAAATAAGTATGATTTGGGATAGGGCTGGGGAGGGCCGCTGCTCAGGCACATCTCTTTCAAGTAAAGGAGATTCAACTGAGGCAGCATAAGGGAACTCTCATCTGGGGACAACAACTGCAGGGAGAACACATATTTTCAGATGAACATGGGAGGGCAGAAGGCTGCCTAATACTGAAGCACCCCCAAACAACAAACCAAATGCAACAACTAGTGCAAGCATTCCTGGGGGAAGGCCTGCAGCAGATGGATTTGCATATGGTGATGTCATCCAAAGCAGTGGGTCAAAGTTGGCTTCAACCCTCGTCTGCATATGAAAAGAGAAAAGGGGCGTGCAGGGCATGGCGGCCTTTTGCGGCGCTTGGATGACCCCTAGTTCGCATTAAACACCTCCACCCTCCTTCGGTGTGGGGCTCATGTTGGCTATGCCCCAGCCCCTGAAGCATTCAAGCTGATTTCTTGCAGTAGCTGGGCACTGTAACTGCTCCAGAGCTGCTCTGTACGGCAAGTAAAAGGGTGTGGGCCCTGCAGCACTACCTGTAGTTTGCATTGTGCATTGGAAGGCACAAAGTAAGCAGACGGGAGAAGTAAGGATAGTGCGCAAGGCCATAGAATGGAGCGGCTTAAGAAAAGAGAAGTGGAAACAGACAGCAAACTAGGCTGGAGAGAGACCTGAGACAAAGAGATCTGAATTATACGAGAGCCGACCAGGGGAAACACAAATTATGCAGTCAAGTTTCCCACATTTGGGGAAATCGCAGGGGCAGCACATCCAGAGTGCAATGGGTGAGCCTTGCCCTGGGAGAAGCACCTTCATGATTATAGTATCTCACCTGGCAGGTAAGTAGAAGTTGGGCTAGAGCTGGGGAGAGTCGCTGCACGGGCACCCCCCTGTCAAGTGAAGGAGATCCAACTGAGGCAGCACAAGGGAACTCTCGAAAGAAGAACAAGGCTAGAGGAAGATCTGAAACAAAGAAATCTGACTTTTACCAGAGCTGACCAGAGGAAAGCACAAACACAGTCCCCCACTACCACAAATAATGCAGTTGAGTTTCCCACATTTGGGGAAATCACAGGGGTCAGCATACCCAGAATGCAATGAATGAACCTCACCCTGGGAGAACAATCTTCAAGACCATGGTCTCTCCTATGCAAAATAAGTATGATTTGGGATAGGGCTGGGGAGGGCCGCTGCTCAGGCACATCTCTTTCAAGTAAAGGAGATTCAACTGAGGCAGCACAAGGGAACTCTCATCTGGGGACAACAACTGCAGGGAGAACACATATTTTCAGATGAACATGGGAGGGCAGAAGGCTGCCTAATACTGAAGCACCCCCAAACAACAAACCAAATGCAACAACCAGTGCAAGCATTCCTGGGGGAAGGCCTGCAGCAGATGGATTTGCATATGGTGATGCCATCCAAGCAGTGGGTCAAAGTTGGCTTCAACCCTCGTCTGCATATGAAAAGAGAAAAGGGGCGTGCAGGGCATGGCGGCCTTTTGCGGCGCTTGGATGACCCCTAGTTCGCATTACACACCTCCACCCTCCTTCGGTGTGGGGCTCATGTTGGCTATGCCCCAGCCCCTGAAGCATTCAAGCTGATTTCTTGCAGCAGCTGGGCACTGTAACTGCTCCAGAGCTGCTCTGTAAGGCAAGTAAAAGGGTGTGGGCCCTGCAGCACTACCTGTAGTTTGCCTTGTGCGTTGGAAGGCACGAAGTAAGCAGACGGGAGAAGTCAGGATAGTGCGCAAGGGCATAGAAGGGAGCGGCTCAAGAAAAGAGAAGTGGAAACAGACAGCAAACTAGGCTGGAGAGAGACCTGAGACAAAGAGATCTGAATTATACGAGAGATGACCAAGGGAAACACAAATTATGCAGTCAAGTTTCCCACATTTGGGGAAATCGCAGGGGCAGCACAACCAGAGTGCAATGGGTGAGCCTTGCCCTGGGAGAAGCACCTTCATGATCATAGTATCTCACCTGGCAGGTAAGTAGGAGTTGGGCTAGAGCTGGGGAGGGTCGCTGCTCGGGCACCCCCCTCTCAAGTGAAAGAGATCCAACTGAGGCAGCACAAGGGAACTCTCGAAAGAAGAACAAGGCTAGAGGAAGATCTGATATAAAGAAATCTGATTTTTACCAGAGCTGACCAGAGGAAAGCACAAACACAGTCCCCCACTACCACAAATAATGCAGTCGAGTTTCCCACATTTGGGGAAATCACAGGGGTCAGCATACCCAGAATGCAATGAATGAACCTCACCCTGGGAGAACAATCTTCATGACCATGGTATCGCCTATGCAAAATAAGTATGATTTGGGATAGGGCTGGGGAGGGCCGCTGCTCAGGCACATCTCTGTCAAGTAAAGGAGATTCAACTGAGGCAGCACAAGGGAACTCTCATCTGGGGACAACAACTGCAGGGAGAACACATATTTTCAGATGAACATGGGAGGGCAGAAGGCTGCCTAATACTGAAGCACCCCCAAACAACAAACCAAATGCAACAACTAGTGCAAGCATTCCTGGGGGAAGGCCTGCAGCAGATGGATTTGCATATGGTGATGTCATCCAAACAGTGGGTCAAAGTTGGCTTCAACCCTCGTCTGCATATGAAAAGAGACAAGGGGCGTGCAGGGCATGGCGGCCTTTTGCGGCGCTTGGATGACCCCTAGTTCGCATTACACACCTCCACCCTCCTTCGGTGTGGGGCTCATGTTGGCTATGCCCCAGCCCCTGAAGCATACAAGCTGATTTCTTGCAGCAGCTGGGCACTGTAACTGCTCCAGAGACGCTCTGTAAGGCAAGTAAAAGGGTGTGGGCCCTGCAGCACTACCTGTAGTTTGCATTGTGCGTTGGAAGGCACGAAGTAAGCAGACGGTAGAAGTCAGGATAGTGCGCAAGGGCATAGAAGGGAGCGGCTCAAGAAAAGAGAAGTGGAAACAGACAGCAAACTAGGCTGGAGAGAGACCTGAGACAAAGAGATCTGAATTATACGAGAGCCGACCAGGGGAAACACAAATTATGCAGTCAAGTTTCCCACATTTGGGGAAAACGCAGAAGCAGCACACCCAGAGTGCAATGGGTGAGCCTTGCCCTGGGAGAAGCACCTTCATGATCATAGTATCTCACCTGGCAGGTAAGTAGGAGTTGGGCTAGAGCTGGGGAGGGTCGCTGCTCGAGCATCCCCCTGTCAAGTAAAGGAGATTCAACTGAGGCAGCACAAGGGAACTCTCATCTGGGGACAACAACTGCAGGGAGAACACATATTTTCAGATAAAAATCTTGGTCATGCTCTGGTTTCTCTTCAGAACGAACAAATCTTTCGCCTTTTACTAAAGATTTCCGTGGAGAGGAGCAAAACCGAGTTTTATCTCAATTTTTGCATGCCCCATCTTTTTGGGGTTTCTTTTATCGGTTTAAAGATAGAATGAGTGTGCTTTAATGAAAGCTCATTTGCATAGAAATGACAGTAAATGTTTGTTTCTTTTCAAACAGAACTTTCTTGACCATGCTACTTGCTTGAAAGATCTGGGAGCACATGGAATACAGTACAAACCATGCTTATAGCAAGGAGAAGACAGGTGAGAAATCTGCTTTCTTTCAAATTGGGCGCTCACTTTGATCTGAATGAGGACTGCTGGCACGGCACTCAGGCGACAGGTGGAATCTTGGTCATGCTCTGGTTTCTCTTCAGAACGAACAAATCTTTCGCCTTTTACTAAAGATTTCCGTGGAGAGGAGCAAAACTGAGTTTTATCTCAATTTTTGCATGCCCCATATTATTGGGGTTTCTTTTATCGGATTAAAGACAGAACGAGTGTGCTTTCTTGTTAGCTTTAATGTAAGTTTATTTGCAGAACAATGACAATAAATGTCTGTTTCTTTTCAAGCAGAACTTTCTTGACCATACTAATTGCTTGAAAGATCTGGGAGCACATGGAAAAGAGTACAAACCATGCTTATAGCAAGGGGAAGCCTGGTGAGAAATCTGCTTTCTTTCTTTCAAATTGGGTGCTCACTTTGAGCTGAATGAGGACTGCTGGCATGGCACTCAGGCGACAGGTGGAATCTTGGTCATGCTCTGGTTTCTCTTCAGAACGAACAAATCTTTCGCCTTTTACTAAAGATTTCCGTGGAGAGTAGCAAAACTGAGTTTTATCTCAATTTTTGCATGCCCCGTCTTATTGGGGTTTCTTTTATCAGTTTAAAGATAGAATGAGTGTGCTTTAATGTAAGCACATTTGCATAGAAATGACAGTAAATGTTTGTTTCTTTTCAAACAGAACTTTCTTGACTATACTAATTGCTTGAAAGATGTGGGAGCACATGGAAAAGAGTACAAACCATGTTTATAGCAAGGGGAAGCCTGGTGAGAAATCTGCTTTCTTTCTTTCTTTCAAATTGGGTGCTCACTTTGAGCTGAATGAGGACTGCTGGCATGGCACTCAGGCGACAGGTAGAATCTTGGTCATCCTGTGGTTTCTCTTCAGAACGAACAAATCTTTCGCCTTTTACTAAAGATTTCCGTGAAGAGGAGCAAAACTGAGTTTTATCTCAATTTTTGCATGCCCCATCTTATTGGGGTTTTATTTTATCGGTTTAAAGATAGAACGAGTGTGCTTTAATGTAAGCTCATTTGCATAGAAATGACAGTCAATGTTTGTTTCTTTTCAAACAGAACTTTCTTGACCACACTAATTGTTTGAAAGATCTGGGAGCACATGGAAAAGAGTACAAACCATGTTTATAGCAAGGGGAAGCCTGGTGAGAAATCTGCTTTCTTTCATTCAAATTGGGTGCTCACTTTGAGCTGAATGAGAACTGCTGGCATGGCACTCAGGCGACAGGTGGAATCTTGGTCATGCTCTGGTTTCTCTTCAGAACTAACAAATATTTCGCCTTTTATTAAAGATTTCCGTGGAGAGGAGCAAAACTGAGTTTTATCTCAATTTTTGCATGCCCCATATTATTGGGGTTTCTTTTATCAGTTTAAAGACAGAACGAGTGTGCTTTCTTGTTAGCTTTAATGTAAGTTTATTTGCATAACAATGACAGTAAATGTTTGTTTCTTTTCAAACAGAACTTTCTTGACCATGCTACTTGCTTGAAAGATCTGGGAGCACATGGAAAACAGTACAAACCATGCAGTATCACAAGAGCCTTTATTTGATCTTTCATGAAGATAGAGCAGAATTGAGGACACGTCAACAATTTCTGCCAAAGGTGGTTCATCTTTCCACATGGTGCCTTTGGCCACTGACACCTTCGTTGAGTCAAAGTCTCTGGCTGTGGTCAGAACTTTGAAAATTTATGTCACCAGAACGGTTCAGATTAGGAAAACAGAGGCTCTGTTTGTCCTGTATGCTCCCAACAGGATTGGGTGTCCTGCTTCCATGCAGACCATTATGCGCTGAATCTGTGGTAAGATTCAGCATGCTCATTCCACGGCAGGATTGCCGTTACTGAATTAGGTGAAGACCCATTCTACTAGAAAGGTGGGTTCATCCTGGGCAGCTGGTCGGGGAGTCTCAGCATTGCAACTTTGCCGAGCAGCTATTTAGTAAACACTTTTGCTAAGTTTTACAAGTTTGATACCTTGGCTGATGATAACCTCAAGTTGGGTCATTCGGTGCTGCAGAGTCGTACGCACTCTCCCACCCGTTCAAGAGCTTTGGTATAACCCCATGGTTCTTAATGTGACCCCAGCATCCTCTAGGTCGTATGAGAAAATAGGATTTTAATACCTACTGGTAAATCCTTTTCTCTTAGTACGTAGAGGATGCTGGGCACCCGTCCCAGTCCATACTGTGTCTGCAGTTATTACTTGTGGTTATACACATGTTGTGTTACGGTTCTGGTCAGCTTTTTGCTGCAATTGTTCATGCCGTTGGCTTGTGTTCTGTTGAATGCCACGTTCTGCGGCATGCTTAAGGTGTGAGCTGGTAAGATGCTCACCTTAGTTTAAAAATAAATCCTTTCCTCGAAATGTCCGTCTCCCTGGGCACAGTTCCTATAACTGGAGTCTGGAGGAGGGGCATAGAGGGAGGAGCCAGTTCACACCCTTTGAAAGTCTTAAAGTGCCCATGTCTCTTGCGGATCCCGTCTATACCCCATGGTTCTTAATGTGACCCCAGCATCCTTTACGGATCTTTTTTCTTGAGCCCCTCCCTTTTATACCCTTGTGCACTATCCTGACTTCTCCTCCTGTCTGCTTACTTTGTGCCTTCCAATGCACAATGCAAACTACACACCCTTTTACTTGCCTTACAGAGCAGCTCTGGAGCTGTTACAGTGCCCAGCTGCTGCAAGAAATCAGCATGAATGCTTCAGGGGATGGGGCATGGCCAACATGAGCCCCACACCAAAGGAGGGTGGGGGTGTTTAATGCAAACTAGGGGTCATCCAAGCACTGCAAAAGGCCGCCATGCCCTGCATGCCCCTTTTCTCTTTTTATATGCAGATGAGGGTTCCAGCCAACTTTGGCCCACTGCTTGGATGACATCACCGTATGCAAATCCGTCTGCTGCAGACCTTCCCCCAGGAATGCTTGTACTAGTTGTTGGATATGGTTTGATATTTGATGGTGCTTCAGTATTAGGCAGCCTTCCGCCCTCCCATGTTCATCTGAAAAGATGTGGTCTCCCTGCAGTTGTTGTCCCCAGACGAGAGTTCCCTTGTGCTTCCTCAGTTGAATCTCCTTAACTTGACGGGGGAGGGGCTGCCCGAGCTGCCACCCTCCCCAGCCCTATCCCAACTCATACTTATTTTACATATTAGATCTCTTGATCATGAAGATTGTTCTCACAGGGTGAGGTTCATCCATTATATTTTAAAATAGGAAGGTACAAATTACATATTTGAATTGCATCTATGTGCTGGATTCAAATGCCCCCCCCCTTCCTTTCTCAATTGTGCCCGTCAGCAGCTATTCTAAGGTCGCTGCCAATGGGTGTGACACATTAATTTCTTCTGTGGGGTACACTGGACTCCACAAGGATTCACATTGGGGTGTAGAGTAGGATCTTGATCTGAGGCACCAACCGGCTCAAAGCTTTTGACTGTTCCCAAGATGCTCAGCGCATCCTCCTCTATAACCCCGCTTCCATGAACAGGGAGCTCAGTTTGTAGTTGGTGCCTTCAGTAGCAGGCCACTTAACAGGGGCCTGCCTCAGGCAGCCTATTCTTAGCTATTAATTTTGACAAGAAAAGAAGAACTTGTTTTATGAGAATCTACAAGGGCTGCAGCAGGCTAGGTCTAATAGACATCTTTACTGCAGCTTCATCACTCCCAGCGGCGCTGTATACTCCCGTGCCCTGGTTGCTGGGTCACTGCAGCGGAGGCTCCGGTTTCTTCCTAAGGTCAGTCACACACACACACCGCCCTTCCGGATCACGAGGCCGCTGATTAAGGGGAGCGTGGCCGTAGGGGGTGGGCCGTGTGCGCACTGGGGTGGACACTGATTACTGGGCAGCCGCTCCACTAGCCACCAGGTACAGTTAAGGAGCACAGGTCTGGGGGTTTTTCTCCTATATTAACCCAATTTTGTACTGCCCGCAGCGCATTGTGATAGGTAATAGGGCCTGATTCAGGTTGGATTGCAATCACAATAAGCGATCCAACTGCAAAAATTGCTAAGAGCATACGCATGTGCCTGCATGCGATCGCCTCTGCCTGTCAATCGGGGCAGGGGGGGAGAGTGGGGTCAGCAACACTCCATTTCCAAGTCAGGGATGGAGCAGTGCGGGGGCAAGGCTTCAAAATGGGGTCTGCAATGGAGGAGACACAGGGGGCGTGGTCACAGCGGCTGTATGACATCACATTCAGCCGCTGTGATCACAAAAATGGTGGCGGCTTCCTGCGCGCACATACAGTCTGCACCAGCAGGAGGCTACACCATTGTTTATGATCACGCTGAACTGCAGTGCGACTGCAATTACAGCATGGTCAAGAAGGGAGGTGTCATACTGGGTGGCCATGCCCTGTCACTGTGCAGGAGCCAGCACCGCTTACACACTAGTCCCCGGGTGCAGCACCCAACCCCCGGGACACCCGGAGCAACAAAATGTAGATTCAGGCCACCAGGCCACGCCCCTACCTATGAAATCATGCCTCCTTTTTACCATTGCGCTGCTTATTTGCACGCACTGCATTACAATCTCCCTCGACACCTCTCTGGGTGTCACCAGTGATAGTGACACCTCTGCCATGCTTGTAGCAGCTAGTCCAAAGATCTATGCCTCAAGCCCTGAGTGTTTGCCCTTGTGACTTGTTGATCATCATAGCGAAGCAGATGCTTACAGAAAACTGCAGGGGCTTAGATTGAAAATAAAAAAAATTGATGGGTATAAGGTAGAGAGGAGCGGGTTCGGTTCTCCGAGAACCGAATTCCCCACGAACTCCACGTGGTTTACACTGGTCTGAGGCAGGCTCGGTTGTTCCCGCCTGACTCGGAAAACCTGAACAAGGGAAAATGTCATCATCCCGCTGTCGGATTCTCGCGAGATTCGGATATTATATATAGAGCAGCGCGTTGCCGCCATTTTTACTCGTGCATTGAAGAGAGAGCGGAGAGGACGTGGCTATGTTCTCTCAGTGGAAATCTCAATATCAGTGCTCAGTATCAGTGGTTACTTATTGCTGCTCAGTAATACTAGTAGTGTGTCTCTCCTGCTCAGTGTCAGTTCTCAGTAGTATCCTCATCAGTGCTCAGTATCACTGCTCATTGTCTTGTGCTGCATTGTGGTGCTCAGCATACTACAGTACATTACTAATAGTCCAGTGCTGCATCTTGCTGCTCAGTGTCAGTTCTAGTATCCTCATCAGTGCTCACTATCACTGCTCATTGCATTGTGGTGTTCTGTATACTACAGTAATATAGTAACATATAGTAACATAGTTTTTGAGGTTGAATAGAGGCAAATTGCCCATCGTGTTCAACCTGTTTTAAGTTGTGATGATTCTACATACTTGCTGAATAATGTTTTATGACTAGTTAGCTACTATAACTCATGTTACCCCCGGATTAACCATGTTGATATTTTAAGTATTATAACCTTGGATAGCTTTTTCATTCAGAAATGTATCCATTCCTTTTTTAAATCCAATTACAGAGTCCGCCATTACCACCTTCCCTGGCAGGGAATTCCACATCCTGATTGCCCTAACAGTGAAGAAACCTTTCCTCCATTGCGTTCTGAACTTTCCTCCAGTCGCAGCGAGTGACCACGTGTTCTTTTAATAAATAATTCCTCTGATAACTCTTTGTTATGTATCTTTACATATTTGAAGATATTAATAATATCTCCTCTTAGGCACCTCTTTTCTAGTGTATACATATTCAGCCTAGTAAGTCTTTCCTTATAGTCCAGTACTTTTAGGCCTTTAATCAATTTAGTCTTCAGGATCTCTCGGACTTCCATGAGCAGCAGAGTAGTGCAATGGAAGGATGCTGGGCGCATAACCCAGAGGTCGATTAATCGAAACTATCCTCTGCTATGTGCATTTTTTTTTATAATTAAAGTAATCAAAAACTGGGATTGATATTTTGGCTCTTTTATTTTTACTTAAAGTACAATAACTTTTATCATTTTAATTTGTTTTAATAGTATATTGACAGCATTGTTTTCTTTAAAAAATCCACTTAATTTTCTTTACCCTATCACTGAAATGGTAATTGACAAAAACAAACTACATTGTCACCAGAAGAGCAATGCAAAATGTACAAGTGATATATTAAAATCATCTTCCATCTTGAATTTCAATGATGCATTGGGACAACAATTTTGTGAGAAACATCTTCACCCATAAAGAAAGATTTTCTTAATTCCTTATCTGTGTGCTGATTAGATATTACCTTGTTTTCACATTAAACAGACTTCCACATGAGAAAGCAGCAAGGATGCAGTAACGTTTATGTTTCCTGGTGTCAACCTGTATTATTTCAGTAGACATTGAAATGAGGATGCATCTTGCTGCCTTTCCAATGTAGCAAGTTTAATTCAGTAATAGGTGAAAAAACATTCCTACAAAGGTGTTAATCAGAGACTTGGCTTTGTGGACACTTTTCAGAGAGCAAATTTGTTAGCATAAAAATAAAGTCAGAAAATGAAGAGCTGTTTAATCACTCAATTGGACTTTTCTGCCAGCATAATTTTTTTTTCTCTGCAACCCACTGCTAAATTGTGCTTCCTAGCTGTTTTTTATAAAATCACTTAATCAAATCTAACTCTGATTACATCAGAGAAGGCCAGGTACCCTACACCATAAGAGGGGGTTTGAAATTTTGACTTGTCTACTTAAAGATCACCAAAATCTGATCACAAGGTCAATTACATCCCTGGGTGGGATTGAACCACCAACCTTTTGGTTAATAGCCAAACATGCTAACCGATTGCACCACAGAGACACCTCGTAAAAGTCCATTCTGACAAAGGCTAATAAGCATTCATCTAGAACGTTTCCTAGAAAAACTTTAAAAAGTCAATAATCTGGAGAGTTTTTGTAAGAAACACATTGCTACTTTCCCATGATGAGTGAGTGCTTCAGGATCTCTTGCACTTACATGAGCAGCAGAGTACTGCAACGGAAGCATGCTGGGCCCATAACCCAGATGTAGGCAGATTGAAACTATCTTCTGCTATATGCATTGTTTTTTGTTAATTAAAGTAATCCAAAACTGGGATTGATATTTTGGCTCTTTTATTTTTACTTAAAGTACAATAACTTTTACCATTTTAATTTGTTTTAATAGTAAATTGACAGTATTGTTTTCTTTCAAAAATCCACTTAATTTTCTTTACCCTATTATTAAAATGGTAATTGACAAAAACAAACTACATTGTCACCAGAAGAGCAGTATAAAATGTACAAGTGATATATTAAAATCATCATTCCAGCTTGAATTTCAATGATGCTTTGGTGCAACAATTTTGTGAGAAACATCTTCACCCATAAAGAAAGATTTTCTTAATTCCTTACCTGTGTGCTGATTAGATATCACCTTGTTTTCACATTAAACAGACTTCCCCATGAGGAAGCAGCAAGGATGCAGTGACGTTTATGTTTCCTGGTGTCAACCTGTATTATTTCAGTAGACATTGAAATGAGGATGCATCTTGCTGCCTTTCCAATGAAGCAAGTTTAATTCAGTAATAGGTGAAAAACCATTCCTACAAAGGTGTTAATCAGAGACTTTACTTTGTGGACACTTTTCAGAGAGCAAATTTGTTAGCATAAACATAAAATCAGAAAATGAAGAGCTGTTTAATCACTCAATTGGACTTTTCTGCCAGCATAGTTTTTTTTCTCTGCAACCCACTGCTAAATTGTGCTTCCTAGCTGTTTTTTATAAAATCACTTAATCAAATCTAACTCTGATTACATCAGAGAAGGCCAGGTACCCTACACCATAAGAGGGAGTTTGACATTTTGACTTGTCTACTTAAAGATTACCAAAATCTAATCACAAGGTCAATTACATCCATGGGTGGGATTGAACCACCAACCTTTTGGTTAATAGCCAAACATGCTAACCGATTGCACCACAGAGACACCTCGTAAAAGTATATACTGACAAAGGCTAATAAGCATTCATCTAGAACGTTTCCTAGAAAAACTTTAAAAAGTCAATAATCTGGAGAGTTTTTGTAAGAAACACATTGGTACTTTCCCATGATGAGTGAGTGCTTCAGGATCTCTTGCACTTACATGAGCAGCAGAGTACTGCAACGGAAGCATGCTGGGCCCATAACCCAGAGGTAGGCAGATTGAAACTATCCTCTGCTATATGCATTGTTTTTTGTTAATTAAAGTAATCCAAAACTGGGATTGATATTTTGGCTCTTTTATTTTTACTTAAAGTACAATAACTTTTACCATTTTAATTTGTTTTAATAGTATATTGACAGTATTGTTTTCTTTCAAAAATCCACTTAATTTTCTTTACCCTATTATTAAAATGGTAATTGACAAAAACAAACTACATTGTCACCAGAAGAGCAGTACAAAATGTACAAGTGATATATTAAAATCATCTTTCCAGCTTGAATTTCAATGATGCTTTGGTGCAACAATTTTGTGAGAAACATCTTCACCCATAAAGAAAGATTTTCTTAATTCCTTACCTGTGTGCTGATTAGATATCACCTTGTTTTCACATTAAACAGACTTCCCCATGAGGAAGCAGCAAGGATGCAGTGACGTTTATGTTTCCTGGTGTCAACCTGTATTATTTCAGTAGACATTGAAATGAGGATGCATCTTGCTGCCTTTCCAATGAAGCAAGTTTAATTCAGTAATAGGTGAAAAACCATCCCTACAAAGGTGTTAATCAGAGACTTGGCTTTGTGGACACTTTTCAGAGAGCAAATTTGTTAGCATAAACATAAAATCAGAAAATGAAGAGCTGTTTCGTCACTAAATTGGACTTTTCTGCCAGCATAATTTTTTTTCTCTGCAACCCACTGCTAAATTGTGCTTCCTAGCTGTTTTTTTATAAAATCACTTAATCAAATCTAACTCTGATTACATCAGAGAAGGCCAGGTACCCTACACCATAAGAGGGGGTTTGAAATTTTGACTTGTCTATTTAAAGATCACCAAAATCTGATTACAAGGTTATTTACATCCCTGGGTGGGATTGAACCACCAACCTTTTGGTTAATAGCCAAACATGCTAACCGATTGCGCCACATAGACACCTTGCAAAAGTAGATACTGACAAAGGCTAATAAGCATTTATCTAGAATGTTTCCTAGAAAAACTTTAAAAAGTCAATAATCTGGAGAATTTTTGTAAGAAACACATTGGTACTTTCCCATGATGAGTGAGTGCTTCAGGATCTCTTTCACTTACATGAGCAGCAGAGTACTGCAACGGAAGCATGCTGGGCCCATAACCCAGAGGTAGGCAGATTGAAACTATCCTCTGCTATATGCATTGTTTTTTGTTAATTAAAGTAATCCAAAACTGGGATTGATATTTTGGCTCTTTTATTTTTACTTAAAGTACAATAACTTTTACCATTTTAATTTGTTTTAATAGTATATTGACAGTATTGTTTTCTTTCAAAAATCCACTTAATTTTCTTTACCCTATTATTAAAATGGTAATTGACAAAAACAAACTACATTGTCACCAGAAGAGCAGTACAAAATGTACAAGTGATATATTAAAATCATCTTTCCAGCTTGAATTTCAATGATGCTTTGGTGCAACAATTTTGTGAGAAACATCTTCACCCATAAAGAAAGATTTTCTTAATTCCTTACCTGTGTGCTGATTAGATATCACCTTGTTTTCACATTAAACAGACTTCCCCATGAGGAAGCAGCAAGGATGCAGTGACGTTTATGTTTCCTGGTGTCAACCTGTATTATTTCAGTAGACATTGAAATGAGGATGCATCTTGCTGCCTTTCCAATGAAGCAAGTTTAATTCAGTAATAGGTGAAAAACCATCCCTACAAAGGTGTTAATCAGAGACTTGGCTTTGTGGACACTTTTCAGAGAGCAAATTTGTTAGCATAAACATAAAATCAGAAAATGAAGAGCTGTTTCGTCACTAAATTGGACTTTTCTGCCAGCATAATTTTTTTTCTCTGCAACCCACTGCTAAATTGTGCTTCCTAGCTGTTTTTTTATAAAATCACTTAATCAAATCTAACTCTGATTACATCAGAGAAGGCCAGGTACCCTACACCATAAGAGGGGGTTTGAAATTTTGACTTGTCTATTTAAAGATCACCAAAATCTGATTACAAGGTTATTTACATCCCTGGGTGGGATTGAACCACCAACCTTTTGGTTAATAGCCAAACATGCTAACCGATTGCGCCACATAGACACCTTGCAAAAGTAGATACTGACAAAGGCTAATAAGCATTTATCTAGAACGTTTCCTAGAAAAACTTTAAAAAGTCAATAATCTGGAGAATTTTTGTAAGAAACACATTGGTACTTTCCCATGATGAGTGAGTGCTTCAGGATCTCTTTCACTTACATGGGCTATTAACCAAAAGGTTGGTGGTTCAATCCCACCCAGGGATGTAATTGACCTTGTGATCAGATTTTGGTGATCTTTAAGTAGACAAGTCAAAATGTCAAACCCCCTCTTATGGTGTAGGGTACCTGGCCTTCTCTGACGTAATCAGAGTTAGATTTAATTAAGTGATTTTATAAAAAACAGCTAGGAAGCACAATTTAGCAGTGGGTTGCAGAGAAAAAAATAACATTTTAAACCTACCGGTAAATTTTTTTTCTCGTAGTCCGTAGAGGATGATGGGGACTCCGTAAGGACCATGGGGGATAGACGGGCTCCGCAGCAGACATGGGCACTTTAAGAAAGACTTTAGATCTGGGTGTGCACTGGCTCCTCCCTCTATGCCCCTCCTCCATACCTCAGTTAGAGAAACTGTGCCCAGAGGAGACGGACAGTACGAGGAAAGGATTTTTGTTAATCCAAGGTCAAGATTCATACCAGCCACACCAATCACACCGTATAACTTGTGATATACTACCCAGTTAACAGTATGAAAACAACATAGCATCAGTCCAAGACCGATGAAAACTAACATATAACCCTTATGTAAGCAATAACTATATACAAGTCTTGCAGAAGTAGTCCGCACTTGGGACGGGCACCCAGCATCCTCTACGGACTACGAGAAAAAGATTTACCGGTAGGTTTAAAATCTTATTTTCTCTTACGTCCTAAAAGATGCTGGGGACTCCGTAAGGACCATGGGGATTATACCAAAGCTCCCAAACGGGCTCCTGCGGATGACTCTGCAGCACCGATTGAGCAAACAGGAGGTCCTCCTCAGCCAGGGTATCAAACTTATAGAACTTTGCAAAGGTGTTTGAACCCGACCAAGTAGCAGCTCGGCACAGCTGTAGTGCCGAGACCCCCGGGCAGCTGCCCAAGAAGAGCCCACCTTCCTAGTGGAATGGGCCTTGACTGAATTAGGCAACGGCAATCCCGCCATAGAATGCGCCTGCTGAATCGTGTTACAGATCCAGAGAGCAATAGTCTGATTTGAAGCAGGGGTGCCAATCTTGTTGGCTGCATACAGGACAAACAGTGCTTCTGTTTTTCTGACTCTAGCCGTTCTGGCCACGTAAATTTTCAAAGCCCTGACCACATCAAGGGACTCGGAATCCTCCAAGTCACGCGTAGCCACAGGCACCACAATAGGTTGGTTCATATGAAAGGATGAGTCCACTTTTAGCAGGAATTGAGGACGGGTCTGCAATTCCGCTCTATCCATATGGAAAACCAGATAGGGGATTTTATGTGATAAAGCTGCTAATTCCGACACTCGCCTAGCGGAAGCCAAGGCTAATAACATGACCACCTTCCAAGTGAGATATTTAAACTCCACCATTTTAAGTGGTTCAAACCATAACCTTAACACCACGTTAAGGTCCCAAGGGACCACCGGAGGTACAAAAGGAGGCTGAATATGCAGTACTCCCTTCACAAAAGTTTGTACTTACTTCAGGAAGAGAGGCCAATTCCTTTTGAAAGAAAATGGATAAGGCCAAAATCTGAACCTTAATAGAGCCTAATTTTAGGCCCAAATTCACTCCAGTTTGTAGGAAGTGAAGGAAGTGGCCCAGGTGGAATTCTTACGTATGAGCATTCCTGGCCTCACACAAAGAAACATATTTTCGCCATATACAGTGATAATGTTTAGATGTCACGTCCTTCCTAGCCTTTATTAGCGTAGGAATGACCTCATCTGGAATACCCTTTTCCGCTAGGATCCGGCGTTCAACCGCCATGCCGTCAAACGCAGCCGCGGTAAGTCTTGGAACAGACAGGGCCCCTGTTGCAACAGGTCCTGTCTTAGAGGAAGTGGCCACGGATCTTCTGTGAGCATTTCCTGCAGATCTGGATACCAGGTCCTTCGCGGCCAATCTGGAACAATGAGAATTGTTCTTACTCCTCTTTTTCTTACTATTATCAACACCTTGGGTATGAGAGGTAGAGGAGGAAATACATAGACCGACCGGAACACCCACGGTGTCACTAGGGCGTCTACAGCTACTGCCCGAGGGTCTCTTGACCTGTTGCAATACCTCTGTAGCTTTTTGTTGAGGCGGGACGCCATCATGTCTATCTGGAACAGTCCCCACCGACTTGCAATCTGTGCGAAGACTTCCTGATGGAGTCCCCACTCTCCTGGATGTAGGTCGTGTCTGCTGAGGAAGTCTGCATCCCAGTTGTCCACTCCCGGAATGAACACTGCTGACAGTGCGCTTTGATAAAGCTAAATATTTATCTTATTTAAAACCCTTTGTGAGGTCTAAGAACACTGTACGCTATTTGCGTATGGAGTACTGTAAGGGTACGCTCGTTGCGTAACAATCGCTTAGCCGTGGTCGAGACGCTCAAGCGTCACGTTCGCTCACGGCCAAGAGATCACAGGCAGGCACGCTATTGGCTGCTGACTAACGTAATGGTTCGCTATAGCATAACGGACGCTGTATCGGGAGCGGGCTGCTCGAGCGATACAGACGCTCACGAGAATACGCTGTTGGTATCGGGCACACTTATAGGTGAGCGACTACCGTAATGCGACGCTATCAGCGTAGCGGACGCTCGAGACCACGAGGAGATCACGAGCGGCGCCGACGCTCACAATGTTAAACCTTTATGTCTAAACCACAAACAATGTAATTTGCTGTAAAACCTTAGTGTAGAGATAGGGTGTAAATGCAACACTGTATAACCTTATTAACTCAAAAGCTGTTCGAGCGTCACCGACGCTCTGAGAATACTTAACACTATAAGAAATACACAAATACCGTGCTTAGGGTCCAACGCCTAATATATATATTATGAATGTTATACTTGCAAAAGAATTAATACAATACAAGTCATACACTACAATATAACATAGACTAACTAACCAGGTAACTACACAGTAAATACAATACAAGTACGTTTAAGAGAAAATGAGAGAAAGAGAAGAGAGAGAGAGAAAGATATGGCCCATAATAACAAGAAAAGACAATATGATTACGGAGAAAACTTACGCACAAAGGAAACGATCGCATGCGCCTCTGGACATCCAGCTCCCGATTTTCAGCAATGATAACCGATGAAGAGTGAGTGCTGGATGTGATCGGCCTGTCTATTTATGCCCCACACACAATACAATTCAATGGTCCCTACAATCTCATTGTTCATTGGACACAGGAATTCGTCTTCGCATTATAACAAAAGGTCATAGGTTGATTCATACAGGTGGGCTGTGACTATTTCCAACAGCTCAGGTGGGAGGGAAACTGGGTTTCCCGCCGCATGGATAAGTAAGTGCAAATACAGTAAATGTTCATAAACTTCTTATGTCCATAACTATTCGCACGAGCGATTGATCCGCTTCAAACCAACACCGGAATATTGCTAATTAAATACTCTTCCGATGGATACTAAACACCACTGTATTACTCCTGTCTGACCCTTCGTATCAAACAATGAGGGATCTCTCTGTCCAGGAACATACTACATTAACTAAACTTTCAGAATCTATCAAAGGGACCATAATCTACAAAATGCATTATATGGTGAAAATATGTAACGAAAGAGTCGCCCGCTAGACGCACACAATCTCTACCGTAAATGTGCATACCGTGCGCCTGCGGGTGCCCGCAACAGCGAGTATGCGCACGCACGGTAGAGCGCACGCATGCGCAGCAGGGACACATATGAGGTGCAAATATGGCAGTGTGCATCGTGATATTTTTCTGACTTTGACAGTCCACCCTTTGGCAGTCAACAATAACTGCCACTTCCTAAAACATTTCAAAAAGAGAAAAATATATGTCAGGGGTTAATACATTTACATGGTTGGGTAGGGGAGGAGAGGAGAAGGTAGGAAAAGGGTATGACCTAGTGAGATAGCAGAAGCATGTGTGTATGAATCCATGTTTGGGGGGTCATGTATCATCGTGCCGTACGTGTTTTAAATCAAGCTTTGAGGTATTGCGAAGTATACATTTGAATTCCTTCTTATCCCGTGGTACGGGTCTGTGGATGGGCTGTCAAACTTTACCGAGCTTTTTTCGGATTTTGGTTGTAACAAAAATGGGGAGCACATTTTAGTTGATGATACATGAATGGGGGAATATGTGATTGCTGATATCTGTGCCTGTATTCCCTATACTATGTGTGTAATTACCTGAAGGTTGTAGAGATGAAGAAAATACATAGTTACGGTAAATGCAGTGGTATTCTATGTCAGGTTAATGAACATTCGTCGATTGAGGTCTTGTTTGGTGTCTGTTGAATGCAGTCTTCTTTGTGCTTTTGCCCATAAGGTGCGAGCAAAAAGCTTTGTCAATGTCCATAGATTTACAAAAGTGTTGGGCTAGAGTAATTTTAAAATTTCTAGGGAAACTGGGGATCTATGGCATAGTTCATCAAAAATCTGTGTATAAGGTTGTCAAAACTTCTTCTTTAATCCATCTGTTGTCTGTATATCGGCTCATCAAATTCCTCGTCCAAGTGGGTCTTTTTACCTCAGAGGAAAACGGAAAAACAGGTGAAAGAAACGGACCGTAGAAATCGCATTACAATTTCCTCACTCCTTAAACTCATCACCCTGGTACTTCGTTTGCACTTCGTTAAAGCCTGACCGCATCTAAATATCAAGCCAATCGTTATGATAACACCTAAGATACATAGGAGAAACTTCCCTACATCCATTATAACTCCTTGAGCCCATTCTCCTAAACCGGAGAACCAATTTCGCGGGTTCAACCATGACACCCAACTAGTCAGCTCATTACTCACAGCAGCAAGGGTGAGATTGTGTCTCCTGCGAAATTCCCACTTCAATTGGAGAATATCGTCCATCTTTTGGTCTATGACCTCGACCGGGTCCTCGGTACTATTCGTTATATATGTGCAGCATTTCACGCCGTACTGCGTTGCCAGTGTGACACAATATCCACCTGTTACTGCTGTGAGATAATTGAGAATCATTCTATGCTGAACTAGTTCTGTTTTATAAGCTTGAAGTTCTCTTCCAGTATACCTAAACGTGTCATCATACATTTCTGTGATATTGTCTAACAAATTTGCGAGCGCAGATATGTATTTATAATTCAACACTCCTCTGGCGGTGCGAGTGAGGTCTAACGCAAGTAGAAACTGAATCCCGGTGGATTCATGGATCATGTCAGAGGCCGGGTGCTCTGTTCTTTCTATCAGGTGCCGTTTAACTACGTGCTCGTAATGGGTGTGAGTATAAGGAGTTTGGGCAACACGGTGTATGTCTTTCATTTTGGCATGTGATACAGTCATTACCTCAGGCAATACTTTTCCAATATAACACAATCCTTCAGAGTTTGGGGCAAGCCACTTATACGCCTTCCTCCCGCATATGAAATATGCATCATCGGGGAGAACATATGGGACGGAGTAGGACATAACCATATTACACATTTTCCATGTGAAATCTCCTAACCCTAATTCTCCCATCTGTCTAGTACACGTATCAGCTTGTACGATATGTGCACAGTATCCTGGTGATACCTCTCCAACTCTCGTAATCCTACTTCCTAGGGTATACCTATACCGGAAAGATTTTCCTCTACTGGCTATGTGGCGTATAAGCTCTGTATCTGTCGGCATTCTATCTGCTCTATATGAAAAGGTCATGGTTTGGTTACTCCATGACACTTCCCAATTTCCCGGCTTTCGGGGATTGGAAATGTTAAAACATATGAGGGATCTATCCACATGATATTGGTGGAGCTTCAAACTAGGAGGACTGGAGATATTAAACCTCCTGTCCACCGGTCTCCCACCACTTAGCTCAAGTACCTCCCCTATCGTTAAAGGAAATGGTACTAGTCCTGATTTGCTATGACCTTGAGGTACTTGAGAGCATACCCAACAATCTGTTTGATTTAACACGCTACCCACTAAGGAGTGATAGTCACTCAAGGGATGCCGGTCCATGTGGATATTAAAACTGGATTGGCATTTCTTAATGCACCCATCCTCGACTACGTTGTCACAGAGCCTACAGATACAGTTTTCTTCAGCTAACAATCCTTCACAATTCCTTCTATTGTCAATGCTATCGGATCGTTTTCTGATACTCGCCTTTGCTTGTTGATTATGTTGTTCTCGGAAAACTACGCCTCCATCTCTGTCATCAGAACCCATTCCAGAACCTCTCTCGACCTCCATGGTACTCTCGCCGGAACAGACTGCTCTGGTCAACATCATGGTCAACAGGAAAATCCGGATCACAGTCTCTTGGGGCAAGTCCATCTTATAGGAGGAAACGAAGAAGAATGAGAAGGGGGGGAAAATAATTTGAGGGAGAGGGGATGGGAAGTTGGAGAAAAACAATAAAAGGGAACAGGGAATCGACAACTGCTTTTGATCTTGTGATTTTCAATGCTCAGGTGCCGCCTCAGTCCTCCTGGAACAGACACTCCAGTGATACAACGTCCTCTACCGTCTGTTCCTTATCACGGGACCTCTCTGGATCAGCAACCTTCTTACAATGGGACGAATGAACCCAAGTCTCTCTCTCGGCAACTTTCAATGCTGTAGTGCTAGTCAATAAGACTTGGTATGGTCCTTCCCATCTGTCAATAAGGCAACCTGAGCGTAGAAAATTTTGTATCATTACATACTCCCCAGGTTCAATGTCATGACAATTACTTTCTGGTAAATCAGGAATCACCAACTTCAAATTATTATTTTGATTCCTTAGCTGTTTACTCATATTAACCAGGTACTTTACAGTCACTTCATTGTTACACTTCAAATCATCCTGAGGGTTAATCATAACATGCGGTTGTCGACCAAACAAGATTTCAAAAGGGGACAGATTAAGAGGGGACCTGGGAGTGGTTCTGATGCTGTACAGTACAATGGGTAAAGCTTCTGGCCATGTCAATCCTGTTTCTGCCATAACTTTGCTCAAATTATTTTTAATAGTGCTATTCACTCTTTCCACCTTCGCACTCGCCTGTGGACGGTATGGCGTGTGCAGCTTGCTATCAATTCCCATCAACTTACACATTCCTTGAAAGACATCACCTGTAAAATGGGTACCCCTATCACTTTTGATAATTCTAGGAATACCATATCTACATACAAATTCCTGCACAATTTTCTTAGCAGTAAACATAGCGGTATTTGTGGCCGCCGGGAATGCTTCAACCCAATTTGAGAACACATCTATACAAACAAGTACATATTTCAAATTTCGACAAGGGGGTAATTGAATGAAGTCAATCTGTATTGCCTGGAAAGGACCGCCTGCAGGTGGGATATGAGATGGTTCTGTTGGTATTGCCTTTCCGATATTCTTTCTCAAACAGGTAAGGCATGACATTGCTCTCTTACTTGCATGAGATGAAAATCCTGGGGCGCACCAATATGCTCTTACCAACTTGCACATTCCTTCCTTGCCCAGATGAGTCAGCCCGTGAGCTGCCTCAGCTAAACATGGAAGATATGCTCTGGGGGCCACCGGTTTACCTTGTCCATCCGTCCAGAGTCCTGAGGACTCCTGGCCATATCCCTTCGCCTTCCAGACTGCCTTTTCCTGTGTGGAACACAAATTTTGCATTTCACACAACTTCTGTGTGTTGATGGTATTAAATACCATCAGTTGTGTGGTGTCTGTCTGTCTGGGGGTACCAG